>NC_090448.1:7676339-7986964 GCF_031143425.1 Pleurodeles waltl | reverse complement strand
TTTGTGCAGTAGTCTGGTTGCTGTATTTTGGACCATCTGGAGTTTTTTCAAGATATATTTTGGAGAGACCTAAGAACAGTGAATTTCCATAATCTATTTGGGAGGCCACTAAGGATTAAATCACTGTCCTTTTGGACTTTTCTGTAATGAGATCCAATATTTTCTGAATTGTTCAGAGCGGCCCAAAGCAAGTTGCTGCAAATGTATTCACCTGGACTTCCTTGGTTAAAGACTGGTCCAGTCGCAATCCCAGACTCTTTATTGTGGAGCTGAGAACTGGAGGGTGTCCTATACATCTGGGACAACTGATCATGGGCTGAATAGGAGGATTTTTAACTCTGTCTTCTCCTCATTTAGTTTCAGACAACAGCTGGCCATCCAGTCTGCCACTTTCTCCAAACATGGCACTAGGAGGTGATTTCGCAAGTTGGGGCTGTTTACAAAAGAGATCACCAATTGAGTATCGTCCGCATATGAGACCAAGAATAGCCCAAATTCTTGTACTATCTTGGCAAGTGCATGCATATAGATGTTAAACATGGTGGGACTCAGAGAAGAGCCCTGAGGGACCCCACATTTTTACGGCATTATATCTGAAAAAACATATATTTTTCATTACCTGGATGGTCCTATTTTCCACAAAGGAGATAAGCCACTCCAAGGCGGTGTATTGGATCCCCACTTCTTTGAACCTTCCCACCAGGGTGATATATTCAACGGTGTCAAACGCCACACTTAGATCTAAAAGAAGAATGGCCTCAGGGCCTCCTGGGTCGAGTAATCCTCTAAGCACCTCCGTCACTACTAAGAGTGCTGATTCAGTGCTGTGCTGCGCACGGAAGCCCATTAGAGTGGGGTGTAACAGGTGGTAGTCTTCTAAAGAGCCTGAGAGTGTATGGTTCACATGCTTTTCCAGTAATTTCCCTTTCCCTGGTAATAGGGAAATAGGTTGATAGTTGCCTGGTATGGAAGGATCAAGATGAGCCTTCTTCAACAGCGGTCTTATCACTACGTGTTTCCACTTTTTTGGGACAGTCCCCATCCTTACTGATGAATTCATCAAAGTAACTATGGAGGGGAGAAGTACTTGCAGTCCCTTAGATAGCATGTTCAGAGGGAAAGGGTTTGTGGGGGATCCTGATTCAACTTTACTGATCAGTAAAGTTACATCAGGCTTCTTATTAACAGACTACATATTCTTTCTTTTATCTTTTCACAAACACTGTGGCCCTCATTATGACAATGGCGGTAAATCCCGTTTACCGCCGCGGTGATGGCCGCCAACATACCATCGCGGAGACGAACATCTGTTTGCCATATTATGACACACACACACCAAACCGACAGAACACTGCCACAAACACATATCCGTCAGACCAATGGTCAGAGTTAAAGTGTCAGTACCACCACCCATACCGTTACCCCAACAAAACAACGCCCACCACATTATGACTCGCAAATCACGACAGCGGACATTCAACGGTGGTAAACCATTGGCGGTACACACCGGCGCAGTCTGAATGGCCACCCAAATACAAACCACACAACATTGGCCCATGTTAAAAACACACACCTGACACTGATACACACACCATACCCACCCACCCACAGCATTATAAAACACACACCCACATTACCCAAAACCCTTTCCGAACACAAAAAATTGCCACAAGACAGACACGAATATCAAAGAGACAACTACACACACACACACACACACCACAAACACCCATTCATCCGTCAGTCACCCCACATCCAACACCCCTCCACATTACTCAACACCCTCTGCACATCACACACACCACACAACACAACACCCATGTCCCCACTAAGGTACCCCTGTTTCACTGATGAGGAGTTGCGGGTCATGGTGGAGGAAATAGTCAGGGTAGAGCCACAGCTGTTTGGAGCACAGGTACAGCAGATATCCATTGCAAGGAAGATGGAACTATGGCGGAGAATCGTGGACAAGGTGAACGCCATGGGACAGCATCCAAAAACAAGGGACGACATCAGGAAGAGGTGGAACGACCTACAGGGGAAGGTACGTTCCATTGCAGCAAGGCACCAGCTCGCCATACAGAGGACTGGAGGTGGACCCCCGCCTCCTTCCCCACAGCTCACAGCATGGGAGGAGCAAGTCTTGGCATTACTGCATCATGAGGGACTCACTGGAGTAGCTGGAGGACTGGACACTGGTGAGTCAACATTTACAACCTATCATTCCCCCATATCTGCATGCCATCTTACCGCCTCACCATGACTCCCATCACTCCACTCAATCCCACACAGTGCACCTACACATGTGACCAACCCCAATGCCAAGCCCTGCATGCCATACCAATGCATGGACAGCCCTCCGAGCCCTGCATGTACAACCATCACCAAAGCATGCACAGCACGGAATACTAACAATCACACAATACATCACCATACACAAACAAAGGTGGCAGGGCAACAGCAGCGATAGATGGGAAGCTAGGGATGTACAATATGTCACAGACATGAAGCATAATACATCACTTACATCCCCACAGGTGCCCCAGCCAATGTCAGCAGAGAGGAGGTGCCACAACAAACCAGTCCCCCAAAAGAAGATGCCCCCAGTGATGACAGTAACTCTGAACTTCAGGATCTGGATGAACTCCCTGGCCCATCAGGGGCCGCTGGTCGGTCGACAACTCCAGCCCACTCTCAGTCCACCACAAAGCCTCCCACCTCAGTATCCAACACCACAGCACCCACCCAACGTCCCTACACCTCTGTCCCAAGGACACGTCAATCAACAGTGTGCCCACGTGTACAGGGACCCCAGTCCACACCTCACACCCAGGACAATCAGGGTCCTGGGGTCAGTGGCAGTGGGCACACCGTTCAGGGGACACAAGCACAGGGGGACAGGGACACACGGAGGACAGGCCCAGGGAACTGACTCTCCAGGAGACATTCACTAATGTCCTGGGGGCTTACCAACAATCCCAGGACATGATGGGCCAGATCCTTACCTACATGCAGGAGACCAAGCGGCTGCAGGAGGAACACCATCAGGAGATCAGGAAGATTTACTGGCCCTCAACACCACCATGGTCTCAATAGCAGGGGTGCTGGCTGATATGGCCAACATCAAGAGGGAATGGACAGCACACCATCGAGCCCCTACCACTAGCCAGTCTACTGACCAGCCATCCACATCTTCTGCAGCTAGAGGACAGGAGGCCCTGCCACAGGACCCACAGGCCACCAACACTCCTCCACCTGCAGAAGGTGAACCGCCCCGCAAATGTTCCCTGTGAGCCAGAGAGAAGCCAGAGACACTTGCCAAGACCAAGACCACCGCCAGGAAATGAGACCCTCCTGAATGTCCCCCTTGTGTCCCACCCTGTCACATTGTCCACTTTGAACTGCCTTTGCTCCCCTTCCTATGGCCCCTTGGACACTGGGCTTGTGCTACAAACAGACTGGAACAATACCCTGGACTTACCTCTACCGTCACCCCATTCCATTGCACTTTTCCGTCTATAATTTGCACTAAAATAAACACCCTTGAACACAACTTGAGTGATAGTGTTTTATGTGATGAAAATGTGCAATAATGGAAACAGTCTCATCTTGTGCAAATGATCTGAACACTGTGATAGCATAGAAATAATGACCTGTAGCTTTCTCTAGTCATCCAATCAGTACACAGTTGTTATAACACCAACATCTGCGAAATGACAAGCCATAGGTGACAGTAAGTTGAGATGCAAAGGAAATGAATGCCATCCTGCTACAGACACACTGAAAACACCAATAGTCAGAGGAATGGTCAGTTGCACTGTCTCACCTGTGTGTCATTGGAGGTATTGACATTTAACTGATGTTCTGTTGACCACATCCTCATCCTCTACCTCCTCAACCTCACTGTCCTCAGGGTCTACTGTTGCCACAGGGGCATGTCCAGTCTTCTCCTCCTGCAGATAAGGCACATGTTGTCTGAGGGCCAGGTTGTGCAACATGCAATATGCCACCACTATCTGGCAGACCTTCTCAGGTGAGCAGCACAGGGATCCACCTGTCAGATGGAGGCATCTGAACCTGGCCTTCAGGAGGCCGAAGATACGTTCGATGAAACGCCTGGTTTGCCCATGTGCATCATTATACTGATTCTCAGCCCCTGTTATGGCATCCCTCACAAGCGTCAGGAGCCACGATAGGTTTGGGTAGCCAGAGTCACCTGCAAGCATTGAGGAACAAGCATTAGCCTTACACAATAATATGGGGTCAACACCAGAAGGCATACACTGACATACATTGGGTGGGGCACAGCCTCACCTATTAGCCACACTCTGTGCCTCTGTAGTTGTGCTATCACATTTGGGATGCTGCTATTCCTCAGGATGAAGGCGTCATGCACTGGCCCAGGATACTTGCCAGTGATGAGGGAGATATACTGGTCCGCCAGGTACACCATTAGCACATTGAGTGAGTGGAAACTCTTCAGATTCCTGAACACCTGTTCATTGTGGCGTGGGGGGACAAATACAATAATGTTGGGAATATGTCCATTGCATAGAATCCCGCTTTCACAGTGGCCAAATCGTCCGCCTGGGGGAAAGAAATGTAGCTGCACATTTTTTTGACCAAGGCAGACAAAACCCTTGCCAGCACTATTGAAAACATTGGATGTGACATTCCTGCTGCCAAGCCCACTGTCACTTGGAAAGAACCAGTTGCCAGGAAATGGAGCAGTGATAGAACTTGCACAAGAGGGGGGATCCCAGTGGGAGGACTGATAGCTGATATCAGATCAGGCTCCAATTAAGCACACAGCTCTGTGATAGTGGCCCTGTCCAGTCCATAGGTAAGTATTATGTGCCTGTCCTCCAGTGCAGCCAAGTCCATAGGGGGTCTGTACACAGGGTCTTGTCTCCTCCTCCGATTCATCCGCAGTAGGTATCTAAGGGACACAAGAGTGAGTAGGGTGTCACAATTTGAACAGTGGAACCACCACCTCAGTGTAAATAGAGCATTAGTGTGATGGGACAATGGGAATGGCAATGTATGTGCATTTTATAGTAATGACGCAGATCTCGACTATCTGAATGTTGTCCACCACCATAAAATGGCGACCGCCTGTCCTGTATGTAGGGACAGGTGGAAGTGAGGTAACTCCGCCGGTGTTGGCTGCTATGGCGGAAGGCGATCTTGCACCGCCGTGCTATTCCTCATTGGATAAATATGGGGCTCTATGGAGTACAGTGGCTAATGGGGATCACTGGCAGCAGTGACGGTGTGCACCGTCGCAGACATGACCGCCATTTTCTGTTTATAACCTCACTTGATTCCTGACTTTCCACAGGACAACACCTACACTGCGGGCCATATTTATACTTTTTGACGCAAAACTTTTGCGTCAAAAAAATTAGCGCCGACTAACGCCATTCTGAAGCGCCATGCGGGCGCCGTATTTATTGAATGGCGTTAGCCGGCGCTAGCAGACCGGCGCTGCCTGGTGTGCGTGGAAAAAAACCACGTACACCAGGCAGCGCCGGCGTTGGGGAAAATGGCGTTAGGGCGTCTTAAAATGGGGCAAGTCAGGTAGAGGCAAAAAAATCGCCTCCACCCGATTTGCGCCATTTTTAACGACGCCCAAACGCCATTTACATGACTCCTGTCTTAGTAAAGACAGGAGTCATGCCCCCTTGCCCAATGGCCATGCCCAGGGGACTTATGTCCCCTGGGCATGGTCATTGGGCATTGTGGCATGTAGGGGGGCACAAATCAGGCCCCCCTATGCCAAAATTTCTTTTTTTTAAAATAAAAAATTATACTTACCTGAACTTACCTGAATGTCCCTGGGATGGGTCCCTCCATCCTTGGGTGTCCTCCTGGGGTGGGCAAGGGTGGCAGGAGGGGTCCCTGGGGGCATGGGAGGGCAGCTGTGGGCTCATTTTGAGCCCACAGGTCCCTTAACGCCTGCCCTGACCCAGGCGTTAAAAAGAGGCGCAAATGCGGGGTTTTTTGCCCCGCCCACTCCTGGGCGTGATTTTTGCCCGGGAGTATAAATACGACGCATTTGCGTCGTAGTCATTTTTTTAGACGGGAACACCTACCTTGCATCTCATTAACGCAAGGAAGGCGTTCACGCAAAAAAATGAAGCTCATTCCTCATACTTTGGCGCTAGACGCGTCTAACGGCAAAGTATAAATATGGTGTTGTTTTTGCACCGAATTTGCGTCGAAAAAAACTACGCAAATTCGGCACAAACGGAGTATAAATATGCCCCTGCATGTGCTGCTGTGACCTGTGTCTGGATCCTGCCATGGCCCGTGTGACCGGGAAGAGGACCCCGGCCTTCACTTCGAAGGAGTTGGAGCACTTGGTGGATGGGGTCCTACCCCAGTATGGACAGCTGTATGGGCCTCCAGACCAACTGGTGAGTACACCTTGGGCATGATGCATGTGACAAGGTTGCATGGAGATGTGTATGCAAGCATCGTGTCATTTGAGGGGGTGATACGGCTAGTGTTAGTGTACATGGTGTGTGCCGGGTGATGTGTGTGCCAATGGAGATGAAAATGGGATTTGTGGGTCATATGTGTGACAGGCTGGATTGTATGTGTAATGGTGTACTCCTGTCTGTATTACCTCTGCAGGTCAGCGCCTATCAGAAAAAGGGATTGTGGCGTGACATCGCCAAGGACGTGCGGACCCTGGGGGTCTATGGCAGGCAGAGCACCCACTGTCGGAAACGGTTGGAGGACCTGAGATGCTGGGCCCGGAAGTTAGCGGAGGCCCAGCTGGGGATGGCCTCCCAATGAGGGAAGGGTGCCCGTTGGAACCTGGCCCCCCTGATGGCCTGCATACTGGCAGTTGCCTACCCAGAGCTGGATGGGAGCTTGAGGGCATCTCAGCAGCCACAAGGGGGTGAGTACAGTGGGTGCAACAACAATTATTGGTAGGTGGCATACTATCCTGGTGGTGGGTTTCAGTTAGTGGGTGCCCCTAATGCCAGGTCAGACATGGCAGTGTGGTCCAGCTCAAGGGAAATAGGTGAATTGCAAAATCTGGTAACCTAGCTAGGTTGCATTCCATGTCAGACAGGGCTTTGTGGGTCCCAGGAGGGGTGCAGTTGGCTGTGGTTGGCTCTCATCTTGCTGTGGCACCTAGCCAATTGAATGCCATTCTGGTGCATAGTGCACAATCCTGATGCCTGTGTGTGATGGTAAAGTGTATGCCAACTGTGGTGTTGGTGCTGTAATGGACCCAGTGCTCCCCTTTTCTCCCCCACTTTTTTTCCTCTGTTATCCTGTCCATGTGTGCATTAGCATTATCTGGCAGAACAGCAGGGGCACCAGCGACAGAGGGAGCTGCATCACACAGGACCCAGGAGGCAGAGTCCACCGACGCCAAGAGAGCCAGAGGGACGGAGGGTGAGGGGAGCACCACGGTGACAACACTGACTCTGATTCCTCCTCTGATGGAAGCTCCCTAGTGGTGGCGGACACCTCTGGGACCACCCAAGCTACAGGTACAGCTACCACCCCTGTAACAGTACCGCCCTCCCAGTAGCCCCCCACCGAGTTGCCCGCGTACCTGAGGTCCTGCCCCAGTGAGCTCTGCGGCCCTGAGTGAGGAGGCTATTGACCTCCTGAGAACCACCTCTGTAGGGCAGTCAACCATTGCGAATGTCATCCAGGGGCTGGCATCCCAGATGCAGCAATGCAATGCATTCCTTGAGGGCATACACGTTGTATTGGCCTCCTCTCTGATGGCAGCCAGAGTCCCTGTTTCTACCGTTCCCCCCTCCAACTACCACTTCCCAGTCTCCTCAACCCCAACCCATCCATTGCACACATACAGACAAGCATGCTCACAAAACATCACACAAGAGTGGCACAGACAAACACAGGCAGCACACTTCAGGCCACAAGCACTCACACAAACAACAGACAGTTGCACACACGACAACCTCCACTGCCTCCACTGTGTCCTCCTCCTCCTCCTCCCTCACAGTCACATCCGCACTCACACCTGCATGCACTACATCAACAGCCACGACCACCATCACCACACCAAGCAGCAGACACACCTCACTAGCAGACACCTCCACAACATCCATCCAGGGATCCCCTGTGTCCTCTCCTACCCTCTCTGCCCCCCCAAGAGACACAAACGCACGCTCTTAGACTCCCAACAGCCATCCACCTCACATCAGCTCACTGCCCATGCACCTGCACCCAAATCCATCAGACGTACACCTCCAACAACCACTGCCTCAACATCCACTACCATCCCTCCTCCCTCATCCCACCCCACCGTCCCTAAGAAGCTTTTCCTTGCCCAACTTGACCTCTTCCCTCCACCTCCACCCCCCGGTTCTGCCCGTAAGAGCAGGGTCCCAGCAACCCAGCCCAGCACCTCAGCCAAACAGTCTGCCACTGCTCCCATCAAATCAACAGCTGCTGGCATGAAGGGGCCCCAGAGTATGACGGCTGCCACTCCTACTGTGAGCACACCTCTGCCTCAGAAAAGGGAGGACTAGGGTGGTGAAACCCAAGGGACATGAGACAGGGACAGTGGAGGCACCTCCTAGTCGTGGAGGCAAGAAAGGGAAGGTTCCCACTCCACCACACAAACAAGGGAAGGATCACACTCCACCACCCAAGAAAGGGAAGAATCCCACTCCACCACCCAAAAAAGGGAAGGTTCCCACTCCACCAACAAAGAGAGGCAAGAGGCCCACTCCACCAGCAGTGGGCAAGGAGCCCTCACCTCCAGCAGAGACAGGCAGGGTTACACCTCCACCAGCAGTGGGCAAGGAGCCCTCATCTCCAGCAGAGACAGGCAGGGTAACACCTCCATCAGCAATGGGCAAGGAGCCCTCACCTCCAGCTGAGGGCATGTAGGCAACCCTCCAGGGACTGTTCTACAATTAGCACCCTCCAGAACCAGTGGACAAGTTCCCCACCTCAGAGACTGTGACCTTGCACTCCCCAGTAAAGAGAAATGGGCAAGGGGCCCTCTTCAGAATGAGTGGGCAAGTTCCCCATCTCAGAGACTGTGACCTTGCACTCCCCAGCAAAGAGAAATGGGCATGGAGCCCCTTCCAGAGCCAGTGGGCAAGTTCCCCACTTCAGCTGAGGTGCCCCCCCCGCACCCGTTCCCCCTGAGGTGCCTGCACAACATGATGCCTCTGCACAGTGTAATGCAGATATTGTCAGGAAACAAGTTGGGGCTTGGACTGTGCCCTGTGGCCATGTGGGCCTTTTGTACTTTGGACTGGCCATTGGCCCTTTCTGGACATTTACTCCTATTGTTTTTCACATAGACAATATGGTGGCTGTTAGCATCAAATTGCATTATTATGATGTGAGTCCTGTGACACTGGTTTTACTCTGCAGCTGGTTGTGTAGATGGTGTGTGTGCGAATGGTGTGTTGTGCGTGTATGTGTGTCACTCTCCTTTTCCTCCCTCCCTCCCTTGTGTGCTAGGTGGCTGTACTCACCGTTGTCATCTTTGTCAGCGTTCCAGGTGGAGCATGGGAAAAAGAGCATCGGGTAGTTCCGGTTCCATGGCGGCTGTGGTCTCCTCTGTGTCCCTGAATGTGAGTCTTTCGTCTTCTGTGCAGTGATTCCGCCAGGCTTTTGATGGCGTTGTTATCGCCCCAGAAATTGTGGTGGATTGCTATGTCATAATATGGTGGGTGGTACCTCGGCTTCCGCCTGGCTGTTGATGGCTGCCGCTGTGGTCAGTGGTGTTAACACCCTGGCGGTTGGTGTGGTACATTGGCTGTCTATGGGAGTTATCACCGCCATGGTCATAATTTGGCAGTAATTACAGCCAGCCTGTTGGCGATATTACCGCCACTTAAGTAGTCACCGCCATTGTCATAATGACCACCTGACTCTTTTACTTAGGACTAAAAACAGATTTAACATTTCATTTTTTTAACACAATGTCCATTTGGTGATATCTCTCTACATTCTAAACTCCACCTCTCCAAATCTATATAAAAAAACAGGCACCTATACGAGTAGCTTTTGGCTCACTACACCTTTATAAAACCAACAGTAGTGCACTTACTGACAGTCCTCAACAAAGTTCATCAAGTATACTTTTAATTGCCTGAACTGAGAGCAGTTTCCTGCATACAGCTGAAGACATCAGTCTGTCTCAGATCCAAACTCAGTCACCTCTGTTGAGAACAACTCCAACAGGCTCCCTTCTCCTCCAGATCACCAAGAACAATCTGAGCTATCTCTGGGTCTGTACCCAGTCATATGACAGCATTTCTTAAACCATGTAATAAAAATGGTAACTACTGTTTCAGCCTTGGCCCTTTTTAAAATTTACCTCATACGATCTTGTGAGACTCTCACGGGATCGTAAAACACCTTGTGGCAGGCCCAGCAATTTTCCCTGAGGTCTTGTGAGCCTCTCACGAGATCACGCATGTCAATGCAGAAAGCTTCGCTCCCTGGCGTCTGTGAGCTAATCTTGCAAGAATCTTGCGGGATGGCAACAAATTTCTAGGGAAATAGTAGTATGCGGATGGAGTATGTTTTCCACTGAAACCTATCTCTTACATGACAGTTGTGAGTAGTAGGGTGTGTGGAGAGACTGGCCTCTCCACACAGACCTCTGTCTCAGATGACAGATATACGTGGTATTATGTGTGGAGAGACTGGCCTCTCCACTGAGACCCCACTCTTGGACGATGGATGTGTATAGTAGGATGTGAGGGGAGACCGGCCTCTCCACACAGACCTCTGTCTCAGATGACAGCTTTACGTAATAGTGTGTATGGAAGGACTGGCCTCTCCAGTGAGACCCCTCTCTTGGGTAATGGGTGTGCGTAGCAGCGTGTGAGGAGAGATTGGACTCTTCCCTCACACCTCTCTCTTACATGAGAGGTGTGCGTAGTAGGGTGTCTACATGAACTGCCTTCTCTTTCCACACCTCTTTCTCACATAATAGGAGTGCGTAGTATGGTGTGTACTTTGACTGCCCTCTACTTCCAGATCTATCACTTGACAGGTTTGCATAGTAGGGTGTGTGGAGAGAGACTGCTTCTCCACTAAGTCCTCTCTCTCAGGTGACGAGTGTATGTACTAGGGTGTGTACATGGACTAGCCTCTCCTGTCAAACCTCACTCTCAAATGACAGGTGTGTGTGTTTGGGTGTGTACATGAACTAGCCTCTCCTGTCACAGCTTTCTCTCAGATGACACGTGTGCAGAGTATGGTGCGTGGAGCGAGACTGGCCCCACTGCTGAGCCCTCTCTCTTGGATGACAGGTGTGCATGTTATGGTGCGTGAAGCGAGACTGGCCCCTGCTGAGCCCTCTCTCTTGGATGACAGGTGTGCATGGTATGGTGTGTGGAGCGAGACTGGCCCCACTGCTGAGCCCTCTTTCTTGGATGCATGGTATGGTGCATGGAGCGAGACTGGCCCCACTGCTGAGCACTCTCTCTTGGATGACAGGTGTGCATGGTATGGTGCGTGGAGCGAGACTGGCCCCACTGCTGAGCCCTCTGTCTTGGATGACAGGTGTCCATGGTATGGTGCATGGAGCGAGACTGGCCCCAATGCTGAGCCCTCTCTCTTGAATGACAGGTGTGCATGGTATGGTGCGTGGAGCGAGACTGGTCCCACTGCTGAGCCCTCTCTCTTGGATGACAGGTGTGCATGGTATGGTGCGTGCAGCGAGACTGGCCCCTGCATAGCCCTCTCTCTTGGATGACAGGTGTCCATGGTATGGTGCGTGGAGCCAGACTGGCCCCTGCTTAGCCCTCTCTCTTGGATGACAGGTGTGCATGGTATGGTGCTTGGAGCGAGCCTGACCACTGCTGAGCCCTCTCTCTTGGATGACAGGTGTGCATGGTATGGTGCGTGGAGCGAGACTGGTCCCACTGCTGAGCCCTCTCTCTTGGATGACAGTTGTGCATGGTATGGTGCGTGCAGCGAGACTGGCTCCACTGCTGAGCCCTCTCTCTTGGATGACAGGTGTGCATGGTATGGTGCGTGGAGCGAGACTGGCCCCTGCTGAGCCCTCTCTCTTGGATGACAGGTGTGCATGGTATGGTGCGTGGAGTGAGACTGGCCCCTGCTAAGCCCTCTCTCTTGGATGACAGGTGTGCATGGTATGGTGCGTGGAGCGAGCCTGGCCCCACTGCTGAGCCCTCTCTCTTGGTTGACAGGTGTGAATGGTATGGTGCGTGGAGCGAGACTGGCCCCACTGCTGAGCCCTCTCTCTTGGATGACAGGTGTGCATGGTATGGTGCGTGGAGTCAGACTGGCCTCTGCTGAGCCCTCTCTCTTGGATGACAGGTGTGCATGGTATGGTGTGTGGAGCGAGACTTGCCCCACTGCTGAGCCCTCTCTCTTGGATGACAGGTGTGCATGGTATGGTGAGTGGAGCGAGACTGGCCCCACTGCTGAGCCCTCTCTCTTGGATGACAGGTGTGCACGGTATGGTGCGTGGAGCGAGACTGGCCCCTGCTGAGCCCTCTCTCTTGGATGACAGGTGTGCATGGTATGGTGCGTGGAGCGAGACTGGCTCCACTGCTGAGCCCTCTCTCTTGGATGACAGGTGTGCATGGTATGGTGCGTGGAGCAAGACTGGCCCCTGCTGAGCCCTCTCTTTTGGATGACAGGTGTGCATGGTATGGTGCATGGAGCGAGAAGCGAGACTGGCCCCACTGCTGAGCCCTCTCTCATGGATGCATGGTATGATGCGTGGAGCGAGACTGGCCCCACTGCTGAGCCCTCTCTCTTGGATGACAGGTGTGCATGGTATGGTGTGTGGAGCCAGACTGGCCCCACTGCTGAGCCCTCTCTCTTGGATGACGGGTGTGCATGGTATGGTGCGTGGAGCGAGACTGGCCCCTGCTTAGCCCTCTCTCTTGGATGACAGGTGTGCATGGTATGGGGCGTGGAGCGAGACTGGCTCCTGCTGAGCCCTCTCTCTTGGATGACAGGTGTGCATGGTATGGTGCGTGGAGCGAGACTGGCCCCACTGCTGAGCCCTCTCTCTTGGATGACAGGTGTGCATGGTATGGTGCGTGGAGCGAGACTGGCCCCTGCTGAGCCCTCTCTCTTGGATGACAGGTGTGCATGGTATGGTGCGTGGAGCGAGACTGGCTCCACTGCTGAGCCCTCTCTCTTGGATGACAGGTGTGCATGGTATGCTGTGTGGAGCGAGACTGGTCCCACTGCTGAGCCCTCACTCTTGGATGACAGGTGTGCATGGTATGGTACGTGGAGTGAGACTGGCCCCTGCTGAGCCCTCTCTCTTGGATGACAAGTGTGCAGAGTATGGTGCGTGGAGCGAGACTGGCCCCTGCTGAGCCCTCTCTCTTGGATGACAGGTGTGCATGGTATGGTGCGTGGAGTCAGACTGGCCTCTGCTGAGCCCTCTCTCTTGGATGACAGGTGTGCATGGTATGGTGCGTGGAGCGAGACTGGCCCCTGCTGAGCCCTCTCTCTTGGATGACAGGTCTGCATGGTATGGTGAGTGGAGTGAGACTGGCCCCTGCTGAGCCCTCTCTCTTGGATGACAAGTGTGCATAGTATGGTGTGTGGCGCGAGACTGGCCCCACTGCTGAGCCCTCTCTCTTGGATGACAGGTGTGCATGGTATGGTGCCTGGAGCGAGACTGGTCCCACTGCTGATCCCTCTCTCTTGGATGACAGGTGTGCATGGTATGGTGCGTGGAGCGAGACTGGTCCCACTGCTGAGCCCTCTCTCTTGGATGACAGGTGTGCATGGTATGGTGCGTGGAGCGAGACTGGCCCCTGCTGAGCCCTCTCTCTTGGATGACAGGTCTGCATGGTATGGTGAGTGGAGTGAGACTGGCCCCTGCTGAGCCCTCTCTCTTGGATGACAAGTGTGCATAGTATGGTGTGTGGCGCGAGACTGGCCCCACTGCTGAGCCCTCTCTCTTGGATGACAGGTGTGCATGGTATGGTGCCTGGAGCGAGACTGGTCCCACTGCTGAGCCCTCTCTCTTGGATGACAGGTGTGCATGGTATGGTGCGTGGAGCGAGACTGGTCCCACTGCTGAGCCCTCTCTCTTGGATGACAGGTGTGCATGGTATGGTGCATGGAGCGAGACTGGCCCCTGCTGAGCTCTCTCTCCTGGATGACAGGTGTGCATGGTATGGTGTGTGGAGCCAGACTGGCCCCTGCTGAGCCCTCTCTCTTGGATGACAGGTGTGCATGGTATGGTGCGTGGAACGAGACTGGCCCCTGCTGAGCCCTCTCTATTGGATGACAGGTGGGCATGGTATGATGTGTGGAGCGAGAGTGGCCCCACTGCTGAGCCCTCTCTCTTGGATGACAGGTGTGCATGGTATGGTGCGCGGAGAGAGAAGCGAGACTGGCCCCACTTCTGAGCCCTCTCTCTTGGATGACAGGTGTGCATGGTATGGTGCGTGGAGCGAGACTGGCTCGTGCTAAGCCCTCTCTCTTGGATGACAGGTGTGCATGGTATGGTGCGTGGAGCGAGACTGGCCCCACTGCTGAGCCCTCTCTCTTGGTTGACAGGTGTGCATGGTATGGTGCGTGGAGCGAGACTGGCCCCACTGCTGAGCCCTCTCTCTTGGATGACAGGTGTGCATGGTATGGTGCGTGGAGTCAGACTGGCCTCTGCTGAGCCCTCTCTCTTGGATGACAGGTGTGCATGGTATGATGTGTGGAGCGAGACTTGCCCCACTGCTGAGCCCTCTCTCTTGGATGACAGGTGTGCATGGTATGGTGAGTGGAGCGAGACTGGCCCCTGCTGAGCCCCCTCTCTTGGATGACAGGTGTGCATGGTATGGTGCGTGGAGCGAGACTGGCCCCTGCTGAGCCCTCTCTCTTTGATGACAGGTGTGCATGGTATGGTGCGTGGAGCGAGACTGGTCCCACTGCTGAGCCCTCACTCTTGGATGACAGGTGTACATGGTATGGTGCGTGGAGTGAGACTGGCCCCTGCTGAGCCCTCTCTTTTGGATGACAGGTGTGCATGGTATGGTGCATGGAGCGAGAAGCGAGACTGGCCCCACTGCTGAGCCCTCTCTCATGGATGCATGGTATGATGCGTGGAGCGAGACTGGCCCCACTGCTGAGCCCTCTCTCTTGGATGACAGGTGTGCATGGTATGGTGTGTGGAGCCAGACTGGCCCCACTGCTGAGCCCTCTCTCTTGGATGACAGGTGTGCATGGTATGGGGCGTGGAGCGAGACTGGCTCCTGCTGAGCCCTCTCTCTTGGATGACAGGTGTGCATGGTATGGTGCGTGGAGCGAGACTGGCCCCACTGCTGAGCCCTCTCTCTTGGATGACAGGTGTGCATGGTGTGGTGCGTGGAGCGAGACTGGCCCCTGCTGAGCCCTCTCTCTTGGATGACAAGTGTGCATGGTATGGTGCATGGAGCCAGACTGGCCCCTGCTGAGCCCTCTCTCTTGGATGACAGGTGTGCATGGTATGGTGCGTGTATCGAGACTGGCCCCTGCTGAGCCTTCTCTCTTGGATGACAGGTGTGCATGGTATGCTGTGTGGAGCAAGACTGGCCCCACTGCTGAGCCCTCTCTCTTGGATGACAGGTGTGCATGGTATGGTGCGTGGTCCGAGACTGGCCCCTGCTGAGCCCTCACTTTTGGATGACAGGTGTGCAGAGTACGGTGCGTGGAGCGAGACTGGCCCCTGCTGAGCCCTCTCTCTTGGATGACAGGTGTGCATGGTATGGTGCGTGGAGCGAGACTGGCCCCGGCTGAGCCCTCTGTCTTGGATGACAGGTGTGCATGGTATGGTTCATGGAGTGAGACTGGCGCCACTGCTGAGCCCTCTCTCTTGGATGACAGGTGTACATGTTATGGTGCGTGGAGCGAGACTGGCCCCTGCTAAGCCCTCTCTCTTGGATGACAGGTGTGCATGTTAGGGTGCGTGGAGCAAGACTGGCCCCTGCTGAGCCCTCTCTCTTGGATAACAGGTGTGCATGGTATGGTGCGTGGAGCGAGACTAGCCCCACTGCTGAGCCCTCACTCTTTAATGACAGGTGTGCAGAGTATGCTCTGGCCAGGGACTGTCCTCCCTGCTAACACCCCTCTCTCTGATAATGGTTGTGCCCACTAGGGTGTGGGAAGAGACTATGGCCCTCATTACGACCCTGGCGGTATAGAACCGCCAGGGCCGCGGCACGCGGGAGCACCGCCGACAGGCCGGCGGTGCCCCGCGGGGCATTCTGACCGCGGCGGCTTAGCCGCGGTCAGTAAAGGGAAACCGGCGGTCTCCCGCCGGTTTCCCGCTCCCCCAGGAATCCTCCAAGCCGGCGCAGCTTGCTGCGCCGGCTTGGGGATTCCAACTCCCCCTCCCGCCATCCAGTTCCTGGCGATTCTCCCGCCGGGAACCGGATGGCGGGAGGGGGAGTCGCGGGGCCCCTGGGGGCCCCTGCAGTGCCCATGCCAATGGCATGGGCACTACAGGGGCCCCCGTAAGAGGGCCCCTACAAGTATTTCACTGTCTTCTTGGCAGACAGTGAAATACGCGACGGGTGCAAATGCACCCGTCGCACCTTCCCACTCCGCCGGCTCTATTACGAGCCGGCATCCTCGTGGGAAGGGAGTTTTTCCCTGGGCTGGCGGGCGGTCTTTTGGAGAGTCGTAATGAGGGCCTATACCTTTCTAGTGGATCTTACAAAGCTGATTGACTTAAATAGTTGACTATGACAAACACCATCTCTAGTAATACTCCTTCCTGCAGAAGTGAGTGTGCACACTACAGTCAATGCAAACATCTACTCCTTTCTGCTGTTAATGATCCTGAGAGTGTCTCGCAAGATCGTAACTTTTTTGACATTTTTTGGAAAATAGCAATTAACCATCTACTCATCACAGTGCTTATCTCTTACACACGTCCTCTTAAAAACAATGACTACAATGTGCATTCTTACAAATGGAGTATCTTCAGAACTCATCTATCCATTTTTACTATTCATGATCCCTGGAGAGTCCCAAGATATCATAAAAATGTGTTAAAAACAATATACATTTTTTTCTTCACATAAGTTATCCCTTAGGCACCTCCTCTCTAAATCTAGGGGGACAGCATGCCCACCTGCTGCCCCCTAACATAGCTTTTTTATTTCATTTTCACACCTCCATTTCTTCACAGTCAACAGTAATGGCCGCCATTTCATTTCTAACATTTCAACAGCCAGCCAATCAGAGCGCTCGCTCTTGCAAGACTTGTGGGAGCCTCTCACTCGCATGAGGGAGTGGAGCCTCATGGGAAACACCGGCCTCTCTCCTTTCAAATTTGCGCTGTCACAGGAGGCTTCTGGAACTTTTGCGAGCCCAACTGTCCAAACATACAATTTCTCAAAAGCTACTGAACAAATTTACACCAGATCACAAAACGCACAATCTGAGGAGCAAGATTTAGCTTCCTGTCGAATTTGGGGTAATTCCATTCAGCGGTTTTTGCTGTAGCCACGTCTAAAGAGGTCTACAGCAAATGCCTGGAGATTTCACGTTTTGGGGCCCCCCATGAAGAAGCTGAGGTGGATGAACTCTATGTTTTTTTTTTTAAGTTTCATCGAGATTCGTCTAACGGAGCCAAAGTGACACACAAATGCACTTACACACTCACTCTTTCGCACCCACTGATCCTCATTCACAACTGTTGGTGTACAGGAGGCCCTGCTGTGAACTCCTGATGTACAGGCACTCAGTTTTAATAAGTAGGACTCAGTAGGCCCCTCTGGCCTCTTGACCGTGGTGCAACTGCATCTGTTGCACTATTGGCAGCTATGCCCTGGCACCCTCTGGCTCCCCCTCACAGTCTCCCCAGCATTCACTCATTCTATCTCACCCAAACTCCTTCAGTCACTTTCTCTCACTTTCACTTATTGATACTCACTCTCATTGATTCTCATTCACTGTCAATCTCATTGACACTTGAAAACACACTAAACTAACACCACGGTAACCCATTTACTTTCAGTCACCTGCAAATACATTCTCACACACATGCCACACTCAACTAACACACTCACTCAAGCCCATTCACTCTCAGTCTCTTGCAAATACACTCTCACACACATGCCACACTCAACTAACACTCACTCTCACTCCAGCACGTTTACTCTCAGTCGCTTGCAAATACATTCTCACACACATGCCACACTCAACTAACACACTCACTCACTCAAGCCCATTCACTCTCAGTCTCTTGCAAATACACTCTCACACACATGCCACACTCAACTAACACACTCACTCAAGCCCATTCACTCTCAGTCTCTTGCAAATACACTCTCACACACATGCCACACTCAACTAACACTCACTCTCACTCAAGCACGTTCACTCTCAGTCGCTTGCAAATACATTCTCACACACATGCCACACTCAACTAACACACTCACTCACTCAAGCCCATTCACTCTCAGTCTCGTGCAAATACACTCTCACACACATGCCACACTCAACTAACACTCACTCTCACTCAAGCCCATTCACTCTCAGTCTCTTTCAAATACACTCACACACATGCCACACTCAACTAACACACTCACTCACTCAAGCCCATTCACTCTCAGTCACTGGCAAATACATTCTCACACACATGCCACACTCAACTAACATTCACTCTCACTCAAGCATGTTCACTATCATTCTCTTGCAAATACACTCTCACACACATGCCACGCTCAACTAACACCCACTCTCACTCAAGCACGTTCACTCTCAGTCTCTTACAAATACACTCACACACACATGCCACACTCACCTAACACTCACTCTCACTCAAGCACGTTCACTCTCAGTCTCTTGCAAATACACTCTCACACACATGCCACATGCCACACTCAACTAACACACACTTTCACTCAAGCCCATTCACTCTCAGTCTCTTACAAATACACTCTCACACACATGCCACACTCAACTAACACACACTCTCACTCAAGCCCGTTCACTCTCAGTCTCTTACAAATACAGTCTCACACACATGCCACACTCACCTAACACACACTCTCACTCAAGCCCGTTCACTCTCAGTCTCTTACAAATACACTCTCACACACACGCCACACTCAACTAACACACTCACTCTCACTCAAGCCCATTCACTCTCAGTCTATTACAAATACACTCTCACACACATGCCACACTCAACTAACACTCACTCTCACTCAAGCCCGTTCACTCTCAGTCTCTTACAAATACACTCTCACACACACACCACACTCAACTAACACACTCACTCTCACTCAAGCCTGTTCACTCTCAGTCTCTTACAAATACACTCTCACACACACGCCACACTCAACTAACACTCACTCTCACTCAAGCACGTTCAGTCTGTCTCTTACAAATACATTCTCACACACATGCCACACTCAACTAACACACACTGTCACTCAAGCCCGTTGACTCTCAGTCTCTTACAAATACACTCTCACACACATGCCACACTCAACTAACACTCACTCTCACTCAAGCATGTTCACTCTCAGTCTCTTGCAAATACACTCTCACACACATTCCACACACAACTAACACTCACTCTCACTCAAGCACGTTCACTCTCAGTCTCTTGCAAATACAGTCTCACACACATGCCACACTCAACTAACACACACTCTCACTCAAGTCCATTCACTCTCATTCTCTTACAAATACACTCTCACACACATGCCATACTCAACTAACACACACTCTCACTCAAGCCCGTTCACTCTCAGTCTCTTACAAATACACTCTCACACAAATGCCACACTCATCTAACACTCACTCTCACTCAAGCACGTTCAGTCTGTCTCTTACAAATACATTCTCACACACATGCCACACTCAACTAACACACACTCTCACTCAAGCACGTTCACTCTCAGTCTCTTACAAATACACTCTCACACATTCCACGCTCAACTAACATACACTCTCACTCAAGCCCATTCGCTCTCAGCCTTTTCCAAATACTCTCTCACACACATGTCATACTCAACTAACACACACTCTCACTCAAGCCCATTCGCTCTCAGTCTCTTCCAAATACACTCTCACACCCATGCCACACTCAACTAACACACACTCTCACTCAAGCCCATTATCTCTTAGTCTCTTGCAAATACACTCTCACACACATGCCACACTCAACTAACACACACTCTCACTCAAGCCCATTCGCTCTCAGTCTCTTGCAAATACACTCTCACACACATGCCACAATCAACTAACACACACTCCCACTCAAGCCCATTCACTCTCAGTCTCTTACAAATACACTCTCACACACATGCCACATTCAACTAACACACACTCTCACTCAAGCCCATTCACTCTCAGTCTCTTGCAAATACACTCTCACACACATGCCACACTCAACTAACACACACTCTCACTCAAGCCCATTCACTCTCAGTCTCTTACAAATACACTCTCACACACATGCCACACTCAACTAACACACACTCTCACTCAAGCCTGTTCACTCTCAGTCTCTTACAAATACACTCTCACACACATGCCACACTCAACTAACACTCACTCTCACTCAAGCACATTCAGTCTGTCTCTTACAAATACATTCTCACACACATGCCACACTCAACTAACACACACTCTCACTCAAGCACGTTCACTCTCAGTCTCTTACAAATACACTCTCACACACATGCCACACTCAACTAACACACACTCTCACTCAAGCCCATTCACTCTCAGACTCTTGCAAATACACTCTCACACACATGCCACACTCAACTAACACACACTCTCACTCAAGCCCATTCACTCTCAGTCTCTTGCAAATACTCTCTCACACACACGCCACACTCAACTAACACTCACTCTCACTCAAGCACGCTCACTCTCAGTCTCTTACAAATACACTCTCACACACATGCCACACTCAACTAACACACTCACTCTCACTCAAGCCCGTTCACTCTCAGTCTCTTGCAAATACACTCTCAAACACATGCCACACCCAACTAACACACACTCTCACTCAAGCCTGTTCACTCTCAGTCTCTTACAAATACACTCTCACACACATGCCACACTCGACTAACACACTCACTCTCACTCAAGCCCATTCACTCTCAGTCTCTTACAAATACACTCTCGCACACATGCCACACTCAACTAACACACACTCTCACTCAAGCCCGTTCACTCTCAGTCTCTTACAAATACACTCTCACACACATGCCACACTCAACTAACACTCACTCTCACTCAAGCACATTCAGTCTGTCTCTTACAAATACATTCTCACACACATGCCACACTCAACTAACACACACTCTCACTCAAGCACGTTCACTCTCAGTCTCTTACAAATACACTCTCACACACATGCCACACTCAACTAACACACACTCTCACTCAAGCCCATTCACTCTCAGACTCTTGCAAATACACTCTCACACACATGCCACACTCAACTAACACACACTCTCACTCAAGCCCATTCACTATCAGTCTCTTGCAAATACTCTCTCACACACACGCCACACTCAACTAACACTCACTCTCACTCAAGCACGCTCACTCTCAGTCTCTTACAAATACACTCTCACACACATGCCACACTCAACTAACACACTCACTCTCACTCAAGCCCGTTCACTCTCAGTCTCTTGCAAATACACTCTCAAACACATGCCACACCCAACTAACACACACTCTCACTCAAGCCTGTTCACTCTCAGTCTCTTACAAATACACTCTCACACACATGCCACACTCGACTAACACACTCACTCTCACTCAAGCCCATTCACTCTCAGTCTCTTACAAATACACTCTCGCACACATGCCACACTCAACTAACACTCACTCTCACTCAAGCACGTTCACTCTCTCTTGGAAATACACTCTCACACACATGCCACACTCAACTAACACACACTCTCACTCAAGCCCATTCACTCTCAGTCTCTTACAAATAAATTCTCACACACATGCCACACTCAACTAACACACACTCTCACTCAAGACCGTTCACTCTCAGTCTCTTACAAATACACTCTCACACACATGCCACACTCAACTAACACACACTCTCACTCAAGCCCATCCACTCTCAGTCTCTTGCAAATACACTCTCACACACACGCCACACTCAACTAACACTCACTCTCACTCAAGCACGTTTACTCTCAGTCTCTTACAAATACACTCTCACACACATGCCACACTCAACTAACACACACTCTCACTCAAGCCCATTCACTCTCAGTCTCTTCCAAATACACTCTCACACACATGCCACACTCAACTAACACACACTCTCACTCAAGCCCATTCACTCTCAGTCTCTTTCAAATACACTCACACACATACCACACTCAACTAACACACACTCTCACTCAAGCCCATTCACTCTATTACAAATACACTCTCACACACATACACAGAGAAACAACACTGAATTGTTTTCATTTGCCTTGTCTTTGCTGCCAACTCTGAGGCTCCATGGCAGCAGCAGGACAAGACTCCAGTGCTGGGCATCATAACCAACCGGGCACGAATCCCAGCGAGGAGCCAATCAGAGCACAAAGGCCAGAAGTAGTAAGAAGTCCGGCCTCCATCCCTGACAGGACTGGAATCATAACCCGTGAGAAGCAGAGGCAGCGCATGAAATTCTATGGTGCTCTTTGTTGACCCTCCTTGGCCTCAGGGATGCACTGATGTGCGCCCTGACAGCCACCTTTTTAAAAGATATACTGTGCTACCTGAGGCATGTATGGTATGTCAGCTCAAACAAACTGATTGTGCCTGTGTGAGGGGATTGTAGTGGATTTACGCCCATCAGGCATGCACAATACAGACATCAGGCATACAGACATCAGGCATACAGACATGCACACTACAGACATCAGGCATACAGAGATGCACACTACAGACATCAGGCATACAGACATCAGGCATACAGAGATGCACACTACAGACATCAGGCATACAGACATGCACACTACAGACATCAGGCATACAGACATGCACACTACAGACATCAGGCATACAGACATCAGGCATACAGACATGCACACTACAGACATCAGGCATACAGACATCAGGCATACAGACATCAGGCAGCACGAGGACCCAGTAAAAGCCAGAGCAAGGGAACCCTCGCTGGGCTTGCCAAACACTTACCTGGATCTTTTGTGACACAAATGGCTGTGGAATGGGTGCCGCACCGTGGCCCAGGCCAAAGAGCTGCCTGGCACCCTGGCAGAGCTTTCAATCCTGCCAGAGCAGCGGGGCTCTCTCCTGAACTTCAGAGCTCCATCTAGGGCACTTTGTGGCATCACAGGCTGGTGAATAAACCCCGGACTAGAGGCACGCAACTCAGGCCAGACCGGAGCTCTGACTGTGACCTTCCAAACTCTTTACCCCTGCTGCAGTAGGGTGGCCCTTGCCTGCTGAACTCATCCAGGGCACTTTGTGGCAGCACAGCCTGGCGAATGGAGCCTCAGACTAGAGGCACACATCTCAGGCCACACCAGAGCTCTGACTGTGACCAATCATGGCTTTCAGCCCCGCTGAAGCAAGGGAACCCTCCCTGGGCCTGCAGAGCCCATCCCGGGAACTTTGTGACACCGCTGGCTGGCGAATGGAGCGCATCAGGTAAGACAAGAGCTCTGACTGGGACCCGTCATGGTGTTCAGCCCTTCTGGAGCAAGAAGACCCTCCCTGGGACCCATCATGGGTACTTGGTGACACCATAGGCTGGCAAATATAACTCAGGCCAAAGGGGCTGCACCCTGGGCCACAGTGGGGACCGATTCAACACAGGTAAACTTTGACCTGAAGTCTGAGTTTACCTTTGTGAATTAGGCCTTGGAGCTCTTAATCAAATCCAGTCATAGTCGTCAACCATGCATGCACTGGAGAGCCCTTCTTATGCCTACGTAACCCCCTGTCCTGGGCACTTTGTGACACCACAGGCCAACAAATGGAAGTCAGGACCAGAGGTCCACATCCTAGGCCAGCGAGAAGCTGTGGGTAGGGACCAGGCTACAGATTTTCATCCAGACTGAAGAGGGAAACCTCCCAGTGCCTGGAGAAGCATATTCTGGGTAAACTGAGACAACAGCAGTTAGTGCCTGAAGTGTAAGGCTCACAGGACATGCCCTGAGCCTGCCATGCCCTGGTGCGGGTCCTGTGCACACTATGGAGCAGATTTATGAAAAGTGGTGCTGCACCTAGTACAGCGCCAATTTTCATGCGCCCCTTAGCGCCCACCTCCCTAACGCCACCATGTGTGCTCCATATTCAAAATATGGTGCACCATGGCGGTAGTTAGGGGACTAGTGTAAACATTTCTGATACTAGTTCGGCGCTTTGCAGGATTAGCGTAAAAAATGTTGACAGTAACCCTGCAAAGCACCCAGAGGCCCATGGTATGTCATAGAAGCCTATTTTTAACACCTGCTCTGAGCAGACGTTAAAAAGTGCCCAAAAAAATGGCACAAGGAAATCTCTTCGATTTCCTTAAACCATTTTTTGGGCCCTCCTAACGGGGGCACGCCCCCTTTGCATATATTATGGCTGGTGCAGGCATACTGTAGTGCAAAGGGTTAAAAAGTGGCGCAATGCATGCATTGCGCCACTTTGTAAAATGGCGCTGCGTTTTTGGCCTTGTTGGGCCGCGTTTGCATCAAATAAAATGACGCAATTGTGGCACAAGGTGACGCTAGGGGCTCTTAAATACGCCCCTATGTCTGAAACCAAGCTATATCTGGCTGACGAGCCCCTAACTAGGGCGAACCTGGGCCGTTGTTTCTAGTGTCCTGGCTCAGGGAGACCCCGGCCTGGCAGTTCGGGCTGGACTGTTTCAATTGGAGCAGGATCAAGGCTGATTTCCATCTGTCTGGTTACACCCTGCAGTGCCATGGTGTGTACAATAACAATGGAGTGGGGTGAGGGCCAACTTATATCCAGTGGCTGAAGCTAATTCAAGCATTCCGCCCATCATTTTTTAATATACTTTAGAGTACCATCTAAGGGCATCGGGCGTGCCCAGATGTGGGTCCCGTGTCCACTAAGTTACTGGAACCAAGCTCTACCTGGCTGGTGACCCCTAACTAGGGCACAACTGCTCCTGGGTAGCTTGTGTTCCCGTTCAAGAAGAACAAGGTGTACAAAATAATGACGGATTGGGATGCGACTGTGAGCAAGTACCAGTGGCTGAGATTAGCTCAAGCCTTCCATCAGTCTCTGTTGTGTATACTTTACTGAATGGGACCTGCCAGAGCTTTCAATCCATCAGGTGCCAAGTAGTCCTCTCAGGACCTGAGGAACGCAATCCATAAAACGCTCATATGAGCACACAACATAAATATACTCACTCATGTCTACAAAATGTAGTTGATAATGTCCATCTCAGACAAAGCACCCAACACCAGGAACAGGTTCACCACATGCATGACAGAAGTGGCCACCTGGACGATATCAAATGACTCAAATTGAACTCGGACAAGACTATGGAAACACCCTGTACGCAGGATTACCAGCCAGCTGAGAGGAAGACTGCAGACCATCCAAAACACAGCAGCCAGACTAGTCCTTAACCTGCCATGCTGAGCCCACATCACACCACACCTTATGGAACTCCACTACACAAGCATGGGCACTTCAAACTCCCCACAAAAGCTCTCCACAACCCTGGCCTTGTCTACCTGAATAGCCGCATTCACTTAAACCTACTTTCCGGACACCTCCGCTCTGCCAGTCTCCCACTAGCACACACTCCAGGCATACAAAAGCAGAGCAGACGGTTGTGCCTTCTTGTTCCCACCACTAAAGCCTAGAACAACCTCCTGCAACACATCAGGGCGTCCTTGTCTCGTCTTGACCTTCGCAAGAAGTTACGGACCTGGCTTTTTGCATAAGCCCCTATGGATGGCCTCACTCACCTGCTACAGAGCACCTAGATACCCTCATGAGTGATTAGCATGCTATATGTTATAACAATACATAAAAAAGCCAGTGGATGAACCTGGTCGTTCACATGAACCTAAAGTCAGGCGTGTCCTCCGCTCTTGAATGAGAGAAGGATCTGGCTGGCGCTGCGGCCCCGCTCTCTTCCCAGAATACCTGTCTGAGGGCAAGTGTCTAGGTATCGGGGCAATAGAGGGGGCTTGTGAGTTGAGGCATGTGACCTCATAGTGCTCTGGGTACGAGGAAATGCCAAATGAGCCCCGTGTGGAATTCCAGGGTGGCCCAGGAATCTGCCTTCTGAGTCCTGACCATGAGTCCTGGATTGCTTACGTATACAAAGGTCACCAGTGATGTTGGTGAGACAAGTGTAGACACCTCAGTGCGATAAAGGCCACAGGTGTAACTTCACACTCCCCTACTTGGACATGATCTACTACACCCAACAGACGTTTTACTTTTAGGTTCCTGCTGTACCTCTTGATCCAGGGATCATAATGTGTTCATCTCTGGGGCATCTTGCTCATACGTTTCAATTGTTAACTAACGTGGGGACTGATGCATTACACATTTTAAAGTACACACATGCCTCAATTTGGCCTTTGCGATCATTAAAATGCGTTTTCTTCTGTACTAATCCCTTTCCAGGAGACAGAAATGCTTTTCCCCTAAATGGAATTGCACATGTATATGGTTCAGTATCTGGAGGGGACATGTTGTAGGCATCCTTTTAAAATGCCAAAATCGGTGTCTAATGTATCAATCTTTTGAGAACAAAATCGGGTCACAAAACATTAATATTTATCCAACTCCTCAAAGGAGGTGGTAATGCATCAGCAGGTGGCAGAAAAAAACATAAACAGACAGTAACAAGACTCACAAGCAGACAGTTGTAAGAGCCTTAAGCCGACGGTGGTAAGAGCCATAAGCGGACAGTGGTAAGAGCCATGAGCGGACAGTGATAAGAGCCATGAGCGGACAGTGGTAAGAGCCATAAGCAGACGGTGGTAAAAGCCATAAGCGGACGGTGGTAAGAGTCATAAGCGGACGGTGGTAAGAGCCATAAGCGGACGGTGGTTAGAGCCATAAGCGGACAGTGGTAAGAGTCATAAGCGGACGGTGGTAAGAGCCATAAGCGGACGGTGGTAAAAGCCATAAGCTGACAGTGGTAAGAGTCATAAGCGGACGGTGGTAGGAGCCATAAGCGGACGGTGGTGAGAGCCATAAGCGGACGGTGGTGAGAGCCATAAGCGGACGGTGGTAAGAGCCATAAGAGGACGGTGGCAAGAGCCATAAGCGAACGGTGGTAAGAGTCATAAGCGGACGGTGGTAGGAGCCATAAGCGGACGGTGGTGAGAGCCATAAGCGGACGGTGGTGAGAGCCATAAGCGGACGGTGGTAAGAGCCATAAGCGGACGGTGGTAAAAGCCATAAGCGGACGGTGGTAAGAGTCATAAGCGGACGGTGGTAAGAGTCATAAGTGGACGGTGGTAAGAGCCATAAGCGGACGGTGGTAAGAGTCATAAGGAGACGGTGGTAAGAGCCATAAGCGGACAGTGGTAAGAGTCATAAGCGGACGGTGGTAAGAGTCATAAGGAGACGGTGGTAAGAGCCATAAGCGGACGGTGGTAGGAGCCATAAGCGGACAGTGGTGAGAGCCATAAGCGGACGGTGGTGAGAGCCATAAGCGGACGGTGGTAAGAGCCATAAGCGGACGTGGTAAGAGCCATAAGCTGACAGTGGTAAGAGTCATAAGCTGACAGTGGTGAGAGTCATAAGCGGACGGTGGTAAGAGTCATAAGGAGACGGTGGTAAGAGTCATAAGCGGACGGTGGTAGGAGCCATAAGCGGACGGCGGTAGGAGCCATATGTGGAGAGTGACCATAGGTGGACAGACCATAGGTGGACAATGGTAAGAGCCATAAGCGGACGGTGGTAAGAGCCATAAGCGGACGGTGGTTAGAGCCATAAGCGGACGGTGGTAAGAGCCATAAGCGGACGGGGGTAAGAGCCAGAAGCGGACGGTGGTTAGAGCCATAAGTGGACAGTGGAAAGAGCCATAAGCGGATGGTGGTAGGAGCCATAAGCGGACAGTGGTAAGAGTCATAAGCGGACAGTGGTAAGAGCCATAAGGAGACGGTGGTAAGAGCCATAAGCGAACGGTGGTAGGAGCAATAAGCGGACAGCGGTAGGAGCCATATGTGGAGAGTGATCATAGGTGGACAGACCATAGGTGGACAATGGTAAGAGCCATAAGCGGACGGTGGTAAGAGCCATAAGTGGACGGTGGTGAGAGTCATAAGTGGGCAGTGGTAAGAGCCATAAGCGGACGGTGGTAAGACCCATAAGCGGACGGTGGTTAGAGCCATAAGCGGACGGTGGTAAGAGCCATAAGCGGACGGTGGTAGGAGCCATAAGCGGACAGTGGTAAGAGTCATAAGCGGACGGTGGTAAGAGTCATAAGGAGACGGTGGTAAGAGCCATAAGCGGACGGTGGTAGGAGCCATAAGCGGACAGTGGTAAGAGCCATAAGCGGACGGTGGTAAGAGCCATGAGCGGACGGTGGTAAGAGCCATAAGCGGACGGTGGTTAGAGCCATAAGCGGAAAGTGGTAAGAGCCATAAGCGGACGGTGGTAAGTGTCATAATCGGACGGTGGTAAGAGTCATAAGCGAACGGTGGTAAGAGCCATAAGCGGACGGTGGTAAGTGTCATAAGCGGACAGTGGTAAGAGCCATGAGCGGACGGTGGTAAGTGTCATAAGCGGACGGTGGTAAGAGTCATAAGCAGACGGTGGTAAGAGTTATAAGCGGACGGTGGTAAGAGCCAATAGCAGACGGTGGTAAGAGTCATAAGCGGATAGTGGTAAGAGCCATAAGCAGACGGTGGTAAGAGTCATAAGCGGACAGTGGTAAGAGCCATGAGCGGACGGTGGTAAGTGTCATAAGCGGACGGTGGTAAGAGTCATAAGCAGACGGTGGTAAGAGTCATAAGCGGACGGTGGTAAGAGTCATAAGCGGACGGTGGTAAGAGCCATAAGCGGACGGTGGTTAGAGCCATAAGCGGAAAGTGGTAAGAGCCATAAGCGGACGGTGGTAAGTGTCATAATCGGACGGTGGTAAGAGTCATAAGCGGACGGTGGTAAGAGCCATAAGCGGACGGTGGTAAGTGTCATAAGCGGACAGTGGTAAGAGCCATGAGCGGACGGTGGTAAGTGTCATAAGCGGACGGTGGTAAGAGTCATAAGCAGACGGTGGTAAGAGCCAATAGCAGACGGTGGTAAGAGTCATAAGCGGATAGTGGTAAGAGCCATAAGCAGACGGAGGTAAGAGTCATAAGCGGACAGTGGTAAGAGCCATAAGCGGACGGTGGTTAGAGCCATAAGCGGACAGTGGTGAGAGACATAAGCGGACGGTGGTAAGAGCCATAAGCGGACGGTGGTAAGAGCCATAAGCGGACGGTGGTAAGAGCCATAAGCGGACAGTGGTAAGAGTCATAAGCGGACAGTGGTAAGAGTCATAAGGAGACGGTGGTAAGAGTCATAAGCTGACGGTGGTAGGTGCCATAAGCGGACGGCGGTAGGAGCCATATGTGGAGAGTGACAATAGGTGGACAGACCATAAGCGGACAGAGGTAAGAGCCATAAGCGGACGGTGGTAAGAGCCATAAGCGGACGGTGGTTAGAGCCATAAGCGGAAAGTGGTAAGAGCCATAAGCGGACGGTGGTAAGTGTCATAATCGGACGGTGGTAAGAGTCATAAGCGGACGGTGGTAAGAGCCATAAGCGGACGGTGGTAAGTGTCATAAGCGGACAGTGGTAAGAGCCATGAGCGGACGGTGGTAAGTGTCATAAGCGGACGGTGGTAAGAGTCATAAGCAGACGGTGGTAAGAGCCAATAGTAGACGGTGGTAAGAGTCATAAGCGGATAGTGGTAAGAGCCATAAGCAGACGGTGGTAAGAGTCATAAGCGGACAGTGGTAAGAGCCATAAGCGGACGGTGGTTAGAGCCATAAGCGGACAGTGGTGAGAGACATAAGCGGACGGTGGTAAGAGCCATAAGCGGACGGTGGTAAGAGCCATAAGCGGACAGTGGTAAGAGTCATAAGCGGACAGTGGTAAGAGCCAGAAGCGGACGGTGGTTAGAGCTATAAGCGGACAGTGGTAAGAGCCATAAGCGGACAGTGGTAGGAGCCATAAGCGGACAGTGGTAAGAGTCATAAGCGGACAGTGGTAAGAGTCATAAGGGGACGGTGGTAAGAGCCATAAGCGGACGGTGGTAGGAGCCATAAGCGGACGGCAGTAGGAGCCATATGTGGAGAGTGACCATAGGTGGACAATGGTAAGAGCCATAAGCGGACAGTGGTAAGAGCCATAAGCGGACGGTGGTTAGAGCCATAAGCGGACGGTGGTAAGAGCCATAAGCGGACGGTGGTAAGAGCCATAAGCGGACGGTTGTGAGAGCCATAAGCGGACGGTGGTAAGAGCCATAAGCGGACGGTGGTAGGAGCCATAAGCGGACGGTGGAAAGAGTCATAAGCGGACGGTGGTAAGAGTCATAAGGAGACGGTGGTAAGAGCCATAAGCGGACGGTGGTAGGAGCCATAAGCGGACGGTGGTAAGAGCCATAAGTGGACCGTGGTAAGAGCCATGAGCGGACCGTGGTAAGAGCCATAAGCGGGCGGTGGTTAGAGCCATAAGCGGACAGTGGTAAGAGCCATAAGCTGACAGTGGTAAGAGTCATAAGCGGACGGTGGTTAGAGCCATAAGCTGACAACGGTAAGAGCCATAAGTGGATGGTGGTAAGAGTCATAAGCTGACAGTGGTAAGAGTCATAAGCGGACGGTGGTAAGAGCCATAAGCTGACAACGGTAAGAGCCATAAGCTGACAACGGTAAGAGCCATAAGCAGACGGTGGTAGGAACCATAAGCGGACGGTGGTTAGAGCCATAAGCGGACGGTGGTGAGAGTCATAAGCGGACGGTGGTGAGAGTCATAAGTGGACAGTGGTAAGAGCCATAAGCGGACGGTGGTAAGACCCATAAGCGGACGGTGGTAAGAGCCATAAGCGGACGGTGGTAAGAGCCATAAGCGGACGGTGGTTAGAGCCATAAGCGGACGGTGGTAAGAGCCATAAGCTGACGGTGGTAAGAGCCATAAGCGGACGGTGGTTAGAGCCATAAGCGGACGGTGGTAAGAGCCATAAGCAGACGGTGGTAAGAGCCATAAGCAGACAGTGGATAGAGTCATAAGCGTGGTTAGAGCCATAAGCAGACGGTGGTTAGAGTCATAAGTGGACGCTGGTAAGAGCCATAAGCGGACGGTGGTAAGAGCCATAAGCGGACGGTGTTAAGAGCCATAAGGAGACGGTGGTAAGAGCCATAAGCGGACGGTGGTAAGAGCCATAAGCGGACGGGGGTTAGAGCCAGAAGCGGACGGTGGTAAGAGCCATAAGCGGACGGTGGTAAGAGCCATAAGCGGACGGTGGTAGGAGCCATAAGCGGACGGTGGTAAGAGCCATAAGCGGAGGGTGGTAAGAGCCATGAGCGGACGGTGGTAAGAGCCATAAGCGGACGGTGGTTGGAGCCATAAGCGGACGGTGTTAAGAGCCATAAGCAGATGGTGGTAAGAGTCATAAGCGGACGGTGGTAAGAGCCATAAGCGGACGTGGTAAGAGCCATAAGCTGACAGTGGTAAGAGTCGTAAGCGGACGGTGGTTAGAGCCATAAGCTGACAACGGTAAGAGCCATAAGTGGATGGTGGTAAGAGTCATAAGCTGACAGTGGTAAGAGTCATAAGCGGACGGTGGTAAGAGCCATAAGCTGACAACGGTAAGAGCCATAAGCGGACGGTGGTAGGAACCATAAGCGGAAGGTGGTTAGAGCCATAAGCGGACGGTGGTGAGAGTCATAAGCGGACGGTGGTGAGAGTCATAAGTGGGCAGTGGTAAGAGCCATAAGCGGACGGTGGTAAGACCCATAAGCGGACGGTGGTTAGAGCCATAAGCGGACGGTGGTAAGAGCCATAAGCGGACGGTGGTAGGAGCCATAAGCGGACAGTGGTAAGAGTCATAAGCGGACGGTGGTAAGAGTCATAAGGAGACGGTGGTAAGAGCCATAAGCGGACGGTGGTAGGAGCCATAAGCGGACAGTGGTAAGAGCCATAAGCGGACGGTGGTAAGAGCCATGAGCGGACGGTGGTAAGAGCCATAAGCGGACGGTGGTTAGAGCCATAAGCGGAAAGTGGTAAGAGCCATAAGCGGACGGTGGTAAGTGTCATAATCGGACGGTGGTAAGAGTCATAAGCGGACGGTGGTAAGAGCCATAAGCGGACGGTGGTAAGTGTCATAAGCGGACAGTGGTAAGAGCCATGAGCGGACGGTGGTAAGTGTCATAAGCGGACGGTGGTAAGAGTCATAAGCAGACGGTGGTAAGAGTTATAAGCGGACGGTGTTAAGAGCCAATAGCAGACGGTGGTAAGAGTCATAAGCGGATAGTGGTAAGAGCCATAAGCAGACGGTGGTAAGAGTCATAAGCGGACAGTGGTAAGAGCCATGAGCGGACGGTGGTAAGTGTCATAAGCGGACGGTGGTAAGAGTCATAAGCAGACGGTGGTAAGAGTCATAAGCGGACGGTGGTAAGAGCCAATAGCAGACGGTGGTAAGAGTCATAAGCGGATAGTGGTAAGAGCCATAAGCAGACGGAGGTAAGAGTCATAAGCGGACAGTGGTAAGAGCCATAAGCGGACGGTGGTTAGAGCCATAAGCGGACAGTGGTGAGAGACATAAGCGGACGGTGGTAAGAGCCATAAGCGGACGGTGGTAAGAGCCATAAGCGGACAGTGGTAAGAGTCATAAGCGGACAGTGGTAAGAGTCATAAGGAGACGGTGGTAAGAGTCATAAGCTGACGGTGGTAGGTGCCATAAGCGGACGGCGGTAGGAGCCATATGTGGAGAGTGACAATAGGTGGACAGACCATAAGCGGACAGAGGTAAGAGCCATAAGCGGACGGTGGTAAGAGCCATAAGCGGACGGTGGTTAGAGCCATAAGCGGAAAGTGGTAAGAGCCATAAGCGGACGGTGGTAAGTGTCATAATCGGACGGTGGTAAGAGTCATAAGCGGACGGTGGTAAGAGCCATAAGCGGACGGTGGTAAGTGTCATAAGCGGACAGTGGTAAGAGCCATGAGCGGACGGTGGTAAGTGTCATAAGCGGACGGTGGTAAGAGTCATAAGCAGACGGTGGTAAGAGCCAATAGCAGACGGTGGTAAGAGTCATAAGCGGATAGTGGTAAGAGCCATAAGCAGACGGTGGTAAGAGTCATAAGCGGACAGTGGTAAGAGCCATAAGCGGACGGTGGTTAGAGCCATAAGCAGACAGTGGTGAGAGACATAAGCGGACGGTGGTAAGAGCCATAAGCGGACGGTGGTAAGAGCCATAAGCGGACAGTGGTAAGAGTCATAAGCGGACAGTGGTAAGAGCCAGAAGCGGACGGTGGTTAGAGCTATAAGCGGACAGTGGTAAGAGCCATAAGCGGACAGTGGTAGGAGCCATAAGCGGACAGTGGTAAGAGTCATAAGCGGACAGTGGTAAGAGTCATAAGGGGACGGTGGTAAGAGCCATAAGCGGACGGTGGTAGGAGCCATAAGCGGACGGCAGTAGGAGCCATATGTGGAGAGTGACCATAGGTGGACAATGGTAAGAGCCATAAGCGGACAGTGGTAAGAGCCATAAGCGGACGGTGGTTAGAGCCATAAGCGGACGGTGGTAAGAGCCATAAGCGGACGGTGGTAAGAGCCATAAGCGGACGGTTGTGAGAGCCATAAGCGGACGGTGGTAAGAGCCATAAGCGGACGGTGGTAGGAGCCATAAGCGGACGGTGGAAAGAGTCATAAGCGGACGGTGGTAAGAGTCATAAGGAGACGGTGGTAAGAGCCATAAGCGGACGGTGGTAGGAGCCATAAGCGGACGGTGGTAAGAGCCATAAGTGGACCGTGGTAAGAGCCATGAGCGGACCGTGGTAAGAGCCATAAGCGGGCGGTGGTTAGAGCCATAAGCGGACAGTGGTAAGAGCCATAAGCTGACAGTGGTAAGAGTCATAAGCGGACGGTGGTTAGAGCCATAAGCTGACAACGGTAAGAGCCATAAGTGGATGGTGGTAAGAGTCATAAGCTGACAGTGGTAAGAGTCATAAGCGGACGGTGGTAAGAGCCATAAGCTGACAACGGTAAGAGCCATAAGCGGACGGTGGTTGGAGCCATAAGCGGACGGTGGTTAGAGCCATAAGCGGATGGTGGTGAGAGTCATAAGCGGACGGTGGTTAGAGCCATAAGCTGACAACGGTAAGAGCCATAAGTGGATGGTGGTAAGAGCCATAAGTGGACGGTGGTTAGAGCCATAAGCGGACGGTGGTAAGAGCCATAATCAGACAGTGGATAGAGTCATAAGCGTGGTTAGAGCCATAAGCGGATGGTGGTAAGAGCCATAAGCGGACGGTGGTAAGAGCCATAAGGAGACTGTGGTAAGAGCCATAAGCGGACGGAGGTAAGAGCCATAAGCGGACGGTGGTAAGAGCCATAAGCGGACGGTGGTAAGAGCCATAAGCGGACGGTGGTAGGAGCCATAAGCGGACGGTGGTAAGAGCCATAAGCGGATGGTGGTAAGAGCCATGAGCGGACGGTGGTAAGAGCCATAAGCGGACGGTGGTTGGAGCCATAAGCGGACGGTGTTAAGAGCCATAAGCAGATGGTGGTAAGAGTCATAAGCGGACGGTGGTAAGAGCCATAAGCGGACGTGGTAAGAGCCATAAGCTGACAGTGGTAAGAGTCATAAGCGGACGGTGATTAGAGCCATAAGCTGACAACGGTAAGAGCCATAAGTGGATGGTGGTAAGAGTCATAAGCTGACAGTGGTAAGAGTCATAAGCGGACGGTGATAAGAGCCATAAGCTGACAACGGTAAGAGCCATAAGCAGACGGTGGTAGGAACCATAAGCGGACGGTGGTTAGAGCCATAAGCGGACGGTGGTGAGAGTCATAAGCGGACGGTGGTGAGAGTCATAAGTGGACAGTGGTAAGAGCCATAAGCGGACGGTGGTAAGACCCATAAGCGGACGGTGGTAAGAGCCATAAGCGGACGGTGGTAAGAGCCATAAGCGGACGGTGGTTAGAGCCATAAGCGGACGGTGGTAAGAGCCATAAGCTGACGGTGGTAAGAGCCATAAGCGGACGGTGGTTAGAGCCATAAGCGGACGGTGGTAAGAGCCATAAGCAGACGGTGGTAAGAGCCATAAGCAGACAGTGGATAGAGTCATAAGCGTGGTTAGAGCCATAAGCAGACGGTGGTTAGAGTCATAAGTGGACGCTGGTAAGAGCCATAAGCGGACGGTGGTAAGAGCCATAAGCGGACGGTGGTAAGAGCCATAAGGAGACGGTGGTAAGAGCCATAAGCGGACGGTGGTAAGAGCCTTAAGCGGACGGGGGTTAGAGCCAGAAGCGGACGGTGGTAAGAGCCATAAGCGGACGGTGGTAAGAGCCATAAGCGGACGGTGGTAGGAGCCATAAGCGGACGGTGGTAAGAGCCATAAGCGGAGGGTGGTAAGAGCCATGAGCGGACGGTGGTAAGAGCCATAAGCGGACGGTGGTTGGAGCCATAAGCGGACGGTATTAAGAGCCATAAGCAGATGGTGGTAAGAGTCATAAGCGGACGGTGGTAAGAGCCATAAGCGGACGTGGTAAGAGCCATAAGCTGACAGTGGTAAGAGTCATAAGCGGACGGTGGTTAGAGCCATAAGCTGACAACGGTAAGAGCCATAAGTGGATGGTGGTAAGAGTCATAAGCTGACAGTGGTAAGAGTCATAAGCGGACGGTGGTAAGAGCCATAAGCTGACAACGGTAAGAGCCATAAGCGGACGGTGGTAGGAACCATAAGCGGACGGTGGTTAGAGCCATAAGCGGACGGTGGTGAGAGTCATAAGCGGACGGTGGTGAGAGTCATAAGTGGGCAGTGGTAAGAGCCATAAGCGGACGGTGGTAAGACCCATAAGTGGACGGTGGTAAGAGCCATAAGCGGATCGTAATAGGAGCCATAAGCAGACGTGGTAAGAGCCATAAGCGGACGGTGGTAAGAGCCATAAACGGACGGTGGTAAGAGCCATAAGCGGACGGTGGTTAGAGCCATAAGCGGACGGTGGTAAGAGCCATAAGCTGACGGTGGTAAGAGCCATAAGCGGACGGTGGTAAGAGCCATAAGCGGACGGTGGTAAGAGCCATAAGCGGACGGTGGTAAGAGACATAAGCGGACGGTGGTAAGAGTCATAAGGAGACGGTGGTAAGAGCCATAAGCGGACGGTGGTAGGAGCCATAAGCGGACGGTGGTAAGAGCCATAAGCGGACGGTGGTAAGAGCCATGAGCGGACTGTGGTAAGAGCCATAAGGAGACGGTGGTAAGAGCCATAAGCGGACGGTGGTGAGAGACATAAACGGACGGTGGTAAGAGCCATAAGGAGACGGTGGTAAGAGCCATAAGCGGACGGTGGTAAGAGCCATAAGCGGACGGTGGTAAGAGCCATAAGCGGACGGTGGTAAGAGTCATAAGCGGACGGTGGTAAGAGCCATAAGCGAACGGTGGTAAGAGTCATAAGCGGACGGTGGTAAGAGCCATAAGCGGACGGTGGTAAGAGCCATAAGCGGACGGTGGTAAGAGCCATAAGCGGACGGTGGTTAGAGCCATAAGCCGACGGTGGTTAGAGTCATAAGCAGACAGTGGTTAGAGCCATAAGCGGACGGTGGTAAGAGCCATAAGCGGACGGTGGTTAGAGCCATAAGCGGACGGTGGTAAGAGCCATAAGCAGACAGTGGATAGAGCCATAAGCAGTGGTTAGAGCCATAAGCGGACGGTGGTTAGAGCCATAAGCGGACGGTGGTAAGAGCCATAAGCAGACAGTGGATAGAGCCATAAGCGGTGGTTAGAGCCATAAGCGGACGGTGGTAAGAGCCATAAGCGGACGGTGGTAAGAGCCATAAGCGGACAGTGGTAAGAGCCATAAGCGGACGGTGGTAAGAGCCATAAGCGGACGGTGGTTAGAGCCATAAGCTGACAGTGGTTAGAGTCATAAGCAGACAGTGGTTAGAGCCATAAGCGGACGGTGGTAAGAGCCGTAAGCGGACGGTGGTTAGAGCCATAAGCGGACGATGGTAAGAGCCATAAGCAGACAGTGGATAGAGCCATAAGCGGTGGTTAGAGCCATAAGCGGACGGTGGTTAGAGCCATAAGCGGACGGTGGTAAGAGCCATAAGCAGACAGTGGATAGAGCCATAAGCGGTGGTTAGAGCCATAAGCAGACGGTGGTAAGACCCATAAGTGGACGGTGGTAAGAGCCATAAGCGGACCGTAATAGGAGCCATAAGCGGACGTGGTAAGAGCCATAAGCAGACAGTGGTTAGAGCCATAAGCGGACGGTGGTAAGAGCCATATGTGGACTGTGGTTAGAGCCATAAGCGGACGATGGTAAGAGCCATAAGCAGACAGTGGATAGAGCCATAAGCGGTGGTTAGAGCCATAAGCGGACGGTGGTTAGAGCCATAAGCGGACGGTGGTAAGAGCCATAAGCAGACAGTGGATAGAGCCATAAGCGGTGGTTAGAGCCATAAGCAGACGGTGGTAAGAGTCATAAGCGGACGCTGGTAAGAGCCATAAGCGGACGGTGGTAAGAGCCATAAGCGGACGGTGGTAAGAGCCATAAGCGGACGGTGGTAAGAGTCATAAGCGGACGGTGGTAAGAGCCATAAGCGGACGATGGTAAGAGCCATAAGCGGACGGTGGTTAGAGCCATAAGCTGACGGTGGTTAGAGTCATAAGCAGACAGTGGTTAGAGCCATAAGCGGACGGTGGTAAGAGCCATAAGCGGACGGTGGTAAGAGCCATAAGCGGACGGAGGTCAGAGCCATAAGCGGACGGTGGCACACTGAACAAGGGGGAGGTTGGCAAGAACCAGAGGACGGTGGTAACAAAAGGAACAGATGATGGACGGAGTGCTGAACAATGCAAACCTTCACCCCCAGTCACAGATCTGGGTTTAATCCATCGCTCTTTTGCTCACCATGCCACCCCAGTTTGGACCCAGCCAATTGCCAATCAGCCTTGACCCTGTTCCCCTTAGCAACAGTCCAGCCCGAGCTGCCAGGCTGCTCCCCAGTGTCAGGACTGATTGGCATGTGGCTGCCCCAAGCTGGACTGGCTTGGCTGGCAAACACACAGTGGATTTAACCCCAATCCGTGCCTGGGGGACGTGGCTTCTAGGGGGCTTAAAACCCCTGGAGGTGGCACTCGGGGCGGACTCTGGTGATGCTCCACTGACCTGGTCCACCAGCTCAGACTGTAGTCTGGACTCTGGGATCTGTTGCTCCTCCATAGTCTGTGGGTACAGACCAGGCCGGAGGTGCTCCTGACGTCATACACCGACGTGTCGCCGGGCAGGACCATTGGCCTGTATTTAGTTTAAATATTGTGATTCAAAAATACCTTAATGAAACTATCAACAACCACGATATGGAGAAGATGCTTAAAGGTAGGTCAGGACAGGGCATTCCATTCCCTGCAGGGCCTGTGCCTTGGTGACACACGTGCGGCTTCAAGGCGCCTAGATGTGAAGTTAAGAATACCCAACCTGTACTCCCCAACATATGCACACTGTTGTGGTATTCTGGCAGTCAGTGTCTTTGCTGTGCCGTTCTGCCAGCAGGATGTTTTTGTAGTCAGTATTCTGACATAAACCCCTTGACAGGCCCTTTCACAGTATTTAACTTTGACACACTCTCCCTCTGTGACCTTTAACCTCTGTACTAATGACGTCGGCCTGCAGCTGACGCGCAAGCATACTGACAGGAGGATGGAAACCGCTGACTCCGTCCTTTTTTATTGCTTTACTTCTGCACCTTGCACTGGGCCGCGCTCCTGGCAGGGGGATTAGAGTTCTCACCCTGCCAAGGGCTGCCCAGGGTCACTCACTGCGTGGGCTGCGCCGTGACGCCCCGCCCCACCCCACCAGCAGGACAGCGTACTGCCTTCCCACACGGGGCCGGCTTTAGGGCCGTGCGACCGGTGCAGCCGCACTGGGCGCGGACCTGGGGTGGGCACTTACCTCGGGGGTGCGCTGTGTTTAGCAATAACTTACACTCAAAAGCGCCTGCTGCAGAGTTCCTTGTGCATCTAGGTTTAAGGCAACAATAAAAATGTCACGATAATTCTTGTTCCTGCTAGACAGAGGGATCAGGGTTTGGTATGATGGCAGTTTTGACGCCATAAAGTAGGGCAGAGGGTTAATATGTCTGCTGCAAAGAACAGATCTGTATTTTATATGGATAGCTGAGTCGATGAGTAAACAAGGATTTCTTGGTGGGGACCCTGGAGACCCTGTTTCAACCAAATTGGTTGAATATTCCCACCTCATCGAACTTCCCATGAGGCAATGCCACTGATGTTATAAGAAGTAACTTTTCCAGAGCCACAGGCATGATTTTTGACCACAATGTTTAATAAATTATGAAGACCTGTAAGTATGATAGACTTGCAGCACATAGAAGACACCACAACCATAAGGATCTGTTAATAGGTACAGGTCCTGAAGAAGGCCAATGACCCTCCTGTGCAGTAAGGGCCGAAACATGTTGGCCATTTAATGTGAGATATCGGATAATTAAATTGTCTGATCTAAATCACTTTTTTTATGTTTTAACCAAATGCCTGTACCTTTTTATCTTTAGATTAAAACCGGAGAGTTCAGGTACGGGAGGTAATTTTATTGATTTTTTTGCATTCACCGCACAGATCCCACCACTATCCTGCCAGATGGAGTTGGCATTCACCTGCGGAAGCGAGTACCCGGGTGTGAAACACGTGATGATGCCATCCAATCATAAACCATAGTGGAGTGGTGATCACCTACCTCACAAGTGGGAATTACTAGCTGAGGGTTTTGTGATAACTCCCTCCCCCGTACCCTGTCTTTATTCACCAGTGAGGTTCACTCCCCGTGGACTGAGTGCCTCATATCCTAAGGAAGCTGAGTGAACACAAAGTATGATTCTCTCTCCCTAATTTTATAATTTAAACAGCATTTACAACAAGTATATCGCACCTGCCACAGAATCAGGCGAGGAGAGGTGTTCAGCTTTGATTTCTTATTACACCTCGCACGCGCCTCTGCGCTCCCTACAGGTTGTCGAGGAGCTAGAAAGCTGCACCAAGTTGCAAAGTTTGACAAGATGACACTCGCGTCTGGCCGTCCCCGCATGACCTCTTAGGGCGCTGACGCAGTCATCTCTCTGATGAGCTGTTTTCAGCCTGAGCTCCTCTGCCAGGGGCCCCAGCATGAGTGTAAACCAGGCTGTTTCCATGCATGATTGTGTAATGCGAAGACTAAACCCGCGCTCCGTATCATCCCTCGAGGCTCCCTCTTGATTACACGTTATGAGGCTCCACTTGAAGGTTGCGACACCAGTCACAGCGGGGATCATTAAAGCGCCTGGAAACGGCGGCGCGCGCTAAGGCGCAGAGAACAAAGCGCTGCCTCCTCGACAGCAGCACGGAGGCGCTTTGCGATGCACAGGCCGGTCAGGACCCCGGGGGTGTGGGCAAATAGCCGGGGTGTCCTAGGGAACCCCAGGAAGGAGGTTGAACAGAGCTCAGACTACCTGCCGAAGTGTTCATGGAGCGACCATTGTGTCATGTGTAACAGACTGCGCCTTGAAGCCCCGAGATCACCACTAGGCCAAGACCTGAAGCTCAAAGCTCCTTTCTTCAAGAAGCCCCTCATGACCACTAGCCGTGCAACCCCCCCACCCCCTCTGTAGACATTCCTGAATCCTCCCCTCCCCCCCACACACACATGTGCAGCTCTCAGGTGTGTCCTGTGCAGCTCTCACGTGTGTCCGGTGCAGCTCTTAGGTGTGTCCTGTGTAGCTCTCAGGTGTGTCCTGTGCAGCTCTCAGGTGTGTACTGTGCAGCTCTCAGGTGTGTCCTGTGCAGCTCTCAGGTGTGTCCTGTGCGACTCTCAGGGGTGTCCTGTGCGGCTCTCAGGGGTGTCCTGTGCGGCTCTCAGGTGTGTCCTGTGCAGCTCTCAAATGTGTCTTGTGCAGCTCTCAGGTGTGTCTTGTGTGCCTCCCAGGTGTGTCCTGTGTAGCTCTCAGGTGTGTCCTGTGTAGCTCTCAGGTGTGTCTTGTGCAGCTCTCAGGTGTGTCTTGTGCGCCTCCCAGGTGTGTCCTGTGTAGCTCTCAGCTGTGTCCTGTGCAGCTCTCAGGTGTGCCCTGTGCGACTCTCAGGTGTGTCCTGTGCGACTCTCAGCTGTGTCCTGTGCAGCTCTCATGTGTGTCCTGTGCGGCTCTCAGGTGTGTCCTCTGCGGCTCCCAGGTGTGTCCTGTGCGACTCTCAGGTGTGTCCTGTGCGACTCTCAGCTGTGTCCTGTGCAGCTCTCATGTGTGTCCTGTGCAGCTCTCAGGTGTGTCCTGTGCAGATCTCCGGTGTGTCCTGTGGAGCTCTCAGGTGTGTCCTGTGCAGCTCTCAGGTGTGTACTGTGCAGCTCTCAGGTGTGTCCTGTGCAGCTCTCAGGTGTGTCCTGTGCGACTCTCAGGGGTGTCCTGTGCGGCTCTCAGGTGTGTCCTGTGCGGCTCTCAGGTGTGTCCTGTGCAGCTCTCAAATGTGTCTTGTGCAGCTCTCAGGTGTGTCTTGTGTGCCTCCCAGGTGTGTCCTGTGTAGCTCTCAGGTGTGTCCTGTGTAGCTCTCAGGTGTGTCTTGTGCAGCTCTCAGGTGTGTCTTGTGCGCCTCCCAGGTGTGTCCTGTGTAGCTCTCAGGTGTGTCCTGCGCAGCTCTCAGGTGTGTCTAGTTCGCCTCCCAGGTGTGTCCTGTGTAGCTCTCAGGTGTGTCCTGTGTAGCTCTCAGGTGTGTCCTGTTCAGCTCTCAAATATGTCTTGTGCAGCTCTCAGGTGTGTCTTGTACAGCTCTCAGCTGTGTCCTGTGCAGCTCTCAGGTATGTCCTGTGCGGCTCTTAGGTATGTCCTGTTCGACTCCCAGGTGTGTCCTGTGCAGCTTTCAGGTGTGTCCTGTGCAGCTCTCAGGTGTGTCCTGGCTCTCAGGTGTGTCCTGTGCGGCTCTCAGGTGTGTCCTGTGCGGCTCTCAGGTGTGTCCTGTGTGGCTCTCAGGTGTGTCCTGTGCAGCTCTCAGGTGTGCCCTGTGCGACTCTCAGGTGTGTCCTGTGCAGCTTTCAGCTGTGTCCTGTGCGGCTCTCAGGTGTGTCTTGTACGGCTCTCAGGTGTGTCCTGTGCGACTCTCAGGTGTGTCCTGTGTGACTCTCAGCTGTGCAGCTGTCAGGTGTGTCCTGTGCGGCTCCTAGGTGTGACCTGTGTGACTCTCAGGTGTGTCCTGTGCAGCTCTCAGGTGTGTCCTGTGCAGCTCTCAGATGTGTCCTGTGCGGCTCTCAGGTGTGTCCTGTGCAGCTGTCAGGTGTGTCCTGTGCAGTTCCCAGGTGTGTCCTGTGCAGCTCTTAGGTGTGTCCTGTGCAGCTCTCAGGTGTGTCTTGTACGGCTCTCAGGTGTGTCCTGTGCAGCTCTCAGGTGTGTCCTGTGCAGCTCTCAGGTGTGTCCTGTGCAGCTCTCAAACACACAACACATACAGGAAGTGCTGACCACAGGGTGATGCACAAGGGGGCTCTCGTTTCCCGTCCTGCACTCCTCCATGTCTTCCCGCAGAGCTGGCCTTGGGCCGGGCGGGCTGGGCGCAGGCCCAGGGCGCCAGTATTTCGAGTGGTGCAGCTTCCTGACTTCAGCCCTCAGTATGACACTGGCGGTAAATTTCGCTTACTGCCATGCTGACGGCCGCCAACTTACCGCCGCGGTGGCGAATATCCGTTCCCCATATTATGACACACACACACCAATCCAACAGAATACTGCCACATACACAAATCCACTAGCCCAAAGGTCAGTGTTAAAGTGTCAGTATGAACGCTCATACAGTTACGCCAACAAAACAACACCCACTACATCATGACCCACAAATCACCACAGCGGACATTCAACAGGGGTAAACCATTGGCAGTCCACACTGGCGCGCTCAGAATGGACACCCAAATACAAAACAACACTACATTGGCCTAAACCGAAATCACACACCTGCCACTCATACACACACCACACCTACCCACCCACAGCACCATAAAACACCCACCCACATTACCCACAACCCTTTACGAACAACAATTACTGCAGGAGATTGACACGAACAGCTCTGAGACAACTAGACACACACACCTCATACACCTATACATCCCTCACGCACCAAACATCACACACCCCACCACATTACTCAACACACTCTCACCAACACACACTACACAACACCCATGTCCCCACAAAGGCACCCCCGTTTCACTGAGGAGGAGTTAAGGGTCATGGTGGAGGCAATTGTCAGGGGTGAGCCACAGCCATTTGGATCACAGGTTCAGCAGATATCGATAGCTAGGAAGATGGAGCTATGGCGGAGAATCGTGGACAGGGTCAATGCTGTGGACAGCACCCAAGAGGCAGGGATGACATCAGGAAGAGGTGGAATGACCTACGGGGGAAGGTACGTTCCATGGCAGCAAGGCACCAGCTTGCCATACAGAGGACTGGCGGTGGTCCCCCACTTAAACCCCCACAGCTCACAGCATGGGAGGGCAAGTCTTGGCATTACTGCATCCTGAGGAACTCGCTGGACAAGCCGGAGGACTGGACACCGGTGAGTCAACATTTACTACTTATCACCTTCATTTCCTGCATGCCATCACACCCCCTCACCCTCACTTCCATCACTCCACTGCATCCCACACACTGCACCTACACATATGACTAACTCCAATGCCAAATCCTGCATGCCATACCAATGCATGTACAGTCCTCCCAGCCCTGCATGTACACCCATCACTAAAGCATGCACAGCATAGGGGAACTAACAATCCCACAACATATCACCATATGCAAACAAAGGTGGCAGGGCAACAGCAATGGAAGCCAGGGATGAACAATATGTCACAGACATAAAGCATTAGGGACCTGGAGTCAGTGGCAGTGGGCACAAGGTTCAGGGGACAGAGGCACAGGGCAACAGGGACACTGGGAGGACTGATGTGCGTCAGTGGGAGGACAGGAGCAGGGAACCGACTCTCTAGGAGGCACTGTCCGACATCCTGGAAGCCTACCAACATTCCCAGCACACGATGGGCCAGATCCTAGTCAACGTGCACGAGAACAGGCGGCTGCAGGAGGGACAGTATCAGGAGATCAGGGAGGACTTGCAGGCCATCAACAACACCCAGATCTCCATAGCAGGGGTGCTGGCAGACATGGCCAACATCATGAGGGAAGCAACAGCACACCAGCTGGTCCCTACCACTAGACACTCCATTGACCTGCCCTCCACTTCTGCTGCAGCTCGTGGGCAGGAGGCCCCGCCACAGGACCCACAGGCCACCAGCACACCTCCCCGTACAGAAGGTAAACCACCCCGCTAACGTACCCTGCGACCCAGACAGAAGCCAGAGATACTTCCCAAGACCACCACCAGGAAATAGGACCCTCCTGAATGTCCCCCTTGTGTGCCACACTGTCACCTTGTCCACTTTGAACTGCCATTGCTCCCCTTCCTATGGCCACTTGGACAATGGACCTGTGCTATAAATAGACTGGAACAATACCCTGGACCTTCCTCCATCATCACCCCATCATTGCATTTTTCCTCAATTTCATAGCACTACAATAAACACCCTTGATCACAACTCGACTACTAGTATTTTATGTGTTGAAAATGTGCATTTATGGAAACAGTCACATCTAGTGCAAATGATCTGAACACTGTGAGAGCATAGAAATAATGATCTGTAGATGTCTGTAGTCATCTCATCAGTACACAGTTGTGATCTCACCAACAACTGTAAAGTGACAAGCCGTAGGTGACAGTACGTTGAGATGCAAAGGAAGTTAATGCCATCCTGCTACAGCCACACAGAAAACATCAATAGTCAGAGGAATGGTCAGTTGCATCACGTGGGTTTACCATTAAACATCTCAAAATGTGGAAAAAAGAAGATGGCAGGCAGTGTTTTAGTGATGTGAGTTAATTTGCATTTATACAGGAAATAATTGTGATACTAAGAAAAAAGTAAAGAGAAGGGATCAGTCATGGTGGATGTAATCATTTGAGTAGATGCCACAACATTTGAAGTCCAAAGTCCTGCGTCCGACTACCATGGAAACATGGAAAGTGGTTAAAGAACAGTCAACTAGATGAATCTGTGGCACACAAAGGAGTGAAATCAGGAAGAGGTCACTTGCTTGCAGTGGTCGGTGTCTTGCCATCCGCACCTTCTGGAGTCTTGGGTGGACGTCCCGCTTGCAGCTAGGGGGTTCAGTAACTACAGAGGCAGGGGTGTCTGAGGTGGGTGCCTCCTCTGGCAGGATATCCCTTCCAGTGGTTACCACTGTTGCTGAAGGGGCTTGTGTTGCTGGACCAAAGGAAAGGGTGTGGTGTTGTTCACGGTCCCTGATCATGGTACCCCAGATCTCCTTGAACACCCCTTTTCCATGGCTTCCCGATCGAAGTTCCTCTGCAGCTGCTTCATCTCCTTGAGTTCAGTAAGTTCCTGGCCCATCACGCTTTGGGATTAATGGTAGGCTCCCAAGTCCTAGCTGATGGTGTCCTGGCCAGCACCATCACCAGCAGCCTTATGCCGCTGGGCCACACCATCTCTACCACGCACCCACCCCCACGTGCCTGCACCCTTGGCACAGCTTGCCCCCTTCCACTGCTCCCTTCCTGCAACTTCTGGGCCTCTGCATGGTCCTCCGGCAAAGTGGGAGCAACTTCTGTGGTGCTGCGTGGGCTTCTTCAGTGAATTCTGTGTCCCTTGGGACAGGGACGCTTGTGGGTGCTGCTGCTGCTCCTGTGGGCTTTCTGCTAGGTCCCCTGTGGCTTCTCCTCCTGGGTAGAGTCCTCCTGGGCCTTGTTGGTCCCCGGCAGCACCTCTTTTCCCCCAACCGCGAATTTGCCTTTGCCAAGGCTTGTTTGTGGAAATCCTTCACCGACACCCATCTGCAATCCAGCTTCCAGCATGGGGCATCTTCTGCATGCCTCCAGAACTCTTCTGCAACTTCTGTGCTGCAGCGCTGACCCCTCTTCCTTCTTTGTTGACCAGCTCCAAAAGGTACCTCTGGGTGGGTAGTATCTCCTACTCCCCCTGGACTCCACAGACACTTCTGGATTTAGTCCCCTCCCTTCACAGGTCTCCATTGTAGGAGGCTGGACTGGCTTGTAGTGAGTACCAAGGGGTACTTACACCTTGCACCAGGCCCAGGTATCCCTTATTAGTGTATAGGGTGTCTAGCAGCTTAGGCTGATAGATAATGGTAGCTTAGCAGAGCAGCTTAGGCTGAACTAGGAGACGAGTGAAGCTCCTACAGTACCACTAGTGTCACTTGCACAATATCCTAAGAAAACACAATACACAGATATACTAAAAATAAAGGTACTTTATTTTTATGACAATATGCCAAAGTATCTCAGTGATTACCCTCAGTATGAGGATAGCAAATATACACAAGATATATGTACACAATACCAAAAATATGCAGTATAGTCTTAGAAAGCAGTGCAAACAATGTATAGTTACAATAGGATGCAATGAGGACACATAGGGATAGGGGCAACACAAACCATATACTCCAAAAGTGGAATGCGAACCACGAATGGACCCCAAACCTATGTGACCTTGTAGAGGGTCGCTGGGACTGTAAGAAAACAGTGAGGGTTAGAAAAATAGCCCACCCCAAGACCCTGAAAAGTGAGTGCAAAGTGCACTAAAGTTCCCCAAAGAGCACAGAAGTCGTGATAGGGGAATTCTGCAGGAAAGACACAAACCAGCAATGCAACAACGATGGATTTCCAAACAAGGGTACCTGTGGAACAAGGGGACCAAGTCCAAAAGTCACGACCAAGTCGAGAGTGGGCAGATGCCCAGGAAATGCCAGCTGTGGGTGCAAAGAAGCTGCTACTAGGCAGTAGAAGCTGAGGATTCTGCAGGAACGACAAGGGCTAGAAACTTCCCCTTTGGAGGACGGACGTCCCACATCGTGAAGAGTCGTGCAGAAGTATTTTCCCGGCGAAAGATTGCCAACAAGCCTTGCTAGCTGTAAATCGTGCGGTTACGGTTTTTGGATGCTGCTGTGGCCCAGGAGGGACTAGGATTTCGCCAATTGCATCATGGGACAGAGGGGGCGCCCAGCAAGACAAGGAGCCCTCTCAAAAGCAGGCAGCACTCGCAGAAGTGCCAGAACAGGCACTACAAAGAGGAGTGAAACAGTGCTCACCCGAAGTTGCACAAAGGAGTCCCACGCCACCGGAGGACAACTTAGAAAGTCATGCAATGCAGGTTAGAGTGCCGTGGACTCAGGCTTGGCTGTGCACAAAGGATTTCCGCCGGAAGTGCACAGAGGCCGGAATAGCTGCAAAAGACGCGGTTCCCAGCAATGCAGTCTGGCGTGGGGAGGCAAGGACTTACCTCCACCAAACTTGGACTGAAGAGTCACTGGACTGTTGGAGTCTCTTGGACAGAGTTGCTGGATTCAAGGTACCTCGCTTGTTGTGCTGAGAGGAGACCCAGGGGACCGGTGATGCAGTTCTTTGGTGCCTGCGGTAGCAGGGGGAAGATTCCGTCAATCCACGGGAGATTTCTTCATAGCTTCTAGTGCAGAGAGGAGGCAGACTACCCCCACTGCATGCACCACCAGGAAAACAGTCAAGAAGGCGGCAGGATCAGCGTTACAAGGTCGCAGTAGTCGTCTTTGCTACTTTGTTGCAGTTTTGCAGGCTTCCAGCGCAGTCAGCAGTCGATTCCGTGGCAGAAGGTGAAGAGAGAAATGCAGAGGAACTCTGATGAGCTCTTGCATTCGTTATCTAAGGAATTCCCCAAAGCAGAGACCCTAAATAGCCAGAAAAGAGGGTTTGGCTACTTAGGAGAGAGGATAGGCTAGCAACACCTGAAGGAGCCTATCAGAAGGAGTCTCTGACGTCACCTGCTGGCCCTGGCCACTCAGAGCAGTCCAGTGTGCCAGCAGCACCTCTGTTTCCAAGATGGCAGAGGTCTGGAGCACACTGGAGGAGCTCTGGGCACCTCCCAGGGGAGGTGCAGGTCAGGGGAGTGGTCACTCCCCTTTCCTTTGTCCAGTTTCGCGCCAGAGCAGGGCTGAGGGGTCCCTGAACCGGTGTAGACTGGCTTATGCAGAAATGGGCACCATCTGTGCCCATGAAAGCATTTCCAGAGGCTGGGGGAGGCTACTCCTCCCCTGCCTTAACACCTTTTTCCAAAGGGAGAGGGTGTAACACCCTCTCTCTGAGGAAGTCCTTTGTTCTGCCATCCTGGGCCAAGCCTGGCTGGACCCCAGGAGGGCAGAAACCTGTCTGAGGGGTTGGCAGCAGCAGCAGCTGCAGGGAAACCCCTGAAAATGCAGTTTGGCAGTACCAGGGTCTGTGCTACAGACCCGTGGGATCATGGGATTGTGCCAACTATGCCAGGATTGCATAGAGGGGGCAATTCCATGATCATAGACATGTTACATGGCCATATTCGGAGTTACCATTGTGAAGCTACACATAGGTAGTGACTTTTGTGTAGTGCACACGTGTAATGGTGTCCCCGCACTCACAAAGTCCGGGGAATTTGCCCTGAACAATGTGGGGGCACCTTGGCTAGTGCCAGGGTGCCCACACACTAAGTAACTTTGCACCTAATCTTTACACCTAATCAACAGGCTGGCGGTGCTATCTTGCCTATTACCACCACAGCGGAAGCGCTGCGGTAGCACCGCCGGGACCGGCGGTTTACCGCCATGGCTGTCCCGACGGTTTTAATCCTCCAGGGCAGTGCTGCTTGCAGCGCTGCCCTGGGGATTACGAGTCCCCTTCCCGCCAGCCTGTCCATGGAGGTAGAGACCGCCATGGAAAGGCTGGTGGGAAGGGGAGTCGCAGGGCCCCTGGGGGCCCCTGCACTGCCTATGCACTTGGCATGGGCAGTGCAGGGCCCCCCAGGCACAGCCCCACACTGCTTTTCACTGTCTGCACAGCTGAAAGTGAAAAGCGCGACGGGTGCAGCTGCACCCGTCGCACGGCCACAACACCACCGGCTCCATTAGGTTCCCATGTTGCGGCCGACATCCCCGCTGGGCCGGCGGGTGGAAACTCGGTGGGGATGTCAAAATGGGCACGGCGGTTACACCTTGGCAGGCGGCGGTTGTAATGAGGCCCAATATTATTTATTAGCCCATATTGCACCCATTTCGTGGGCCACCGCTGAGACCACCAGGGCGTACCAAATATAGCACCAAAACCCTCACTGCCTGCCACATCTGTAAAGAGGCTTAGCTCGTCGTTGGATCTAGGTATACTTGGCCACACAACTGTCCATTAAAGTCATGCAGGACGGACTCCCAAATCCCCATATCCTGCTTGACCTCACTGGAGAGCCTAGTGTGGTGATGTTTTATCTTCAACCCCCACATAGCCTGAGAAATGGACCGAGAAAAAGGGCACCCCATGAGGATGATTCACAGAGCAAAATTTAGCTGCCCAACCAAACATTGCAACTGATGGAGAGTGACTTTCTTCACCCTCAAGCATGCCTGTAAGGCTTGAGAGAAGGAGATGACCTTGTCCTTTGGAAGCCTGGAAACCCCTGCCACAGAATCTAATTCAATCCCCAACAATTCAGTCATGGTGTAGGGATTCCCGGTTTTGCCCTGCGCAAGTGGGACCCCTATTTCTCCCCTAAGTCTCTGAAAGACCCCCAATGCACCCGCACACTGACCAGACCAAGAGGGATCAAGAATGAGGAAATCATCCAAGTAGTGGAGTATCCATTGATGTTGTGATTTACATCTGAAAACCCACTCTAAAAATGTGCTAAATGTCTCAAAATAGGAACAAGTGATGGAGCAGCCCATTGGCATACACTTAGCAAAGTGGTACTTCCCTTCCCACTAGAAACCCCAGAGGTGGAAGTGGTCCGGGTGGGCTGGTGGCCGCCTAGAGGTGGATCAGTGTCTGATTTTACCGTCAGAACTCCAGGCCGCGGCTCCCACGGTACCTGAATGGCTTGATCCAAAGACACAAACCTGCCCAAACACAGAGTCCCTTCAATAGCTTTGTTCACAGAGTGACCCTTTGGCACCGACACCTTATGGATTAGTCTGAACTCCCCTGGCTCTGCCTTAGGGACCAACCCTAGGGGAGAATAGACAAAAACCTGCATAGGAACTCCATCAAAGGGACCCGGTACCCCCCAGCTTCAGCCCCTTGAGAATCTTACCCTAGCCACCTCAGGGTTAGATCTCAAAAACAGCTGGTTCTTCAATGGGGCTAGCTCACGTGGCCTTGAGCTGGGATCTAAAACCGCCCCTAAAGCCAGGGTACTTGCGAGGCTGCATGACTGGTGTAGGAATGAAGCCAAGGGACCATATCCAACAAACTATTAGGGGATGAGGCCTTACCATAAACCGAACACCATTCCTACTTCCTGACGGATCATCAATCCTGCTTCTTGCTACCCTCATACTGTGACTTCTTGAAGCACTTAAATTCAGGGTGGGAGGCCTGGCCACAGATAGGAGAGCAGTGCTTGAAACAGCAGGCCCCCGGGGGCCGGGAGCAGGTGTACCAGTTGAAGTCTCAGCAGGCCTCTCTCTTACCCAAACTCTCCTCAGCAGAGCCCGAGGCAGTTCCCAACCCTCCTGAAAGGGCTGACCTCCAACCCCTTGTGGTGCCCCACTGAGGACCCAACACTCCACATAATGCACAGCCAATTACCTAGGGTTGGGCAAATAGCACAAAAGCCCGGTGTAAGCAACAAAAAAGTCACAAAGGAGGGGGGGAGGGCCACTCCTCCTGGCAACAACCACCAAAAGGGGTATAAAAACTACAAACAACCACAGTCCCCTTGGAAACACACTGCAATCAAACATAATATGGCCTAAAAACAAGCCATCCTCTTGCCAATATGCTCAAATGAGCTCAAGACCTCAAACAATTAGCCAAAAATGTCCCTCGAAATATGCCCAATTGGCAACAAATATGTCCAAACAGGCTCCTCACCTGCAGCGCTAGGGCCCCCACCAGAGCCGCCGCTGAGAAGAACTCAAGTCAGGTGAGCGATGCTCAAACCCGAGCGGCTCCCAGTGAAGTGGTAGGCTGCCTGTTCACACTGCTGCCCGCTGCTGCCTGAAAGAATTCCCGCGCGACCCAGCGTTCCTTGTGCCGGTATCCCTGCACCTAAATGGGGAGACAAAACAAGAGAAAAGAAAACAGAAAGAAGAAAGGCCCCGAAGTCTGAGGAGTCCCATTGGGCAGTGGATGAGCAGTTTCAGGTCGCAACCCACTCGCTGACCATGACCCCCTTTTGTGGATGGAGTCTAGCGCGTCATCACCACGTGCGGCCTGGAAGCACTAGGAGTGCATCTGGGACTACCCCAGCACTGGCCTCCCATGACAGGAGCCCGTATTGAGGGGTAAGGCGCATTATGCCACCTTCCCCACTCCCATGTCCTCGCCCGACGTCATCGCCATGCGCTGGGCCCTCCTGATGGGGGAGGACTCCATTCAATCGATCCCAGGCTGATGTATGGTGCAGGCACCCGACCCTCGGAAGTCCCATGCTCGGGCCGTTGCTATGGCAGTCACTGGAAGACAATGTGCTGGAATTAAACACTGTTAACATGTCTGCCCTTCCTGTGACACCACTGCAATTACTGGCTTGTTTACTCCTGTTTTTTAAATCTTTCCAGTTCTGCTTCCTTTGCTGCTTGGAAGGCACAGAAAGAACAATTTCCATGATGTGAATACCTCGCCCCGGAGTCCAGTGCCTCTGTGCACAGTACACAATACGTGCATGGTACTTGGAGGACAGCAGGTGGTCTATACCGTTGCCTTGGTGCAAGGCACACAGTATGTGCATGGTACGTCCAGGGTATACGACGCTGGCCCTCTATGTAGTGTACAAACTAGTCACACTGTGTGGGTGGTCCAGGCAACTACACGTTGGTTTCCAGAGGCAAAAACTAGATCACCTAATGCTCTAATTTTTGAGGTAGCTTGGTCGAGAAGTTACGCTAACCTTGGAGAAGTGGAAAGCATTTGTTGTACTCATAGTATCAATGAATGAAAGCACACACTCAAGAAATAACTGGGGACCAATTTTTATAAGAAATACTTCACATTTTTATATAATTTTTAAGACAAAGATGGTCAAGATACGTTAAATAATTTTTGAGTTATGATTTTTTAAAATTTTAATAAAGTTTGTCTTTCTGTGAGTAATTACGCACCATAGAAATCAATAGGCAGTCACTTTTAAAAATGCATTGAAAATCATACAGTTGGGTTACCAGTCTCTTCTTTTGCAGGATGGTCGAAGCAGTCGGTGGGCACCTTGTGCCAGCTGGAGAGCCTTGGATGGCTCCCGGTTCCAGCCGGAGCAGAGCTGGAAGATCTCTTGGCAAAGGGCCACTTGAAGGGGCCACCTTGAAAAGAAGATGGTTTGCAAATTTAAAGGTGGTGTCTTGGGGTCCCCTTGGGCTGTCGAGGGGTTAGGGACCAGTGGAGCACAGCTGGTTTCCCGTTGCAGGACGCAGGACAGCCGGATGCAGGGCAAGTTGGTGATCCAGGAGCTGTGCCAATGGAGCCTTTTGGAGCTGGAGGTAAGGCTCTTTGAGGGCAGCTCACAGGACAACGGTGGCACTCTGCTGGGAGGCCTGGGTGTTCCTGAAGTCCTTCGACTGGGGTTTCCTCCTTGTTCAGTTGCAGCTCTGGGGCAGCTGGTTTTCTTGGAGTCTGACATGCACGGACCAGTACCTAGGATCTTGGCACAACTCGGCCAGCGGAGAGTGCAGTCCCACCAAAGTTGGCACACTTGCAGGTCTCGTCCGGGCTGTCATCAGTGTGTCGTTGGGTCCGGCTGCACCTTCCGTTTGCAGAGATATCGACCGGTCAGTGAAGTGATCCTCACTGGCTTGTTGGTACTTGTTGCTTTTTTGAGTGGTGCCTCCACTCAGGAGGGAGGTCTCGGGCTATTTGCAAAGCCTGGAGGTCCTCGGGGTCTTTTGATGTCAGTCCAGTGGTGAGCTCCTTCGCAGCGGCGATTGTCGGGACACAGATGCAGCAGGCAGGGTCTTGGCTCCTCTACTGATGCAGCAGGTCCTCAGTTCTCTTGCTGTGGTCTTCTTTGTGCTGTCTTCTTCTTTGTCCTTTTGAATCTGATTTCTTGGTCTAGGGGTGCCCACTAAATATTGAATTTAGTGGGCGTTTTAGGGGGAACTTGGTAGTGTCCAATGGGAGGCTACACCCACTATAGTGACCACTTCCTGTGGGAAGGGTCACTTCCCCAATCCTAATTGTCTATTTTCCTCCTTCCCACGATGGAGAAAACTGAATTTGAGGGTCCACTTCACAGGCAACACCTTAGGAGTGGTGCATGCTAAGTGAGTCCACTCCTATTACCCATTGTTAGGTTTCCCGCCTTTGCTCCCGCCAAAAGTGGGAAAGTTGCTAAGGGGGATGCCAGCTGCTGCTAACAGCTGGCTTGGGGGTCGGGTTTCAAGGGTGGTAAGCCCTTTGAAGCTCACCGTTAGGACAGTGCACATTCCTGAGGGAGGGGGTGTTAGCTCCTCCACCCAGGAAGGGCTTTGTCTTATAAACTGGAGAGGCAGGGCACTCCTCCAGGGTTTGTATATTGGCTGTCTGGAAGTGGCAGCTAGATAAGACCAGTCAGCAACTATGCCAGGATAGATAGCTTTGGCAGGGGGCACCTCTAAGGTGGCCCCTGGGTACACCTAGGGATAAATCTAATACTGGCACCAGTTTGGATTTATCATTCTGAGTAGTTTGATACCAAACAACCAAGGTTTCAGAGTGTCCATCACGTAGCTGGGAAACTCGTGATGACCAGTGTCCAGTATTAAAATGGCTGCTCTGTTCACTCACTATGTGCCTGGTTGGGCAAGGACATAGTGGGGGTATATTGCTCATGCAGCTGTGCCCTCACATATAATATGGAACACCCTGTCATAGGGCTGTAAGTTCAGAGGGGTGATTTACCCATAGTAAATGCAGTGTGTGGTGGACAGACACACAGGCTGTGTGCCATGTTTAGTTTGTATTTTAGGTTTGCACCAGGACACGGAGCATGCAGTGGCAGTGCTGGGTACATCTTAATGCATGACCCTAGAGGGTGGCATAATCAGTGCTGCTGCCCTGAGGGGCCTACCCATAGTACCCCATGCCCAGGGCACATAGGTGCCCCTTTGCTAGGGACTTATAGTGGCAGTTAAAGGTGTATCCAATTGTGCCAATGCATCACAACAGATTAAGGGAAAGAGCTCTGGCCCAGGACACCTGGCCCTGGGTACCACAATTTCTAGGACACATGTACATCAGGCAAAAGTGGGGGATAACCATGTCAAAAAGAGGTCCTATCTGACACAGGACAGCAGAGGGTCTGTACCATTGCCTTGGTGTACAGGAACGTGCAGGGCAGCAGACGGTCTGTACCAGTGGCCTCGGTGCACAGTGCAAAGTATGTGCAGAGTATGTACAGGACAGCAGAGGCTCTGTACCAGTGCTTCAGTACACAGTACGCCCATGGTACGTGCAGGGCAACAGAGGGTTTGTACCAGTGGCCTCGGTGCACAGTGCAAAGTATGTGCATGTTGCGTGCAGGACAGTTGGAGGGCTGTACCAGTGCCTCGGTGCACAGTACACAGAATGTGCACAGTCCCTGCAGGGCAGCAGAGAGTCTGTTCCGTCGCCTCGGTGCACAGTCCGTGCACAGTCCGTGCAGGGCAGCAGACGGTCTGTACCGTCGCCTCGGTGCACAGTCCGTGCACAGTCCGTGCAGGGCAGCAGAGGGCCTGTACCGTCGCCTCAGTGCACAGTACGTGCACAGTCCATGCAGGGCAGCAGAGGGTCTGTTCCGTTGCCTTGGTTCACAGTACATGCACGGTACGTGCAGGGCAGCAGACGGTCTGTACCGTAGCCTCGGTGCACAGTTCGTGCACAGTCTGTGCAGGGCAGCAGACAGTCTGCACCACTGCCTCGGTGCACAGTCCGTGCGCAGTCCGTGCGGGGCAGCAGACAGTCTGCACCATTGCCTCGGTGCACAGTCCATGAGCAGTCCGTGCAGGGCAGCAGGGGGTTTGTACCGTTGCCTCGGTGCACAGTCTGTGCACAGTCCATGCAGGGCAGCAGACGGCCTGTACTGTCACCGCAGTGCACAGTCTGTGCAGGGCTGCAGCAGGTGGAGCAGGGACCTTTGACCGCTTCCTCATCAGTGAGGGTGACCTCTCCCAGGTGAGCCCTCTCAGGTGGCACAGGAGAGTCCACGTAAGAGCTCTCACACATGGCTGTGCTCGTGCACTTGTGTGGCACCTCTTCTTGGAGAGATTCCCAATGGTGGCAGCTCCCCCAGGGATATCCCTGCCTTTGGGGGGGATTCTGACTTTTATGTTCGAAAATGCTTTCTTACACACACTGAAAAGCAAAAGAACAACTGATAGGGGCGTGCAAAGGCTCCAAGGAGATACAAAGAAAATGTAAAATAAATACAACATAAAAACAGAACTCTAAAGAACAAAATAGCATTTTGTAAGGGAATTTTGTATGAGGGAAAGAAAAGAAAAGAGAAGTAAATAGGGAGGACGGAATGGAAGAGGGAATGAGGTCCTCATTACATTATATGTACGCAAGTGAATAAAATACCAGCATTCATTCAGTTGTCTGAGGTGTAATATAAGGAATGGGGTCATTGTTGTTTCATGGAGGTTCATGGCCAGGGACTGGAACTGAAGAAGTAACTCAGTTCCTGCCTCAGAAGGACGCAGACGTCTGCCACAGTAGATCCCGGTGGATCCCGTGAGGTGGGGGGGGGGGGCATTAGCTGGGTCGAGTCTGTGATTGTAGCAGATCAAGTCCAGCACGGGGTGCGAGAATTCAGTGTAGCATCCTTCCAAGACTCCACAAGACTACAAACCATCCACAACTCGGCAGCGAGACTCATCCTCAACATCCCACGCAGAACCCACATCACACCACAGCTCAGGGAGCTCCACTTGCCTCTGATACACAAACACGCTCCAACCTCTCAGGCACACCTTCAAGACTCCACACAAGCTAGGCCCACATACCTGAACAGCCACATCACCATCCACACACCACGCAGACACCTCCGTTCTTCTGTATTCCTACTCATGCACAACCCACGCCTACACAGAAATCGATCTAGAGACGGGGACTTCTGGTACATCACTCCTAAAGCATGGAAAAGCCCCTCTGGACACATCAGAGCCTCCCTTCACCTGTCCACTTCTGAAGAAACTGAAGGCCTGTCTCTTCCTCTAACCTCCTCCCCCACCCACCCTGGGCAGACTTAGGACTCACTCGTGCTGCAGTGCCTGGACGCCCCCTCAGGTGCGCTCTACAAGTATGCTTAACATAACATAACCTGTGTGTTCACGCATGCGTGACTGTGTTGTGACTGCATGTATGTGCCAAAGTGTGCCTCTCTGTATCTTCTGTGGACCTGACTGTTGCAGGAATTTACATATATGTGCGCATGTGCCTGTGCAGTGGTTGGATGTACTGGCCGGTATTGCAGATGTTTGCCTCTGTGTGCACATGTACCTGTGCAGTGGTTGGGTGCACAGACCTGTACAGCAGGTGTTTGCCTCTGTGTGCACATGTACCTGTGCAGTGGTTGGGTGCACAGACCTGTACAGCAGGTGTTTGCCTCTGTGTGCACACGTCCCTGTGCAGTGGTTGAGTGCAGAGGCCTGTACTGCAGGTGTTTGCCTCTATGTCCACATATCCCTGTGCAGTGGTTGGGCACACAGGCCTGTATCGAAGGTGTTTGCCTCTGTGTGCACATCTACCTGTTCAGTGGGTGGGTGCACAGACCTGTACTGCCGGTGTTTGCCTCTGTGTGCACATGTACCTGTGCGATTGGATGTACTGGCCGGTATTGCAGGTGTTTGCTTCTGTGTGCAGATGTCCCTGTGCAGTGGTTGGGCACACAGACCTGTACTGCAGGTGTTGCTTCTGTGTGCACATGTTCCTGTGCAGTGGTTGGGCACACAGGCCTGTATTGCAGGTGTTTGCCTCTGTGTTCATGTGTGCAGTTGTTGGGCACACGGGCCTGTATCGCAGGTGTTTGCCTCTGTGTGCAAGTGTGCAGTGGTTGGGCACACAGGCCTGTACTGCAGGTGTTGCCTCTGTGTGCACATGTTCCTGTGCAGTGGTTGGGCACACAGGCCTGTATCGCAGGTGTTTGCCTCTGTGTGCACGTGTGCAGTGGTTGGGCACACAGGCCTGTACTGCAGGTGTTGCCTCTGTGTGCACATGTTCCTGTGCAGTGGTTGGGCACACAGGCCTGTATTGCAGGTGTTTGCCTCTGTGTTCATGTGTGCAGTTGTTGGGCACACAGGCCGGTATTGCAGGTGTTTGCTTCTGTGTGCAGATGTCCCTGTGCAGTGGTTGGGCACACAGACCTGTACTGCAGGTGTTGCCTCTGTGTGCACATGTTCCTGTGCAGTGGTTGGGCACACAGGCCTGTATTGCAGGTGTTTGCCTCTGTGTTCATGTGTGCAGTTGTTGGGCACACAGGCCTGTATCGCAGGTGTTTGCCTCTGTGTGCACGTGTGCAGTGGTTGGGCACACAGGCCTGTACTGCAGGTGTTGCCTCTGTGTGGACATGTTTCTTTGCAGTGGTTGGGCACACAGGCCTGTATTGCAGGTGTTTGCTTCTGTGTGCACATGTCCCTGTGCAGTTGTTGGGCACACAGGCATGTGTCGTAGGTGTTTGCCTCTGTGTGCACGTGTGCAGTGGTTGGGCACACAGGCCTGTACTGCAGGTGTTCGCCTCTGTGTGCACGTGTCTCTGTGCAGTGGTTGGGCACACAGGCCTGTACTGCAGGTGTTGCCTCCGTGTGCACATGTTCCTGTGCAGTGGTTGGGCACACAGGCCTGTATTGCAGGTGTTTGCTTCTGTGTGCACATGTCCCTGTGCAGTTGTTGGGCACACAGGCATGTGTCGTAGGTGTTTGCCTCTGTGTGCACGTGTGCAGTGGTTGGGCACACAGGCCTGTACTGCAGATGTTTGCCTCTGTGTGCACATGTACCTGTGCAGTGGTTGGGTGCACAGACCTGTACAGCAGGTGTTTGCCTCTGTGTGCACACGTCCCTGTGCAGTGGTTGAGTGCAGAGGCCTGTACTGCAGGTGTTTGCCTCTATGTCCACATATCCCTGTGCAGTGGTTGGGCACACAGGCCTGTATCGAAGGTGTTTGCCTCTGTGTGCACATCTACCTGTTCAGTGGGTGGGTGCACAGACCTGTACTGCCGGTGTTTGCCTCTGTGTGCACATGTACCTGTGCGATTGGATGCACTGGCCGGTATTGCAGGTGTTTGCTTCTGTGTGCAGATGTCCCTGTGCAGTGGTTGGGCACACAGACCTGTACTGCAGGTGTTGCCTCTGTGTGCACATGTCCCTGTGCATTGGTTGGGCACACAGGCCTGTATTGCAGGTGTTTGCCTCTGTGTTCATGTGTGCAGTTGTTGGGCACACAGGCCTGTATCGCAGGTGTTTGCCTCTGTGTGCACGTGTGCAGTGGTTGGGCACACAGGCCTGTATTGCAGGTGTTTGCCTCTGTGTGCACATGTACAGTGGTTGGGTGCAGAGGCCTGTACTGCAGGTGTTGCCTCTGTGTGCACATTTACCTGTGCAGTGGTTGGGCACACAGGCCTGTCCTGCAGGTGTTGCCTCTGTGTGGACATGTTTCTTTGCAGTGGTTGGGCACACAGGCCTGTATTGCAGGTGTTTGCTTCTGCGTGCACATGTCCCTGTGCAGTTGTTGGGCACACAGGCATGTGTCGTAGGTGTTTGCCTCTGTGTGCACGTGTGCAGTGGTTGGGCACACAGGCCTGTACTGCAGGTGTTCGCCTCTGTGTGCACGTGTCTCTGTGCAGTGGTTGGGCACACAGGCCTGTACTGCAGGTGTTGCCTCCGTGTGCACATGTTCCTGTGCAGTGGTTGGGCACACAGGCCTGTATTGTAGGTGTTTGCTTCTGTGTGCACATGTCCCTGTGCAGTGGTTGGGCACACAGGCCTGTACTGCATGTGTTGCCTCTGTGTGCACGTGTGCAGTGGTTTGGCACACAGGCGTGTACTGCAGGTGTTTGCTTCTATGTGCACACGTCCCTGTGCAGTGATTGGGCACACAGGCCTGTACTGCAGGTGTTGCCTCTGTGTGTACGTGTGCAGTGGTTGGGCACACAGGCCTGTACTACAGGTGTTGCCTCTGTGTGCACGTGTGCAGTCGTTGAGCACGCAGGCCTGTACTGCAGGTGTTGCCTCTGTGTGCACACGTCCCTGTGCAGTGGTTTGGTGCAGAGGCCTGTACTGCATGTGTTGCCTCTGTGTGCACGTGTGCAGTGGTTGGGCACACAGGCCTGTAGTGCAGGTGTTTGCTTCTATGTGCACACGTCCCTGCACAGTGGGTGGGTGCACAGGCCTCTGTGTGCACATGTCCCTGTGCAGTGGCCTGTACTGCACTCTGTGTCTGGGTAAGAGCATGCCTGTTGGTCTGGATGTACATGGATGCAAACAGCATATGTTGCTTTGTCTGAGTCTGTCTGTGTGTGTGTGTGTGTGTGTGTGTGTGTGTTGCACCCTATATTTCAGGCCCCTACTTGTTTTGTGTGTGTTATACAACGGGAAATAGCCTTTGCATCGCGGCTCAAGCCACGCTGTACATTTGCAACGTAGTGTAAACCAAGAATGCGTCTTTACAACGCATTCCTTTACCACGCACGTTGTTATGATGACTTGCCTGTTGTTGGACTGATGTTGGACTTTTGAGTCCAGCACTTTTCCTGCTGTGGCGCAGACTGGAGTTGGAGTCATAAATTATACTATTCCCTAAGGCAAGTTGTTGTAACGACTTGTGTGGTAAAGGAATGCGTTGTAAAGCCCTCGTTGTTAAGGCAGTTAAGGCATGCTTTATGAATGCCTGCATATTGTCTTTGCCAATGTTTGTTTTTGTGAAAGTTGCTGGAGCAGAGTAGCTACATGAGTTATTGGTTAAGCAATAACTAACTTGATTTATGTATGTTTCCTATTTGCTTCCTGCCTCCTTCTCTGCCGGGTCTGGGCTCTTAGGGTTTTATCCGCTGAGGCCTTGACAGCTCTGGAAACAGTAATAAACTGCTGGGAGCATGGATCTGTATCCCATGAAGAGGGTCCCAGGGGTCTGGGTAAGGATGAGGTGTAAAACCGCCTGCTGGATTAAAGGAGCTTCCCCTGACTCCTGGTTTATTGCATTCCTTTATCAAAAAACACCCTTTCCAGAGGCCCGGCTTACACCTGCCAATGCTTGTCAGGAAGTCTGTCCCAGCTGATCTTTTCATTTCCACCAAGGATTTTTATCTTTAGCCCTCACGTTCGAACATGTGCTCGGGTGGTATCAACAGGAGGAGCTTTCAAGGCTGTGATGGTGTCCACTCAGGTGAACGAGGATGGACAGTGCCTCTCCCCTCAGGGCAGGTGTGGACGGGTCCACCTGAAGGCCTTGGGCTAGTTCATACCTGCATGAGGCCTCGAGTCTGCACAGAGAGGCCCTCGAGAGACCTGCACTCACAAGGTGCAATGTTACCTGTCGTTTATGTAAACAGGTGGATTGTGGTGGCTTCTGGTACCACTAGTTTTGGACTGGTTGACCTGGTGTCAGATGGGTCATTGAAAGACCTACGCATGGCAGAATGTTACCTGTTGTTTATGTAAACAGGTGGATCGTGGTTGCTTGTGGTATGACCAGTGTGAGGCTGTGGTTGACCTGGTGTCAGATGGGTCATTGAAAGACATACACATGGAGGGATGTTCCCTGTTGTTCTTGTAAACAGGTGGATTGTGATTGCTTGTGGTATGACCAGTGTGAGGCTGTGGTTGACCTGGTGTCAGATGGGTCATTGAAAGACCTACGCATGGCAGAATGTTACTTTTGTTCATGTAAACAGGTGAATTGTGGTTGCTTGTTACATGACTACTGCGAGGCTGTGGTTAGCCTCCTGTCAGATGGGTCAGTGAAGACTTACACATGAAAAATGTTACCTGTCGTTCATGTGAACAGGTGGATTGTGGTGCCTTCTGGTACCATTAGTTTGAGACTGGTTGACCTGGTGTTAGATGGGTCATTGAAAGACATACGCATGGCAGAATGTTACCTGTTGTTTATGTAAACAGGTGGATTGTGGTTGATTGTGGGATGACCAGTGTGAGGCTGTAGTTGACCTGGTGTTAGATGGGTCACTGAAAGACCTACGCATGGCAGCATGTTAACTTTGTTCACGTAAACAGGTGAATTGTGGTTGCTTGTTACATGACTACTGTGAGGCTGTGGTTAGCCTGCTGTCAGATGGGTCAGTGAAGACTTACACATGGTGGAACGTTACCTGTCGTTCATGTGAGCAGGTGGATTGTGGTGTATTCTGGTACCACCAGTTTGAGACTGGTTGACCTGTTGTCAGATGGGTCATTGAAAGACCTACGCATGGCAGAATGTTACCTGTTGTTTATGTAAACAGGTGGATTGTGTTTGCCTGTTACACGAACAGTGTGAGGCTGTGGTTGGCCTGGTGTCAGATGAGTCATTGAAGACCTACACATGGCGCAAAGTTACCTGTTGTTCATGTAAACAGGTGAATTGTGGTTGCTTGTTACATGACTACTGTGAGGCTGTGGTTAACCTGGTGTCAGATGGGTCATTGAAAGACCTATTCATGGCGCAATGTTACCTGTTGTTTATGTAAACAGGTGGATTGTGGTTGCTTGTTACATGACCAGTGTGAGGCTGTGGTTGGCCTGGTGTCAGATGGGTCATTGAAAGACATACGCATGGCGCAATGTTACCTGATTTTTATGTAAACAGGTGGATTGTGGTTGCTTGTTACATGACCACTGTGAGGCTGTGGTTGGCCTGGTGTCAGATGGGTCATTGAAGACCTACGCATGGCAGAATGTTAACTTTGTTCACGTAAACAGGTGAATTGTGGTTGCTTGTTACATGACTACTGTGAGGCTGTGGTTAGCCTGCTGTCAGATGGGTCAGTGAAGACTTACACATGGCGCAATGTTACCTGTCGTTCATGTGAACAGGTGGATTGTGGTGTCTTCTGGTACCACCAGTTTGAGACTGGTTGACCTGGTGTCAGATGGGTAATTGAAAGACCTACGCATGGCAGAATGTTACCTGTTGTTTATGTAAACAGGTGGATTGTGGTTGCTTGTTACACGACCAGTGTGAGGCTGTGGTTGGCCTGGTGTCAGATGGGTCATTGAAGACCTACACATGGCGCATTGTTACCTGTTGTCCATGTGAACAGGTGAATTGTGGTTGCTTGTTACATGACTACTATGAGGCTGTGGTTAACCTGGTGTCAGATGGGTCATTGAAAGACCTACGCATGGCGCAATGTTACCTGTTGTTTATGTAAACAGGTGGATTGTGGTTGCTTGTTACATGACCAGTGTGAGGCTGTGGTTGGCCTGGTGTCAGATGGGTCATTGAAAGTCCTACACATGGCGCAATGTTACCTGTTGTTTATGGAAACAGGTGGATTGTGGTTGCTTGTTACATGACCAGTGTGAGGCTGTGGTTGGCCTGGTGTCAGATGGGTCATTGAAGACCTACGCATGGTGCAATGTTGTCTGTTGTTCATGTAAACAGGTGGATTGTGGTTGCTTGTGTTATGACCAGTGTGAGGTTGTGGTTGACCTGGTGTCAGATGGGTCATTGAAGGCCTGCACATGGCGCAATGTTGTCTGTTGCTCATGTAAACAGTTGGATTGTGGTCTCTCACATTTTAAACGTACAAAACCATAGAAATTCAAGTAACTATAAGTTGCGCCCCAGCCATGCACAGTTTTTTTATCAAATATTTTACTGCAACTATTACACTGTTACACTGATATTATCAAAGATGTCCAGATTGTCGTAATGTGTGCGGTAATTAGCAGTGTTTGTTGATAGCAGGAGTTATAGTTACCTTAGGGTGTGATTTATAGTTACTTGAGATAACTCTATTAGTGGTGAATTTCTGTGGTTTGGTACGTTTAAAATGGTAGCCGAACTATAACATCTCTGTAACCTTTGGTTTTTTACGTGAATTTCTATGTTTTTTTAATTCTATTTCCAAACTATAATGTCTCTGTAATCTTTGTTTTTTTCAGTGAATTTCTATGTTTTTTTTAACATATAGTAATTTTCATTCCTATACGTTAATCCAACCACCGCCATGCACGGCCAATTGATCATGCATGGTGGGGTTGGCCGCAGGGCTTGACCTGCAGCCATTCCTTCCCTGTGGCCAACCCCCTAACCACCCAACCCTGAAAGAGAGAGAGAGAGATAGAGAGAGAGAGAAAAAAAAGTGAGAGATTGAGCGAGAGAAAGTGATTTAGGCTTTGATGAACGATATACTTAGAACTGGGCACTGTCCAGACTTAGCTACGACATTCGACCCACAGATTTTGAGGGTAAAAATACTTCAATGATCCATCATTAGGAACGTTTAACACTGAAAACACTAGAAAATAAACAGACACACTACCAAGTGATACTAGGGTTTAAACCTTTAGCCTACTGAGTGAAAGCACAAGACCTTTACCTTTAGGCAAGAAGTGACTCTGTTCTGCTCTGCATCCAAACATAATTACAATATTGGTACCAAACATGTTGATAGTCTGACTCCTTGAAGTCGATGTACGGAGAGACCATTGCAATAACGATCTCTCTCTCTTTTTCATCCCATTATGGGATAGAAGACGAAAGAGGAGAGTGACAGAAATGCAGGGGGAGCCTCAAGGCCCCCGCAGTCCTAGCCAGCTCCCAGTGTCCTGCGGGAGCCAGCATTGCTCCCACAAGCAGAGAGTTGCTTAAAATAGCAGCTCCCTGCTTGCGGGAGCAATGTTTTCATCTGAGCAAACAGCTATGTCCCAGATGTGGGCACCCTGGGACATAGCAGAAGCCGGCCCTGGCAGTCCCCAGGGCCATCATTGGCTCTACGAGGGGAGTGGCGTTCTCCCCTACTTAAATAGCCCCATGGAGGTTGCGATCCCTGGGCTGAGGGGAACGGGGGCGAGTGGCCACCACACATTTGTTGACAATTTGTGCCCTGAGGAGGATGCGGTCCCCGGGGCTGTGGTAGGGCCAGGTAGCCCCCAGCATTTGTTTAAAAATTGTGCCCCAAGGAGGTGGTGGTCCCTGGGGCTGATTGGGGGGCAGGAAGCCCCCGCACACATAATGAGTTTAGCTCCCCCCGCATTCAAAATGTGAAAGCCTCCTGGACCTGGCCCACCCACAGACGTCTTAAAAACAAGCACAGCATCCTGCGCTTGTTTATTTAAAAATAAAATTGCACAAATTTGCAATGTCGTCGCGAAATTGCGACATCACATTTTTTTTAAAGTGCTTTTTAGCCCTGGTTTCTTCTTGTACCCTAGCACCAGAGCCAAGGGGTCAGGGTGATTCTAAATGTAGACATGTAAGAACATGTGAACCATACAATGAAAAAACAAGCTACTGGTTGAAGCAGGGATATGTTGAATGTAGACAATGTTTAGCTCAGGATCACGGCCATGCCACGGCAACATATACATACAAGTGTCTTGTCAGAGAAGATTTTTATTACATTGTCCAAATCACAGGCTGTGAAAAGAAGAGGAAATGACCTTTGTTTCCTCTGTCCGGCCCCAAGCAGGGCGAGCCCAGCCCAATGTATTGCCCTTGCTCCTCCAATTATTGGTGAATGCGCGCAGGGTCAAAGAGCCATGTCTGAACTACAGCTGTAGCTTCCGAACAAGCGCATATTGAACTTCATCCAGATAAGGTTCTAATCTATCAGAGTCCTAATGATCTACAAATCTACAGGTCATGGAGCCTAGAGATGGGTTCATTAAAAGAGAAGACAGTTTATACCTTTCATAGCACTTAACAAAGTCCTTCTTGGGAATAGACAGGCAGGCCTCCACTGGCTGCTCCCACATACAAGCTTTACCCATGCCTTTCAGGGTTTTCCTGATGTACCGGAGCCATGGCAGTTTCACTGTGCCCAAGCCCCTAAGAACTCCTTCAAACCCCGTCTGTAGGAGATCAATTCAGGAGCAACCCATGTTCTTCTCCAAAAAAAGAGGGGCCCAAGGCCAATACCCTTCGAGATGGGCCTAAGGCCCATATCGAGCCTTGGCGGAACCAATGGCGTGCTGGGGGAAGATTCAATAATTGCCTTAAAAATACGTTCTCTGACCGCATGATATTACCTGCTTTGTGACCCCATAACTCCGCCCCATACATGATGACCCCCAGGACTTGTGCTGTATAAATTTCAATAATATGCCTCATAGGCTTAAAAAAGGACCCCCTGAACACCTTTGCGAGCCCACCAGTGAATTGTGCCAACCTCAGTCTCTGCTTATCTATATGGAATGACTTAACGTGATCCCTAGGTACTCAAATACTGTGACCCTCTTCAAGGGTATCCCATTCAATCTGGGGTTAGATCAGGTAGTGGGTGATGGATTGAATACAGTATATTTGGCTTTACTCACATTGATTCCAAGGCCCCTTTTCTTGCAGAAATAGTTAAACCTGTCCAAAACCCTATGAATGCCCATTGGGTCTTTGATGGAAGCGGGGTGTCGTTGTGAAACGTCAGCCCGGGCACATTGACTCAAGCTTTCTTGAGAGCATCACTCTTAGTGTCATTCAATGACTCAATTAGAACATTAATGTGCAGAATAAGTAATGCTGGTGCCAACACGCAGCCCTGTCTAACACCCTTTCTAACGCGAAGGGCGCGGAGAGTTCCCCCAATTTACCATAACGTACCTGTGCAGAAGTTCCCATGTGTAACCTTTGTATTATGTTGCACAAATATGGCACAACCCCATGTCTGCGGAACCTACCATAAAAGATCTCTGGGGACCAGATTGAACGTTGCCTGCAGATCAACAAATATCAGATACGGCCGGCACCCTCTAGCACTACTGTGCCCCAGTACAAGAGCCGCAACCTAAAGAGTGGATCAATGGTAGAGGTGCAATGGAGTATTTTCTTATCCTCGATCCAGTCCTGAAGCCTTTCCAAATTCACTCTAACAAAAACGTTTTGCATCGTATCACTCAGGCTTATGGGTCTATAGTTGACAGAGAGCAAAGGGGAACATTTTTACAAAATAGGGATAATCTCTGCCCCAGCCCATGTAGGGAGGGTGGACATCCCTTCCATGACATTGGAGATAACCCATAAGTATGGGCCCCAGACGTCTGGTGCTGAATGATACAGATCCCTGGGAAATTTGTCTCTGCCAGGAGCCTTGCCGGAGCTAATTTATCAATAGCCTTGAAAAAGTCTTCTAAGGAGATCAATGGGTATTCCTTTGCATTTTGAGCGAGGGGCGCCCTGCTAATACTTGTACCCACTTGGTGAACCCTGTCAGTCTGAGTTCCATACAAAGAGCACAAGTGGTATTCCATTGGCCATACTTCTAAATATGTACTGTTTGTAGAAGAGCATGAATCCTGGAAGCTTGAATGGCAATGCTTAGGGACTAGGGCCAGGATATTAGGAACCAGATGGCTGGAATTAAATGGGCCTATAGAGGTAGCCCAGTGGTAGAATAGTAATCTAAGAGCCTGAGTTACATGAGTGATGTTCACCTGTCAGGAGAATTTGGGCCAACCGAGGGTCCCTAAAGTTAACAATAGCACAATTGCCAGGCCGGTCAATGGGGTTCTGGCTGATCCAATTCACCATTCGTTTTAAAAGGATGCTACTCGCCAGTGCAGGGTGAAAGTTGCTGTTTCATGTGAGCCAATGCAAACATTTATTGATTAGATCTTCCTGGGACTCCCTTTGGACTATCTTTAGTTTGGGAACCACAGATAAAACCACAACACAGGGGCAAAAGGCTGGCGGTAGATTCATTATGGGAGGTTTCATTTTAATGGCAGCAACTAACTCATTCAGTTCTCCCACTTGTCTGCTTGGAGGATTGCTCCTTCAAAATTTGAACCCGAGCTCTCCTGGCTCAGACCAGCCTGCTCTATGTGGCTAGCATGGGCATCATGCACGGTCCCCTCCCCGTTATATTTGTGGTAGTGGCCCTACTCCTGACCACAGGATCAGTGTCAGTCTGAGTACCCATTGCCGCTACTCTCCTTGGCTCCGTGCTCACAAGGCGCAATACATCCCTACACACGAGCTCCACTTTTTCCTGTCTGTTTATTAGCAGAGCAAGTTCTGCTGCTATAACAGATTTGATCTGCTCCAGAATGTCTGTCCACAAAATCATCACCCCAAGATGCTGGGGAACCTCCCTATCTCTATCCAAGATGATCTTGTCCATGCACAGGGAGACCCAGAGTTATCTCCAACGCCACTGGTAGTCTTGTGGATGTGCACAGCCTTAGACCTTCTCAAGGGTAAGGGGTTAGGCTCTGCACTCTCAGCCTTGCTCCTTAGCAGCTCATTTTCAAGGGCCATTTGCTCCTGGATGCTCAGTACCCACTAGTGGGTCACATGTGGAGGTCTCTGGGGTTGCGGAAGTAGCAGACTGCGAGTCTAGAGTAAAGCCTGGAATATCACAGCAGAGTGAAATCCGTCTCTCTGTTAGTTCTGTCTTTGCTGCCACCACCCCCCAGCCCTTTGAAGCACCTTGTCAATCAATGAGGGCTTGGGGGAGACAGCGGGTGACAACACCTTGTCCAGATCCTTCCGTTTTCCCGTACCCACAGCTCTACCAGCCTTGTCTGGGGGTCCAGCAATTGATGATTATTTAACAGCCTCAAGAGTAAGCAGTAAGGCCAGTTAAAAGTGGAATAATGGAGCTGCAACAAAACAAGGCAGCTATTATGGCCACTCACCCTACTGGAAACTTTTAGCACTGGATTGAAGCCACTGAACGGCAGGCAAAAGAGAAGGGGCCAGCCCAGCCTCATACAGGCACAGACGGGCCAGCTCTTGGCCTGGTATTCATCCAGGCATGCAAACCCAGATGCGTCCTACGGCTCCTTGTGACACGTATCCCAAGCAGCGCACTCCTTTATGTTTTTTTAGGAAGCTCCTCTGGGTATGGCACCACTGGGGTTGGTTGTAAAATCCAGGGTGTTATGGGACAGGTAGACCTCTTATGCAACACAGCCCTCACTCTGGCCCAACTGACTCCTTCTGACACATATCCCGCACAGAGGGAGCTCCTTTATGTTTTTATATGTAGCGCCTCTGATCGTGGTAGCACCTTGGGTGGGCCAAGATCCTGGTTGTTGTAGGATAGGTAGTCCTCTTGTGCAACACGGACCTCGCTCTATCCCAACCGGCTCCTTGTGACACGTATCCATAGGAAATTAAATATTTGAATCATACTATGCAAGAGTTAAAATATACAGGGGCACATCTCCACAACATGGAAGGAAGGGGTATATCAGATATTGTCCTGTAGAATAGACAAAAAGGAATTTGGTTGATGTCATCAGCTGCAGCCATGTCGCCTACCTCACAAAAGGAATCCAACATCATAACATGCAAGATTCAGACAGGCGGCAGTGCAACAGCTCCTGATCACAGGGTCCCTACAATCCAGTGCATCGGCATCTGGTGTTATGACACAAACAAATGTCAGTGATGTGCCTCAGGTACTTTGGCCTACAATGATGAAACACATCAACAGCTACATACTGTTCATACAAAAAGAGTGTTTAGCCAATGTGAAGGGAAACTAGCATGAACTGGGCCTAGAACACATATTTTCTGACCACATGATGACACACATGATGCATCATGGCCATCACACAACAAGAAACAAGTCCAATGGAGTCTCCCTAACTTCCCTCCTACCACTTTGCAAGCTATCTTGGCACAGGTCTCCTACACCCAAAGTCTGTGACATACATTCCCAGGAACAATCCATGTCCACTTAGTATGTCCCGACAGCATCATATCCCTGCCAATGTCACAACTCTGAAATGCCCACCTGAAGATGCCATGGTGAAGGTACTTGAACAAACACCAAAACAATGAGTAGTTATCAAACCATACATATGACACAACTCACATAGCAAACGTCAGCAGAAGGCAGTCCATGAAACAGTGACACAAAGCAATCTCAACATGTGATTGCGTCTAAAGCTTCCTCAACAAACACCCTTTGCCAGATCTTGCAAGAGCTTCAGATTCCTAACATTTACAATAATTATACTTCTCACATCATGACATCTCATGAGAAGAAGCTGTTGATGAGATCTTGTCGTAAATCAGCCTTCCTCTTCACCACTATCATCATCATTTGGCATTTCAGGATTCTCACCCAGTAGCACCTCAGCCTCCCCATTGTCTGCAATGTAAGGGACGTTCCTTCACAGGGTGATGTTATGGAGCATGAAGCAGGCCACGGTGGTTTGACACACCTTCCTGGGTGAGTAGAGGAGGGCTCCCCCAGTCTTGTCCAGACAGCGAAACCTGGCCTTCAGGAGCCCAAAAGCCTACTTCACTGCCGCCGTGTTCTTCCATGGGCCTCTTTAAAGCGGACTTCCCCTGGCGTAGTTGGATTCCTTAGTGGCGTCAACAACCATGTACAGTTTGGATATAGAAGTCTTCTGTTAAGTAATGGGACATATGTGCAGAATGAGTCACTCACTTCATAAATGTAGTACCTGACATTGCACACACAAGATCATGACAGATGTAACTTACCAACAAGCCAGGCCCTCTCCGGTTACAGTTGTGATATCAGCTGGGGTATGGTCCTGTTCCGCATTACAAAGGAATCATGGGCTGAACCTGTGAACTGGATACAGATGTTGGAAATATACAAATCTGGCAACTAGACAACTTGCACGCTGATAGAATGGAAGTTCTTCCTGTTTTGATAGATTTGTTCACTGGCATGCGGTGGCACCAATGCAATATGTGTGCCATCAATGTTTCCCACCACATGTGGGAGACAACCAAATCTGTAAAAGTCAACATTCACATTAGCTAAATCCTCTTGTCTGAGGAACCTGACATAGCTGTCAATGTGTTTCATCATTGCTGGCGGCACATTTATTAGAACACCACTGAACATGGGTTGTGACATATCACCAGGTATAGCCACTGTATACTGAAAGGGCCCTGTGGCCAGGAAGTGTAGTACTGCCATGAGTCTCACAACGGGTAGTATACATGTCGGATAAGTGTTTTCTGGCATGAGATCTGGCTTCAACTGACGACATAACCCCTGGATGGTTTGCCTATTCAGACCGAACTGCTTGATCACATCACATTCTTCCATAGTCTGAAGGTCTGGAAATGGAAGGTAGACTGGAGGTTATCACATCCTCCTTCTCCCAGAGCACCTATCTGTGGAATCAAATGAGTTGGAGCATTAGTCACTGAGTCAAGACAAACATATCTGATGAGTAAGACCAAAGTCATGTGACAACACATTACTGACTGAAAATACATCACAAATATTACACATCACACATCAGAACTATCTGCTACTCAAGGTCAAGCTATGATCCCCATGGTTGTCTAGACATTTGTCTACAACATGTATGTGCAAGTATCACACATATCTTCTCCTCTTGTGCCCCTTGCTTTTGAAAAATATGTACCGACTGCCAAAAAACCCATCACCAGGGGGGTTGGAGTGCACTGCGGTCATACAGCATCTGTGACCAGCAACGCACTTCACTGATCATTGTGGAGCAGAATCTACATTTCAAGGGACCTTTACCTTTGTTGAGATGCTAATGCACATTTAGTGGAGTTGTGATGCATTTAGCAGTCTGCAAAACTATATTTGCAACTGACAAAATGGCAGATGTCTGACCCCATTCATTGGACTTTAGGAACCTCCCTCTGCCAGCAGAAGTTGACCGTGTGGTGGGCGGTTTCAACCGTGGTGGAAACAGTTATAGGCTAACATTGTGGACTGTGACAGTCTTGGGCCAATGGCTGTACCTGTCGATGGTGATGACCCCGTAGGTGGTGTACATGTATGCGGGTTTCAGGGTCTCGTACTCATTGTGCCACTGGATTCAAGCTAGCCAGGCGGATGATGGGTGAAACCGTGAAAATGGTCCCAGGATGCTTGTTTCCGATCCAGGGAGGACCTGGCCTGGCAGTTTGGGCTGGACTGTTCCCATGGGGAATAGGCTCAAGACTGATTTGAATATGGCTGGGTCCAAACCTGGGTGGCATGGTGAGCAAAAAAACAATGGATTAAACCCAGATTTGTGACTGGGGTTGAGTGATTGAAACGTTTCAGCACTCCGTCCATCATCCTTTTGTGTTGTTAAATTCACCTTTCCATATGTCATGTTTGTACAGTGCTGGCCTAGGGCACAAGTGAAAAACACACAGTGCAGAGACTTGGTTCACTCATGGGAAATCATGATATGAGAATCACTAGCTGTGTAACATGCAACCAATCGGACCTAACATACGTAGCTATGTTTCCATGGCATCCGTGTTGGAGTGTCACTTATGGTGAAAGGTGTCTCCTGTGATACCAGTACATACCAAAAAGACTCAACCAGATGTACCATGAGATTCCATTAGGTGGACCAATTGTCCTCACATCCACAGAGAGGAAGCGTTCAGAGACACCCACGCCAGCCTTTCATTGCCACCTACGTCTTAGGGTGTCATCTGTACCACGGAAGTTGCCTGTGTGAACTGTACGCAGTGAATCATTGTGTCTGAATGTAAAGGTGTCTGTACAGTCATGCACAAGTAGTTTACTGTTCAGAAGGTTACAATGGTGTGTTGTGTGTCACGGAAGCTCACATCACAGTGCCTGTTGCTTGCCCTGGGCTACATGATGTCAGTGGGCTTGCTCAGTCAGTGTAGGCCATGACCAAGGTTGTGGATAGTCAGCAGATGACTCCAAAAGTGTGTGTTTATGTCCCTGTACTTATCACATGTGTGCTTTATACATGTAGCGTGTTGACAATTACAAAGGTGCTTGTGATAGGTGATCCAAAAGTGTGTGTTAAACAATCAGTTACTCTTAAAAATTTAAATTGTGACCTCTCTATTTGTCTATTGCATCCATACACGTAAACACCCATCAGAAGCAAGGGATTTGGAGACCCATTGCCCGCAAGGTGCAGACCCTGGGGGTCTATCACCAGCAGTGCGTCCAAGGTAGGAAAAGGTAGGAGGACCTGAGACACTGGGCACAGAAGATTGCAGAGGTTCAGCTGGGGCTCTCCTCCCAACGTGGGTATGGTGCACATTGGACCCTGACCTCTGATGGCCCGCATACTGGCAGTGGCCTACCCCGAGCTTGATGGGCATTTGAGGGAAGCACAGCAATTACAAGGGTGTGTGTCCTGGGCAGATTCCTATCTGTGAATCTTGCCAGGTATATGTGTTAGAGGCAGCTATCTCCCCAGGAATACTGGAGATGGCCTACGTGTGATAAACAAGATGAGTTGTTGTTTGTGTAGGTATAGTGGTTTGTTCATGCTGATGAGCCTTGACTATTGTCCGAGTGACCAGGGACACACAAAGTACAGTCCACTACCAATATACTCACTGGGGCAGACAGATGGCTGAGTACAGTGGTCAATCATCTCATGTTGTTTCATGTTGCGGGAGTCATTTGTACCCAACAGTCCACTTGTCGTCAGTGTGTCAAGAGTGCTAGTATCTCACAACTGTCTCTCATGTGATGGTGGCCATCATACATGTGACATGGCATGCATTGTCCTTTGGGTGCAGCCACTGGGCAATACTGTCCCTTGGTAAGTAGGGAATGCACAATTACATGATTAGGGAAGCATCACTATTGCTATCAGTATTTATGCCTACGTGTTGGTATGTTTACCACTGTTTCATACATCATCTACCTGTCTTCATGAGATGATGTCTGATTCCACAACATATGTGTGCATGCCAAAAGCCCTTGTTAAATAGTTTCACATGATGCCTGTATAGTTCATGAGGTACCACAGACAGGGGTCTGTCAACATTGTTTTTTGGGTCACACATACCCTAACCCATTACTCCATGTCACTTATCATGATCAATTACAGAAGCAATGAAGGACATGACAGGTAGACCTTCAGTAATTACTCACAATGTGCATTTCCATTTCATAGCCGTGGAATCATTTGGCTACATGCTTTGCACATGTTAACTGGTGAAGGTTCATTACCTGACTGTTGATATGCATCAGGGAGTGGCATGTAGAAATGTTTGATTCATATGTGAGTGTGTACACACAGTGTAGGGGGCTGGCCTGGCTTATAGTGGGTACCAATGGTACTTACACCTTGTGCCAGGTCCAGTTATCCCTTATTAGTAGATCAGTAGTGTTCTAGCAGCTTAGGCTGATAGAGGTAGCTATAGCAGAGCAACCAAGGCTGAACTAGGAGACATGCAAAGCTCCTACCATACCACTTATATCATATAGGTATTATATCATAAGAAAGACAATGCTCAGAGTTACTAAAAATAAAGCTACTTTATTTTTGTGACAATGTGCCAAAACTAAAAATATCTCAGAGGATATACTCCCTTAGGAGGTAAGTAAAATACACAAAATATACACACAAACCAAAATCAGGTAAGTAAAACAGTCAGAAAGTAGTGCAAACATTGTAGAATACAATAGGATGCAATAGGCCTAGGGGAAACACAAACCATATACTAAGAAAGTGGAATGCGAACCACAAATGGACCCCTAGGCTAGTGTAGTGTGTTGAGAGTCGCTGGGAGTGTAAGAAAACACTAAGAGTGTCCAAGATACCCCACCCCAAGACCCTGAAACGTAGGAGTAAAGTACTACTATTTCCCCAGAAACACACTGAAGTCGTGATAAAGGATTTTGCAAAGACCACAACAGACTGCAAAGCACTGAAGATGGATTCCTGGACCTGAGGACCTGGAAAGGAAGGGGACCAAGTCCAAGACTTGCGAAAGTGTCCAGGGGGGCATGAGCCCACTAAACCCCAGATGAAGGTGCAAAATGGCTGCGTCCGGATGGAAGAAGCTGAAGATTCTGCAACAACGAAAGATGCTAGGAACTTCTCCTTTGTGCAGAAGATGTCAGAAGCGTGCTGGAGGATGCAGAATTGTTTCCTTGGCAAAATACCGCAAATAAGCCTTGCTAGCTGTAAAAGTCGTGGTTAATAAGAAAAGGGTGCTGCCCGGGCCCAGGAAGGACCAGGATGTCGCCACTTGGTTGAGGAGACAGAGGGTGCCCCCAGCAACGTAGAGAGCCCATGCACAAGCAAGAAGCACCTGCAGAAGTCCTTGAACATGGGTTCAGGAAGTCTGAACACTGCGGTCGTCTCAACACTGCAAAAGGAGGTCCCACAACACCAGAGATCAACTCAGGGAGCTGAGCATCGCAGGACAGAGTGCTGGGAACCTAGTTTGGCTGTGCATGCAGGATTTCAAGGAAATGTGCACAGAAGCCCTTGTAGCTGCAGTTCATGCAGTGCACAGGATTACTGTCTGGAGAGGGGAGGCAAGGACTTACCTCCTCCAGATTTGGACCGTTGGACCACCGGACAGTCTGGATCACTTGGGTCCACCACCTGTGTTCCAGGGGCCATGCTCGTCAGGATGAGAGGGGTCTCAGAGTACTGGTGAAGCTGAAGTTTGGTGCCTGCTGGAGCAGGGGGAAGATTCGGTCGACCCCGGGAGATTTCTTCATGGCTTCCAGTGCAGGATGAAGGCAGGCAGCCCCCAAAGCATGCACCACCAGGAAACAGTCGAGAAAGCCGTCAGGGTTAGGTTCTACAATGTCTCTGGTAGTCTTCTTGCTACTTTGTGGCAGTTTTGCAGGCGTCCTGGATCAGTCAACGGTCGATCCTTGGCAGAAGTCGAAGAGAGAGGTGCAGAGGAACTCTGGTGAATTCTTACAAGTTGTTATCTGAGAAAAAGCCCACTGGAGGGACCCTAAATAGCTCTCAGAGGAGGATTGGCCACCTAGTCAGGTAAGCACCTATCAGGAGGGGTCTCTGACGTCACCTCCTGGCACTGGCCACTCAGAGGCCTCCATTGTGCCCTCACACCTCTGGAAACAAGATGGCAGAGGTCTGGGACACACTGGAGGTGCTCTGGGCACCGCCTCTGGGGTAGTGATGGACAGGGGAGTGGTCACTCACCTTTCCTTTGTCCAGTTTCACGCCAGGGCAGGGACTGGGGGTTACCTGAACCGGTTTAGACTGGCTTATGCAAGGAGGGCACCATCTGTGCCCTTCAAAGCATTTCCAGAGGCTGGGAGAGGCTACCCTCCCAAGCCTTTAACACCTATTTCCAAAGGGAGAGGGTGTAACACCCTCTCTCAGATGAAATTCTTTCTTCTGCCTTCCTGGGACTGGGCTGTCCAGACCCCAGGGGGGAAGAATTCTGTCGGAGGGTTGGCAGCAGTGGTAGCTGCAGAGAAAACCCCAGAGAGCTGGTTTGGCAGTACCCGGGGTCCATGCTGGAGCCCCGGGATGCATAGAATTGACTCCCCAATACCAGATTTGGAATGGCGGGACAATTCCATGATCTTAGACAATGTTATATGGCCATATTCGGAGTTACCATTGTGAAGCTACATATAGGTATTGACCTATTTGTAGTGCACACATGTAATGGTGTCCTCGCACTCACAAAGTTTGGGATAAAGGCCCTGAACGATGTGGGGGCACCGTTGCTAGTGCAAGGGTGCCTTCACACTTAGTAACTTTGCACCAAACCTTCAGCAAGTGAAGGTTACACATATAGGTGACTTATAAGTTACTTAAGTGCAGTGAAAATGGCTGTGAAATAACGTGGGCAATTTTTCACTCAGGCTGCAGTGGCTCTCATGTGTAAAGGTTTGTTTGAGCTCCCTATGGGTGGCAATAGAAATGCTGCAGCCCACAGGGATCTCCTGGAACCAATATCCCAGTCATTTTAAACATATTTTCTCCGGTGTACATTTCTGTGCAAGATGTGTTTTTCAGCAAAGCAACATTAGTACTACTTCCCTGAAACTATTTATACAAAGTGCATTGGAGTTTTTACAGTGTGACATGGGTGTTTCAATGTCAACAGGTTACTGAGGGATGGTACATGAGCCAATCCATTCAAGGTGACCAGGGGCCAGATGTAGCAAAGTATTTGCACGTCGCAAACGGTGAAAATCGCCGTTTGCGAGGTGCAAATGCCTCTTTGCTATGCAGAAATGCATATTGCGAGTCAGTACCGACTCGCAATATGCATTTCCGACTCGCAAATAGGAAGGGGTGTTCCCTTCCTATTTGCGAGTCTGAGTGGTATGCAATACCATTTGCGACCGCGTACGCGGTCGCAAATGGCATCGCAGTTACCATCCACTTCAAGTGGATGGTAACCCACTCGCAAATTGGAAGGGGTCCCCATGGGACCCCTTCCAGTTTGTGACTGGACCCACAAATAATTTTTTAGGGCAGGGAGTGGTCCAAGGGACCACTCCCTGCCCTGAAAAAATACCGAAACTAAAGGTTTTTTTTAAAACGTTTTTTAAGGGCTACACTTAAAAAAAAAAAAACTGCTTTATTTAAAAGGCAGTCACGAACATGGAGGTCTGCTGACGACAGCAGGCCTCCATGTTTGCGAGTGACTATACTCGCTATGGGGCCGCAATTTGCGACCCACCTCATGAATATTCATGAGGTGGGTCATTGCGACCCCATAGCGAGTTGCAGTCGGTGTCTGAGACACCGTACTGCATACCAATTTGCGAGGTGCAAAGTGCGAGTCGCATGGACTCGCACTTTGCACCTCGCAAATTTAAAATTTGCTACATCTGGCCCCAGGTCTCCTACTTGATCCATGGGTATTGTGATTGGACAACTTCACTCATGCAATTGAAGTTGTCTGTGAATCTGGTGTGCCTGTGTGCTAATGTTCATGGTTCCTGTAACAAGTATGAATGTGGTGTTGCAAATGTTGGAGGCACTTTGGATGACCTTGTAGCTGGGGGCTACTGTACTTTATGGTCATATTTTGTAATGAAAGCTGTTGTTCAAGTGTGTTGAGGCACATGGAATGAACTTATGTGTATTTGTCACTTCACCATCATCCCAGGCAGGCGGAGGAGACGCGGCCGACATCAGTGGGGAAGCAGTTGGCCTCGGTACATCCAGTCACGGGACAACAGACACGAAGGGACCCAGTGGCCCAGATGGTGAGGGAAGTGCAGAGACCGACTCAACATCATCTTCAGAGTCGACCTCCAGTTGACACTCCCTAGTGGTGCCGAAACAGTCAGGACCTGCACCGTACCATCCTTGTCCACCACCCCCAGTTCCATCTCCACCCTCCCTGTTAGTCCTTATGCAGTTGGCTGGGACTCACCCCAAAGAGGGGAGCTGTCTCCTTTGTGCCAGGCACCTCACCCCCTGTCCCTGTTACTTCTGCTGCACTGAGTGAGGAGGCTATTGACCTCCTGCAGAGCATCTCTGTGGGTCAGACTGCCATTCTGAATGCCATGCAGGTGCAGGGGACCAGCTCCAACAGACGGTTGCATACCTGGAAGGCATTCACAGTGCAGATCTTTCCAAGCTCTGGCCTCCTAACTCCGATTAGCCATCCACCCTCCACAATCCTCCCCCAACCTTCCTCTTCCCCATCCAATTTCCATATTCCCATACCTGTCTCAGCAGTCACTCAACACACTCAAAACCACCACCACATCCACCATACCCCCAGATACCATCACAACAGACACAGCAACCAGACACACCATACCCCCACACACCACCCCAACACCCACAGACACAACCACCACACACACTATACCCCATACACCACCCTCTCACACACACAGCCACCACTCACACCATACCCCCAGACACCACCCAACACCCACAGACACAGAGACCACTCACAACATACCCCTAGACACCACCCAGCACCCACAGACAAAGCCACCACTCACAACATACCCCCAGATACCACCCCAACACCCACAGACACCACTCACAACATAACCCCAAATACCACCCCAACACCCACAGACACAGCCATCACTCACAACATAACCCCAGATACCACCCCACACCCACAGACACAGCCATCAATCACAACATAACCCCAGATACCACCCCAACACCCACAGACACAACCACCACACACACTATACCCCATACACCACCCTCTCACACACACAGCCACCACTCACACCATACCCCCAGACACCACCCAACACCCACAGACACAGAGACCACTCACAACATACCCCTAGACACCACCCAGCACCCACAGACAAAGCCACCACTCACAACATACCCCCAGATACCACCCCAACACCCACAGACACCACTCACAACATAACCCCAAATACCACCCCAACACCCACAGACACAGCCATCACTCACAACATAACCCCAGATACCACCCCAGCACCCACAGACACAGCCACCACTCACAACATACCCCCAGATACCACCCCAACACCCACAGACACCACTCACAACATAACCCCAAATACCACCCCAACACCCACAGACACAGCCATCACTCACAACATAACCCCAGATACCACCCCAGCACCCACAGACACAGCCACCACTCACAACATACCCCCAGATACCACCCCAACACCCACAGACACCACTCACAACATAACCCCAAATACCACCCCAACACCCACAGACACAGCCATCACTCACAACATAACCCCAGATACCACCCCAGCACCCACAGACACAGCCACCACTCACAACATACCCCCAGATACCACCCCAACACCCACAGACACCACTCACAACATAACCCCAAATACCACCCCAACACCCACAGACACAGCCATCACTCACAACATAACCCCAGATACCACCCCAGCACCCACAGACACAGCCACCACTCACAACATACCCCCAGATACCACCCCAACACCCACAGACACCACTCACAACATAACCCCAAATACCACCCCAACACCCACAGACACAGCCATCACTCACAACATAACCCCAGATACCACCCCAGCACCCACAGACACAGCCACCACTCACAACATACCCCCAGATACCACCCCAACACCCACAGACACCACTCACAACATAACCCCAAATACCACCCCAACACCCACAGACACCACTCACAACATAACCCCAGATACCACCCCAGCACCCACAGACACAGCCACCACACATACCATACCCATGACATCTACATCACAGCTCACCAAGAAACGCAAATACCCACACTCACACAGGCAACAGACACCAACAAAAGACAAACATACCTCAGACACAGACACCAGCACCAACAACACACAGAGGCACAACAGACACAAGCACTTCCTCAATCTTCCAACCCCTAATCCCTCCTGTGTACCCCACCCCTTTTCACAAAGAAAGTTAGCTATTTGGCCTTGTCCTTACACTTGTGAAAACTCCCCCAACCCAAAAAGGGCACCTGCTCACACTCCAACCCATCCGTTGCACATCTAAGCCCCCCCGTAACCCCTACCCACCCAAGACCCAGCCATACCCCAACCACTCCCAAGAAGAAGCCCACCCCTCCCAAACTGAAGCCCACCTCTCCCAAAGCGAAGCCCACTCCCCCGAAGACCAAACTCACCCATCCTAAAACTGACCCCACCCCATCCCACCCAAGGGTGATCATTGAGGTGCCTGGCATGCCATTAGATGCCCCTTCCTGTGGAGATTCCTGTGGCAGAGATTTTGGAGGTACATTTTGAGGCACAGAAGTGTGCTATACACAATGAATCTGTGGACTGGCCATTGTAAATAAAGCACATTTTTGTATATTGTTACACATTGGATGGCCACTATTTTTCAACCTTTTTGATGTTCTTGAATATGTTCTTGAGTTGTGTTTGCTTCACTCGGATTGAGGATCAATTTGATGTGGTTGTAAGATCTGACTTTGAAAGCAGTGCTAGACTCATCAAGGACAAGGGGAGATGTTGGATGGATGGATGTGTGGGATGTAATCCAATTGGGGTGGCATTGCATTGGGTGTTGTTTCATATGGTAAGTATTTCTTCTTGACTTGGCCAATGGCAACATCTATTGGGTTTAATTTTTTCCTCTGATGCAAAGTTGACATTCGTATGTTGTGTGCCACGTAGAGTTTTGTTTGTCCGCACATGGAGGGTGTTCAATTGTGCTTCCTTCCTATACATTTGAATGGACATGTGTCCATTTTGATGTGTGCACATTATACCTACATTATATGTGTGTGACTCACGCTGTTATTGATGTATTTGCTTCTAGACTTGTTCTTACACATTTGCCAGTTGCGCATGACACTTGCTTATGCTTCTGGTTGTCCCTGATATTCATCAGGCCACAGTTCCATGCAAATACTGTTTTTGAGTCATGTGCAAAGTGGAATGTGTCCCGGGCAGCAGCCTTCCTGGGGTCCTCTTGCTGTTGCCATACTTATTCAGCAGCGATTGCTTACATTGTGTACTTTGGATGTTTGTCACACAAATTAATCTGGATCCCATTTACCTTACATTGTCTTGCAATGTGGGTGATATGTGTGAGTCCATTAGAAGGATGTTGCAGAGAGAGTGTGTTTGGGTTCAATGACACATTCATACAGATGTATCTGTAATGTCACAGCAGGCCATGGCATGTGAACAATATGAGGGTGTCACTCCAATTTCTAGGTGTAATGTTGATGTGGATTTGCTGCTGACACAATGTTATGGACACATCACTATCCCGGAAACTGAGATGTGCACACTTTTAAAGTTTTGCAGGGTGTGGCGGTGCTGTGTCAGTGACCTGACCAAAGGGGGAACCATGGAGCTGTGATTGAGATCTGCATTCTGTATAACTTTGAACCGGGGAACAGACAATCATTGGGAACAAGGAGCATATCCCACATACCATGACAATGGCAGCCCGTTGAGTTACTGTGAAGTTGCATGGAATGGGGAAGTGTTTGGCTCACCTTCGGTTGCGTCCATGATAGCATCAATTTTGTGAGCCATCGAGCAGCACAAGCAGCAGTAGGACATGTAGGATCGGCTCCATGTGGCACAGGTTGTGTGAAGCTGAATACACGTGAGTTTCTGCCTTATATCTCTCCGTTTACGCCAGCTGCAATGTGGTAATTGGAAGGCCACAGTCAAGTCAGTGGAAAGCCACATCGTGATTGGACTGGCGGTTGCACTGGCGGTCTGATCTTTGATTGCCCCATTGGCCTATCTTGCCAACGCCGTGGTCTAGTTTTTCTGGTGGTGGGACAGTACCATGGCCGTCTTTCGTCTATTTAACCGCCTGTTTTGTAATTTTTAAACTCTCTCCAATATTTACCACAGGAAGATCTCCGACCCGGTGGCAGAGACTTCCACCTACATGTGAAGACTTTAGTAATTTAGGCTCCAACCCTGAGTAAAGAGGGTGGGGACTTTATAAGGATACACTTTTTAATAACTTTACGCAGTAAATGGAGACTAGCCAAAAGTAGTAAAGTTTCCCAAAGGTGTAAGAGTAAACTTACACATGCAGGTTTACTCACATGTAAGGTCACCTTTGTGTATAGCTCTCTGCGTTAGTAAGTCACATGCCCAGTGGGTGTCATTGGACTTATTCTACTCTTCTCATCCCAGAACTGGAACATTCAACCGCCTTACCTCTTGTACAAAACGTCCAGAGTTATTGCACATTCTTATCTCCTCATTTACACCATCCTGGGTGAGGTCCTGTATTCATTCCCATTCACATGGAGTTTCTGGACAGAATATTTAAAAAAATACTGTGATACAAAAATATCAGTGCAGGAATATTGTGATGTAAAACATATCATGGACATAAATATCGAAGGTAAGTATTCTGTTTTTAGTCTTGTTTTTACTATTATTGTAAACTATATAGTTCACTAAACTATCAATGCACATAATGTGTTTTTTTGCTATATTTTTGTTAAAAAGTTGTTAGTTTTGAAAATTATTTTATTTATTTAAATTTCAAATAGTTTGATGTTATGTGTATTTAGTTTCAAAAGTAATTGTTATGTCTATAGTATTTGATTTTAAAATGTATTTATTGATTTTGTTTAAATAATATATACATTTACTAAACTGTTTAGTGGCAGGATGCTGGATTTTTTTGAAAAAAGGGTAGGGAGACATTATGTTTGTAACAATACTTTTTTAATGTAATTTTTAATTTGTTGTGTTATGTTTTTGACAGCTCTAGTTTTAATATCTATATGTAAAAGTTAAAATAGTTTGTGCTGTTTTTGTTAACATTTTAATTTTTTTAATGTATTTAGTTTAAATCATAATTTTATGCTTTAAATGTGTTTCTGCTCATTTTAAATGCAGTTATTATTAATATAATTTTATTTTTATGTTGCATTATTTTTTAATATTTTGTGTTTATGATAAACAAATGTAAACAAAAGAGTCTAGTAATGTACTATTGTACTATTTAGTTGCATTTTATTTTAAATTATAAATTAGTTTGAATGTATTTTTTTTTTTTTTTAATTGTTCGTTAATTAATTTTTTTTATTTATTATATATTTACCTTTAGATGTTATATGAGCTTTTTAGTGTACAACAGCTTTCTCAAAATGGTTTATCTTTAAGTGGAGGTTTTACATCGTACCCCTGTCTCTGATTTAGTAGAGAGTTGGTTGGGCTCTTCTTAGTATGGCGTGGCAGGCACTGCATAGTTGGTTTGTGCTTGTTGAACCATGGTGCCGTTGTTGACCTTTCTCCATGGTATTTGGAATTTGGGTTGGCACCTGTGCCCAGAGCAGTCTGCCAGCCCAAGTGTCTTAGAAGTAGTCCATTAGTGGGCTTGGTTTTTAATACGTTCTTTAATAAATGGTGATTATATTGTTAGGATGTAGTGGTTTTCTAAGTCTGTTACAGGTTCATTTACGAGAGGTATTAACACTTTAATTTCAAAGAGAAACTAGCTGCTTGGTGCATATTCTACACTTATTGCAGATTTTTGCAGATGTTTCCAAATGCGTTGGTTGAAATGGTAATCAGAGCCTTATATGGCTGATTGTGAGTAAATGAGAAGCACTGTTTGCATCACTGATTACGCAAAGTCTGTTGTAATTTAGGGCCTGATTACGACCTTGGCAGATGGGATAATCCATCACATGGCTCTTGGACACCAGTGAGACAAAGTCTAATCTCTTCTCCATCATGGGCAAGGGTACCTCATCCCCCCTGAAGTTGCAACCCCAGAAGAGTCTGCTCTGAGTGGGGGGGTTGGTAAGTGGTGAGGTGTCAAGTACTCATGCAAGTACATATGGGGTTTCCATGCGCCTCATGGATCTACCTAGGTATCGCACTGTGCCAAGTATGTAGGAGGCCACCCTTGCCCCTTTTGGGTCCACCAAGGTATCATGCTGTGCCCACTACGTAGGAGGCCACCCTTGCCCCTCTTGGGTCCACCTAGGTATCACGCTGTGCCAAATACTTATGAGGTGAGCCATGTCCCTCTTGAGCCAATCTAGGTATCTCCCTGTGTCAAGTACATTTGGGCTCATCCATGCCCCTTTTGGGTCCACCTAGGTATCTCGCTGAGCCAAGGACGTATTCCTCTTGGGTCCACCTAGGTATTGCGGTGTGCCAAATACTTATGGGGTGAGCATGCCCCTTGAGCCCACCTAGGTATTGCCCTGTGCCAAGTACCTATGGGCTTATCCATACCTCTCTTCTGTACACCTAGGAATTGTGTTGTGTCAAGTATGTATGGGCTCATCCATTCCACTCTTGGGTCCACCTAGGAATTTGGTTGTACCAAGTACGTATGGGGTGACCCATGCCCTTCTTGGGTCAACCTAGGTCTCAAGCTGTGCCAAGTACGTAGGAAGCCACCCATGCCCTTTTTGGGTCCACCTAGGTATTGTGTTGTGCCAAGTACGTATGGGCTCACCCATTCCCCTCTTGGGTCCAGATAGGTTTCACGCTGTGCCAAGTATGTAGGAGGCCACCCATGCCCCTTTTGGGTCCACCTACTATTGCCCTGTGCATGTAATTCTCATTTGACAATAAAAGTGACAATGTCTGGGTAAATTATCTGTGAGCAGACTCCCTCAGCCTAACTTACGTCTTCCTTCTGGTACCTTGTGACTCACTCACAGTCTTTGTGCCTCTAGTTGTGAGTTGCTGCACTTTGGCCATATAAGGAACAGCCGGGTCCCATATAACATCAGCATCTCTGTGCACCTCACAAGGATGCCCGCTCACCATGGAGAGCTTTAGAGAATCTGACAGTTAGTGCCTTGACGAGGCTTAATGCCTGTCCATCCATCCAGTTGGTCCCTTCATGTCAAGGTAGGTCCCTGGGTATACAAACTCCCTCCCCCCACCCCCGGGATGGTGCCAGGTCCAGCCACCCACCCTGGACTTTGTAGAGTAGCAATTCATTTGGACTCCCTCAGAGTCAGCACTTAGGAGCCATCCCATCCTCAGAGACCAGTCCTGTGCTATCAAACTCTGGAAAACTCCACTCTCTGGGCCACCCCCCCTCCTCAGAGACCAGTCCTGTGCTATCAGACTCTGGAAAACTCCACTCTCTCAGCTGCCCCCCTCCTCAGAGACCAGCCCAGTGTTATCAGACTCTGGAAAACTCCACTCTCTGGGCCGCCACCTTCCTCAGAGACCAGTCCTGTGCTATCAAACTCTGGAAAACTCCACTCTCTGGGCCACCCCCCTCCTCAGAGACCAGTCCTGTGCTATCAACTCTAGAAGAGTCCACTCTCTGGGCCACCTCCCTCCTCAGAGACCAGTCCTGTGCTATCAAACTCTGGAAAACTCCACTCTCTGGGCCACGCTCCTCCTCAGAGACCAGTCCTGTGCTATCAAACTCTGTAAAACTCCACTCTCTGGGCCACCCCCTCCTCAGAGACCAGCCCTGTGCTATCAACTCTAGAAGAGTCCACTCTCTGGGCCACCCCCCTCCTCAGAGACCAGTCCTGTGCTATCAAACTCTGGGAAACTCCACTCTCTGGGCCGCCGCCCTCCTCAGAGACCAGCCCTGTGCTATCAAACTCTGGGAAACTCCACTCTCTGGGCCGACGCCCTCCTCAGAGACCAGCCCTGTGCTATCAAACTCTCGAAAACTCCACTTTCTGGGCCGCCCCCTCCTCAGAGACCAGTCCTGTGCTATCAAACTCTGAGAAACTCCACTCTCTGGAACCCCCCCCTCCTCAGAGACCAGTCCTGTGCTATCAACTCTAGAAGAGTCCACTCTCTGGGCCGCCCCCTCCCCAGAGACCAGTCCTGTGCTATCAAACTCTGGAAAACTCCGCCCCCTGGGCCCCCGCCCTCCTCAGAGACCAGTCCTGTGCTATCAAACTCTGGAAAACTCCACTCTCTGGGCCACCCCCTCCTCAGAGACCAGTCCTGTGCTATCAAACTCTGGAAAACTCCACTCTCTGGGCCACCCCCCTCCTCAGAGACCAGTCCTGTGCTATCAAACTCTGGGAAACTCCACTCTCTGGGCCACCCCTCCTCAGAGACCAGTCCTGTGCTATCAAACTCTGAGAAACTCTGCTCTCTGGGCCACCCCCCTCCTCAGAGACCAGTCCTGTGCTATCAAACTCTGGAAAACTCCTCTTTCTGGGACATCCCCCTCCTCAGAGACCAGTTCTGTGCTATCAAACTCTGGAAAACTCCCCTCTCTGGGCCACCCCCTCCTCAGAGACCAGTCCTGTGCTGTCAAACTCTGGAAAACTCCACTCTCTAGGCCACGCCCCTCCTCAGAGACCAGTCCTGTGCTATCAAACTCTGGGAAACTCCACTTTCTGGGCCACCCCCCTCCTCAGAGACCAGTTCTGTGCTATCAAACTCTGGAAAACTCCACTCTCTGGGCCACCCCCCTCCTCAGAGACCAGTCCTGTGCTATCAAACTCTGGAAAACCACACTCTCTGGGCCACCATCTCCTCAGAGACCAGCCCTGTGCTATCAAACTGTGGGAAACTCCACTCTCTGGGCCACCCTCTCCTCAGAGACCAGTCCTGTGCTATCGAACTCTGGAAAACTCCACTCTCTGGGCCGCCCCCCTCCTCAGAGACCAGTCCTGTGCTATCAAACTCTGGGAAACTCCACTCTCTGGGCCGCCCCCCCTCCTCAGAGACCAGTCCTCTGCTATCAACTCTAGAAGAGTCCACTCTCTGGGCCACCCCCCTCCTCAGAGACCAGTCCTGTGCTATCAAACTCTGGAAAACTCCACTCTCTCAGCTGCCCCCCTCGTCAGAGACCAGCCCAGTGTTATCAGACTCTGGAAAACTCCACTCTCTGGGCCACCCCCTCCTCAGAGACCAGTCCTGTGCTATCAAACTCTGGGAAACTCCACTCTCTGGGCCGCCCCCTCCTCAGAGACCAGTCCTGTGCTATCAGACTCTGGAAAACTCCACTCTCTCAGCTGCCCCCCTCCTCAGAGACCAGCCCAGTGTTATCAGACTCTGGAAAACTCCACTCTCTGGGCCACCCCCCTCCTCAGAGACCAGTTCTGTGCTATCAAACTCTGGAAAACTCCACTCTCTGGGCCACCCCCTCCTCAGAGACCAGTCCTGTGCTATCAAACTCTGGAAAACTCCACTCTCTCAGCTGCCCCCCTCCTCAGAGACCAGCCCAGTGTTATCAGACTCTGGAAAACTCCACTCTCTGGGCCACCCCCTCCTCAGAGACCAGTCCTGTGCTATCAAACTCTGGGAAACTCCACTCTCTGGGCCGCCCCCCTCCTCAGAGACCAGTCCTGTGCTATCAGACTCTGGAAAACTCCACTCTCTCAGCTGCCCCCCTCCTCAGAGACCAGCCCAGTGTTATCAGACTCTGGAAAACTCCACTCTCTGGGCCACCCCCCTCCTCAGAGACCAGTTCTGTGCTATCAAAATCTGGAAAACTCCACTCTCTGGGCCACGCCCCTCCTCAGAGACCAGTCCTGTGCTATCAGACTCTGGAAAACTCCACTCTCTCAGCTGCCCCCCTCCTCAGAGACCAGCCCAGTGTTATCAGACTCTGGAAAACTCCACTCTCTGGGCCACCCCCTCCTCAGAGACCAGTCCTGTGCTATCAACTCTAGAAGAGTCCACTCTCTGGGCCACCCCCTCCTCAGAGACCAGTCCTGTGCTATCAAATTCTGGAAAACTCCACTTTCTGGGCCCCCCCTCCTCAGAGACCAGTCCTGTGCTATGAAACTCTGAGAAACTCCACTCTCTGGGCCGCCGCCCTCCTCAGAGACCAGCCCTGTGCTATCAAACTCTCGAAAACTCCACTTTCTGGGCCGCCCCCTCCTCAGAGACCAGTCCTGTGCTATCAAACTCTGAGAAAGTCCCCTCTCCGGGCCACCCCCTCCTCAGAGACCAGTCCCCCTCCTCAGAGACCAGTCCTGTGCTATCAAACTCTGGAAAACTCCACTCTCTGGGCCACCGCCCTCCTCAAAGACCAGTCCTGTGCTATCAAACTCTGGAAAACTCCACCCCCTAAGCCCCCGCCCTCCTCAGAGACCAGTCCTGTGCTGTCAAACTCTGGAAAACTCCACTCTCTGGGCCGCCCCCCTCCTCAGAGACCAGTCCTGTGCTGTCAAACTCTGGAAAACTCCACTCTCTGGGCCACGCCCCTCCTCAGAGACCAGTCTGGAAACTCCACTTTCTGGGCCGCCCCCCTCCTCAGAGACCCGTCCTGTGCTATCAAACTCTGGAAAACTCCACTCTCTGGGCCACCCCCTCCTCAGAGACCAGCCCTGTGGTATCAACTCTAGAAGAGTCCACTCTCTGGGCCACCCCCCTCCTCAGAGACCAGTCCTGTGCTATCAACTCTAGAAGAGTCCACTCTCTGGGCCACCCCCCTCCTCAGAGACCAGTCCTGTGCTATCAAACTCTGGGAAACTCCACTCTCTGGGCCGCCGCCCTCCTCAGAGACCAGCCCTGTGCTATCGAACTCTAGAAGAGTCCACTCTCTGGGCCACCCCCCTCCTCAGAGACCAGTCCTGTGCTATCAACTCTAGAAGAGTCCACTCTCTGGGCCACCCCCCTCCTCAGAGACCAGCCCTGTGCTATCAAACTCTGGAAGAATCCACTCTCTGGACCACCCCCTCCTCAGAGACCAGTCCTGTGCTATCAACTCTAGAAGAGTCCACTCTCTGGGCCACCCCCGCCTCAGAGACCAGTCCTGTGCTATCAAACTCTGGAAGAGTCCACTCTCTGGGCCACCCCCCCCCCCTCCTCAGAGACGAGTCCTGTGCTAACAAACTCTGGGAAACTCCACTCTCTGGGCCGCCCCCCTCCTCAGAGACCAGTCCTGTGCTATCGACTCTAGAAGAGTCCACTCTCTGGGCCACCCCCCTCCTCAGAGACCAGTCCTGTGCTATCAAACTCTGGAAAACTCCACTCTCTCAGCTGCCCCCCTCCTCAGAGACCAGCCCAGTGTTATCAGACTCTGGAAAACTCCACTCTCTGGGCCACCCCCTCCTCAGAGACCAGTCCTGTGCTATCAAACTCTGGGAAACTCCACTCTCTGGGCCGCCCCCCTCCTCAGAGACCAGTCCTGTGCTATCAGACTCTGGAAAACTCCACTCTCTCAGCTGCCCCCTCCTCAGAGACCAGCCCAGTGTTATCAGACTCTGGAAAACTCCACTCTCTGGGCCACCCCCCTCCTCAGAGACCAGTCCTGTGCTATCGAACTCTGGGAAACTCCACTCTCTGGGCCGCCCCCCTCCTCAGAGACCAGTCCTGTGCTATCAAACTCTGGGAAACTCCACTCTCTGGGCCGCCCCTCCTCAGAGACCAGTCCTGTGCTATCGAACTCTGGGAAACTCCACTCTCTGGGGCCACCTCCCTGCACGTCCAGCAACTAATCAGATAACATTAGGACTTCCAGTCATCCAGGGTATGATTACATAACACCTCCTTTTATCATTCATCACACCTCCTTTCTGGAGCGAGTTCATGGCCTTCACCAAGGCCGGGGAGCACATGGCTTGTCTTGTGGGGAGACCTCATGGCCCCTGCTGGAATCACAGGGCTGTCGGGCCCACTCACACCTTCATGCTTGGGATGTGGCACCTTTAAAAAAAGTACTACTGCATGTGAGGGGGTTCTCTGGTGCTCCTGTGTGAGACAATGTTTCAGGAGTTGGGGATCTTTGGGGTTCAGTGGATGATCAGTCTTGCGAGAACTTGCGTCACAGTCTCCTCTTTGTGGGGTTCACCAGAGACAACACTGTAAGTTCACCCCAAATTTGAAAATAAGCACGAGAGGGATGGGGCTTGTGGAGAGCTAAAGAAGGACTGAGTGAGGGTGAAAGGAGGACTGAGTGAGGGTTACATTGGGACTGAGTGAGGGTACATGGAGGACTGAGAGTAAAGGAGGAATGAGTGAGGGTTAAAGGAGGACTTAGTGAGGGACTGAGTGAGGGTTAAAGGAGGACTGAGAGCAAAGGAGGAATGAGTAAGGGTTGAAGAAGAGCTGGGTGATGGCTACAGCAGGACCGAGTGAGAGTTTAGGGATGGCAGAAGCAGGTCCGATGGAGGGCTTGGAAAGCGTGGAATTAGGACTGAGTAAATACGTCCAGATGTCCGTCAGAGGCTGAGGAGGACAGGAAGGCTGAGCGGGCTCAGGGGGACTGAATGGTGACTGAAGACGGCCTGAGGAGGGTGTCACGTGGGACCTCACGTGGCTCTAGGACAGAGCTCTCTGCGGAGGGAGCTTTATTCGCCCCGGACCGTCCACCTTGGAGTGTCCAAGCTTCCCCCATGGTGTGCCTGTACCCCTCGAAGAGCTGTAAGTATCACCCTTCCTTTGGGGGTGCAGCTGAGCTCTGTGGGGATCACTAACAGCAGCTGAGCCTCTGAGGTGAAATGTGGTACAGCTTGTGAGTAAACATATGTCTGTGGCTAGTTGGGGTGTTGTGTGTTCTGTGCGATGGGCTTATTTTGGGTCCAATGTCCCCTCTCCACTGAGGTCAGAGAATGGAGGCCGAGCCAGGGGCGGCGGAGGGCAGGCACTCTCCTGTTCAGGGGTGCGCATGTTACCCCTAACCAGGGGTCACCTCAGGGTGACCATGATGTACCCGGCATGTTTGGGTGTCACCTCTCAGAGCCCCCACCCCCTGAGCCTTGGCCACCACATTCCCCACCCCTGGTGAGGTGGTTCCCAGGCTATCTCAGGCTCCTGTGGAAGAGAGGCCTTGACCCCTCACAAGGAGCCCAGAGGCCCTGGGGCGTCACCAGAGCTCCAGGCACGAGGGCACACCTCCAGGGGCAGTAGGCGCTACATAACTACAATGTACACTTCTTCCATGTCCTCCAGGAGTCACTCCTAGGATATCACTAGAGCATCTGTGCTTTGACTTCTCATGCCAGGGTTGGTAGAGGCCCAGCTCGGCCCTGAGGAGGGCACACCTCCAGGGGCAGTAGGCGCTAGATAACTACAATGTACACTTCTTCCATGTCCCCCAGGACTCTCTCCTGGGATATCACTAGATCATCTGTGCTTTGACTTCTCATGCCAGGGTTGGTAGAGGCCCAGCTCCTCCCTGAGGAGGGCACACCTCCAAGGGCAGTAGGCACTACATAACTACAATGTACACTTCTTCCATGTCCTCCAGGAGTCACTCCTAGGATATCACTAGAGCATCAGTGCTTTGACTTCTCATGCCAGGGTTAGTAGAGGCCCAGCTCCTCCCTGAGGAGGGCACACCTCCAGGGGCAGTAGGTGCTACATAACTACAATGCACACTTCTTCCATGTCCCCCAGGACTCTCTCCTGGGATATCACTAGAGCATCTGTGCTTTGACTTCTCATGCCAGGGTTGGTAGAGGCCCAGCTCGGCCCTGAGGAGGGCACACCTCCAGGGGCAGTAGGCGCTAGATAACTACAATGTACACTTCTTCCATGTCCCCCAGGACTCTCTCCTGGGATATCACTAGATCATCTGTGCTTTGACTTCTCATGCCAGGGTTGGTAGAGGCCCAGCTCCTCCCTGAGGAGGGCACACCTCCAAGGGCAGTAGGCACTACATAACTACAATGTACACTTCTTCCATGTCCTCCAGGAGTCACTCCTAGGATATCACTAGAGCATCAGTGCTTTGACTTCTCATGCCAGGGTTAGTAGAGGCCCAGCTCCTCCCTGAGGAGGGCACACCTCCAGGGGCAGTAGGTGCTACATAACTACAATGTACACTTCCATGTCCTCCAGGAGTAACTCCTGGGATATCACTAGACCATCTGTGCTTTGACTTTTCATGCCAGGGTTGGGTAGAGGCCCAGCTCCTCCCTCAGGAGGGCACACCTCCAGGGGCAGTAGGCGCTACATAACTACAATGCACACTTCTTCCTTGTCCTCCAGGAGTAACTCCTGGGATATCACTAGATCATCTGTGCTTTGACTTCTCATGCCAGGGTTGGTAGAGGCCCAGCTCGGCCCTGAGGAGGGCACACCTCCAGGGGCAGTAGGTGCTACATAACTACAATGCACACTTCTTCCATGTCCCCCAGGACTCTCTCCTGGGATATCACTAGAGCATCTTTGCTTTGACTTCTCATGCCAGGGTTGGTAGAGGCCCAGCACCTCACTGAGGAGAGCACACCTCCAGGGGCAGTAGGCGCTAGGTAACTACAATGTACACTTCTTCCATGTCCTCCAGGAGTAACTTCTGGGATATCACTAGAGCATCAGTGCTTTGACTTCTCGTGCCAGGGTTGGTAGAGGCCCAGCTCCTCCCTCAGGAGGACATACCTCCAGGGGCAGTAGGCGCTAGGTAACTACAATGTACACTTCTTCCATGTCCTCCAGGAGTAACTTCTGGGATATCACTAGAGCATCAGTGCTTTGACTTCTCGTGCCAGGGTTGGTAGAGGCCCAGCTCCTCCCTCAGGAGGACATACCTCAGGGGCAGTAGGCGCTAGGTAACTACAATGTACACTTCTTCCATGTCCTCCAGGAGTAACTTCTGGGATATCACTAGAGCATCAGTGCTTTGACTTCTCATGCCAGGGTTGGTAGAGGCCCAGCACCTCACTGAGGAGAGCACACCTCCAGGGGCAGTAGGCGCTACATAACTACAATGCACACTTCTCCCATGTCCTCCACGAGTAACTCCTGGGATATCACTAGAGCATCTGTGCTTTGACTTCTCATGCCAGGGTTGGTAGAGGCCCAGCTCGGCCCTGAGGAGGGCACACCTCCAGGGGCAGTAGGCGCTACATAACTACAATGCACACTTCTTCCATGTCCCCCAGGACTCTCTCCTGGGATATCACTAGAGCATCTGTGCTTTGACTTCTCATGCCAGGGTTGGTAGAGGCCCAGCACCTCACTGAGAGCACACCTCCAGGGGCAGTAGGCGCTAGGTAACTACAATGTACACTTCTTCCATGTCCTCCAGGAGTAACTCCTGGGATATCACTAGAGCATCAGTGCTTTGACTTCTCATGCCAGGGTTGGTGGAGGCCCAGCACCTCACTGAGAGCACACCTCCAGGGGCAGTAGGCGCTACATAACTACAATGCACACTTCTTCCATGTCCCCCAGGACTCTCTCCTGGGATATCACTAGAGCATCTGTGCTTTGACTTCTCATGCCAGGGTTGGTAGAGGCCCAGCACTTCACTGAGAGCACACCTCCAGGGGCAGTAGGCGCTAGGTAACTACAATGTACACTTCTTCCATGTCCTCCAGGAGTAACTCCTGGGATATCACTGAAGCATCAGTGCTTTGACTTCTCATGCCAGGGTTGGTAGAGGCCCAGCACCTCACTGAGGAGGGCACACCTCCAGGGGCAGTAGGCGCTACATAACTACAATGCACACTTCTTCCATGTCCCCCAGGACTCTCTCCTGGGATATCACTAGAGCATCTGTGCTTTGACTTCTCATGCCAGGGTTGGTAGAGGCCCAGCACCTCACTGAGAGCACACCTCCAGGGGCAGTAGGCGCTAGGTAACTACAATGTACACTTCTTCCATGTCCTCCAGGAGTAACTCCTGGGATATCACTAGAGCATCAGTGCTTTGACTTCTCATGCCAGGGTTGGTAGAGGCCCAGCTCCTCCCTCAGGAGGACATACCTCCAGGGGCAGTAGGCGCTAGGTAACTACAATGTACACTTCTTCCATGTCCTCCAGAAGTAACTCCTGGGATATCACTAGAGCATCAGTGCTTTGACTTCTCATGCCAGGGTTGGTAGAGGCCCAGCACCTCACTGAGGAGGGCACACCTCCAGGGGCAGTAGGCGCTACATAACTACAATGCACACTTCTTCCATGTCCCCCAGGACTCTCTCCTGGGATATCACTAGAGCATCTGTGCTTTGACTTCTCATGCCAGGGTTGGTAGAGGCCCAGCACCTCACTGAGAGCACACCTCCAGGGGCAGTAGGCGCTAGGTAACTACAATGTACACTTCTTCCATGTCCTCCAGGAGTAACTCCTGGGATATCACTAGAGCATCAGTGCTTTGACTTCTCATGCCAGGGTTGGTGGAGGCCCAGCACCTCACTGAGAGCACACCTCAAGGGGCAGTAGGCGCTACATAACTACAATGCACACTTCTTCCATGTCCTCCAGGACTCTCTCCTGGGATATCACTAGAGCATCTGTGCTTTGACTTCTCATGCCAGGGTTGGTAGAGGCCCAGCACTTCACTGAGAGCACACCTCCAGGGGCAGTAGGCGCTAGGTAACTACAATGTACACTTCTTCCATGTCCTCCAGGAGTAACTCCTGGGATATCACTAGAGCATGAGTGCTTTGACTTCTCATGCCAGGGTTGGTAGAGGCCCAGCACCTCACTGAGGAGGGCACACCTCCAGGGGCAGTAGGCACTACATAACTACAATGTACACTTCTTCCATGTCCCCCAGGACTCTCTCCTGGGATATCACTAGAGCATCTGTGCTTTGACTTCTCATGCCAGGGTTGGTGGAGGCCCAGCTCGGCCCTGAGGAGGGCACACCTCCAGGGGCAGTAGGCGCTACATAACTACAATGCACACTTCTTCCATGTCCCCCAGGACTCTCTCCTGGGATATCACTAGAGCATCTGTGCTTTGACTTCTCATGCCAGGGTTGGTGGAGGCCCAGCACCTCACTGAGAGCACACCTCCAGGGGCAGTAGGCGCTACATAACTACAATGCACACTTCTTCCATGTCCTCCAGGAGTAACTCCTGGGATATCACTAGAGCATCAGTGCTTTGACTTCTCATGCCAGGGTTGGTATAGGCCCAGCTCCTCCCTGAGGAGGCCGCGCCGAGGAGCAGAGGAAGCAGCCAATGGGGCAGGAGGGCTTCTGGCCCCAGCGGATCTGGACCTCCACATTGGTCATCTGACGCGGCATTGTTGGGGTCTCACTGGTGTTTCTGATGCACGGAGAGGGAGGTGGGCGCACAGGAGAGTTGGTGAGGGGCTTCACGGGCTGATGCATTGTCGACGGTGCTTAATTTGTAAATAATTGAGTGCCCAGGCCGTGGTCTGGAGGCCGCTGCAGCTTGTACCACCCACTGCCCCCTCCAGCGCTGCCAGTGACACCAGCACAGCCACTGACCATCACACCCTACAAGACTGACAGTCAGACGGTTCCGGGGCACCCGAAGGTATAGGAAGGGCTTGTGTGGCAGACATGAGTCATTGTTAATCTATATTGAATTGACTTGAATGAATACAATTAAGTTCTGGTGCTGAGCACCGGAAACCACCGGCTCAAATTATATACTGATTGCTGAAGGAAGAGTGAGTTGAAACTGAGGGAAGCATGAAAGAGCACTGAGGGAGGGGTAAAGGGGGGCGGAGTGAGAGCTGACGGAGGACTGACAAAGGTCCAAAAGATGACTGAAGGAGGGACAGGAGGGGGTTACTGGGGCCCACCCTGGTGACCTAGTGCCTGGACAAGGCCACACGATCTTTGGGGTGGCAGGGAGAGGTGACAAGAGACCCCCTATGGAAGGGGGGCACTGGAAGATGTGACGTCAGCAGTGAGACCCCATGGGTAACAAGGAGCTAGTAAGGAGATTTCACAAACTATAAGAGGGACCCGTCTTGGCACGGATCCGTGGTTACAAAGATATCTAGCTCACGCACCCCTCGAGGCGCTTTGGGTGCACCGGACACAGGTACCTGATGGCTGCTCCTCGGGGTACAGACTGCTCCCAGGACTACGAAGCACCCCCTTTCTGGTACGTGAGTGCTGAGGGGAGCTCGGGACCCTTCAGGAGTGAGTTGGCATCACTCGGGGCGTGCTTAGGGTTCTGCCACGTCACTTCCGCCATATCTTGGCGGCTGTGGGTACGCGCTCCATCCCAGCCCTGCACCCCTGGAGCAGTGAAGCTGTACTCGAGGCTGACAGGTGGTGAACGTGGCTGGTACTCGGACTGAGTTCCGTGCGGTGTGTGACGTCCACGGGATGCCATTAGCTGCCCACCCTGGCACACAGCTGCAGAACCGGGGGCAGAGCTCGGGGCTCACGGGGAGGGCTGGGTGGGAGTGGGAATCACCTCTCCGAGGTGAATGACATCAGTCCACGACTTCGGCAGCTTGGATCCCTCACGGTAGGTACACCTCACCCACTGAGCATACTACTGAGTATGTCATATTAATTAGAGCGTGTGATTGTCTGAAATGTATGTTATGTACAGTAACCATGTTCGTATTCTCCAGTCATCATGTATGGTACATGACATGCGAACTATGAATGACGCTGCCAGTCTTGATACACACGGAGCTCTGCATGTATGTACTCGTTACATACATTCTGCTGATGGCGTCACAAACAAGGTTGTAGGTCATGATGGTCGTGTCATTCCCCTCTTTGGCTTTCCTGCTGCTGGGCTCCAGCCCTTTCCAGCATCAGAGTTCACACAATGAAACTGGCATTGATTGGGGTGTATTTTATTCCATCACCGACACCTTCTGTACAACTTTCCCTTGCGGCTCGGTCTCAATGGGGATTGGTTTGTACCTGAATTCTGACTCTTGGTTATGTTCAGTTTAACCTACAAAGATTAGGGAACATGGGAACAAACCAAACGATTAGTGTGTTTTTATTGTTTTCTCTATTGGCCTTTAAAGTACATTGGTGTTTGTTTGTTTACGTCGCAGCCCTGAAGAAGTCCATTGGTGTGGGCGAAACGCATTGGCTGGTTGCATTCTTCTGCTGCACTTGTCGGGGACACAGATAACGACACATCTATTATGTGAAGAGCTGGATGTGGATGCAAGGCTGAGCTGCGTGACTGCACAGCATTAGTGCACTTTCTGCTTTGGAGTCTGCATTGCCTTGCAAATTCTCACAAAGAGGTCTCACTCCCCAAAAACAAACCGGAGCACTCACAGAAACTAGGGGTGACTTGAGAAGGGAGGTGGCACCACTGGAAGATACTGACTGGGAAGCCGCACTCATGCAGTCGAGGGAGGTGGCGATAAAATCAAGCTGGGCTGGTTCCAGATTAAAAGTCTCCATAGGTCATACTCTAACACAGCTAGACCCTATAAAACGGGAAAAGAACAGACTCCCACATGTAGGAAATGCACCCACCGCAGAAGGTTTGCTTTCCCACACAGCCCGGGAGCCCTGGCCTACATACATAAGTATGAGGGAGGCTTGACGTTCTGCTGACCGTGCTGTATGTTTTTTTCGCAGCTCTTGTCCATGCTGCACCCTTTCTCTATGAAGGAAGCCTTCACTCTTGCTAACTATGACGTATATTCTGTGTGAGTCAAGCTTGCACCATTGCTATCCGTGCATTAAGAGTTATGTGAGTGAAGCTTTTACCACTACTACCCTTGGAGTATGTTTTATATGAGTGAAGCTTTTACCACTGCTACTCTTGCAGTATGTTTTATGTGAGTGAAGTTTTTACTACTGCTAACCTTGGAGTATGTTTTGTGTGAGTGAAGCTTTTACCACTGCTACAGTTGGAGTATGTTTTATGTGAGTGAAGCTTTTACCACTGCTACCCTTAGAGTATGTTTTATGTGAGTGAAGCTTTTACCACTGCTACACTTGGGGTACGTTTTATGTGAGTGAAACATTTACCGATGCTACCCATGCAGTATGTATTATGTGTGTAAAGCTTTTACAGCTGCTATCCATGCTGTATGTTTAATGTAAGCGAAGCTTACACCTCTGCAATCTGTGCAGTATGTTCTATGTGAGTGAAGCTTGCACCACTGCTACCCATGCAGTATGTTTCATGTGAGTGAAGCTTTCACCACTGCTACCAGTGCAGTATATTGTGTGTGAGTGAAGCTTGCACCACTGCTACCCATGCAGTATGTTTTATGTGAGTAAAGCTTGCACCGCTGCTACCCGTGCAGTATGTTGTATGTGAGTGAAGTTTGCACTGCTGCTACCCATGCAGTATGTTCTATGTGAGTGAAGCTTGCCCCGCCATACCAGTGCAGTATGTTTTATGTGAGGGAAGCTTACACCGCTGTTATCCATGCAGTATATTTTGTGTGAGTGAAGCTTTCACCCCTGCTATCCATGCAGAATGTTTTGTGTGAGTGAACCTGTCACCACTGATACTCCTGCAGTATGTTCTTTGTGAGTGAAGCTTGCACTGCTGCTACTCCTGCAGTATGTTTTGTGTGAGTGAAGCTTGCACCACTGCTACCCAGGCAGTATATTTTACGTGAGTGAAGCTTGCACCGCTGCTACCCATGCACTATGTTTTATGTGAGTGAAGCTTGCACCACTGCTACCCATGCAGTTTATTTCATGTGAGTGAAGCTTGCACCACTGCTACCCGCTTGTATGTTTTGTGTGAATGAAGTTTACACTGTTTCTACACGTGCAGTATATTTTGTGTGAGTGAAGCATGCATTGCTGCTTCCCATGCAGTGTATTTGTGTGAGTGAAGTTTAGATCGCTGCTTCCCATGCAATATACTTTGTGTGAGTGAAGCTTGCACCACTGCTACCTGTGCAGCACGTTTTATGTGAGTGAAGCTTGCACCTCTTCTACCCTTGCAGTATGTTTTATGTGAGTGAAATTTGCACCGCTGCTACCCGTGCAGTATGTTTTCTGTGAGTGAAGTTTGCACCGCTGCTACCCGTGCATTAAGTTCTATGTGAGTGAAGCGTGCATCACTGCTACCTGTGCAGTATGTTTCCTGTGAGTGAAGCTTTCACCACTGCTACCAGTGCAGTATATTGTGTGTGAGTGAAGTTTGCACTGCTGCTACACATGCAGTATGTTTTCTGTGAGTCAAGTTTGCACCGCTGCTACCCGTGCAGTATGTTTTCTGTGAGTGAAGTTTGCACCGCTGCTACCCGTGCATTATCTTCTATGTGATTGAAGCTTGCATCACTGCTACCCGTGCAGTATGTTTTATGTGAGTGAAGCTTTCACCACTGCTACCAGTGCAGTATATTGTGTGTGAGTGAAGTTTGCACTGCTGCTACACATGCAGTATGTTCTTTGTGAGTGAAGCTTGGACCGCTGCTACCTGTGCAGTATGTTCTATGTGAGTGAAGCTTGCATGGCTGATACCAGTGCAGTATGTGCTATGTGAGTGAAGCTTGCACCTCTGCTACACATGTATGTTTAATGTGAGTGAAGCTTACACCGCTGCTACTCATGCAGTATATTTTGTGTGAGGGAAGCTTGCACTGCTGCTACCCATGCAGTATATTTCATGTGAGTGAAGCTTGCCCCGCCATACCAGTGCAGTATGTTTTATGTGAGGGAAGCTTACACCGCTGTTATCCAGGCAGTACATTTTGTGTGAGTAAAGCTTGCACTGCTGCTACCTATGCAGAATGTTTTGTGTGAGTGAAGCTTGCACCACTGATACCCAGGCAGTATGTTTTGTGTGAGTGAAGCTTGCACTGCTGCTACTCCTGCAGTATGTTTTGTGTGAGTGAAGCTTGCACCACTGCTGCCCAGGAAGTATATTTTACGTGAGTGAAGCTTGCACCGCTGCTACCCATGCAGTTTTTTTCATGTGAGTGAAGCTTGCACCACTGCTACCCGCTTGTATGTTTTTTTGTGAATGAAGTTTACACTGTTGCTACATGTGCAGTATATTTTGTGTGAGTGAAGCTTAGATCGCTGCTTCCCATGCAGTATACTTTGTGTGAGTAAAGCTTGCACCACTGCTACCTGTGCAGCACGTTTTATGTGAGTGAAGCTTGCACCTCTTCTACCGGTGCAGTATGCTTTATGTGAGTGAAGCTTGTACCGCTGCTACCTGTGCAGTATGTTTTGTGTGAGTGAAGTTTGCACCGCTGCTACCCGTGCATTATCTTCTATGTGAGTGAAGCTTACATCACTGCTACCCGTGCAGTATGTTTTATGTGAGTGAAGCTTGTATTGCTGCTAGCCGTGCAGTATGTTTTCTGTGAGTCAAGTTTGCACCGCTGCTACCCGTGCAGTATGTTTTCTGTGAGTGAAGTTTGCACCGCTGCTACCCGTGCATTATCTTCTATGTGATTGAAGCTTGCATCACTGCTACCCGTGCAGTATGTTTTATGTGAGTGAAGCTTTCACCACTGCTACCAGTGCAGTATATTGTGTGTGAGTGAAGTTTGCACTGCTGCTACACATCAAGTATGTTCTTTGTGAGTGAAGCTTGGACCGCTGCTACCTGTGCAGTATGTTCTATGTGAGTGAAGCTTGCATGGCTGATACCAGTGCAATATGAGCTATGTGAGTGAAGCTTGCACCACTGCTACACATGTATGTTTTATGTGAGTGAAGCTTACACCGCTGTTACTCATGCAGTATATTTCATGTGAGTGAAGCTTGCACCACTGCTACCCATGCAGTATGTTCTATGTGAGTGAAGCTTGCCCCGACATACCAGTGCAGTATGTTTTATGTGAGGGAAGCTTACACCGCAGTTATCCAGGCAGTATATTTTGTGTGAGTAAAGCTTGCACTGCTGTTACCCATGCAGTATATTTCATGTGAGTGACGCTTGCACCACTGATACCCAGGCAGTTTGTTTAGTGTGAGTGAAGCTTGAACCTCTTCTGTCTGTGCAGTATGTTGTATGTGAGTGAAGTTTGCACTGCTGCTACCCGTGCAGTGTGTTCTATGTGAGTGAAGCTTTCCCTGCTATACCAGTGCAGTATGTTCCATGTGAGTGACACTTACACTGCTCATACCAGTGCAATATGTTCTATGTGAGTGAAGTTTGCACCGCTCATACTAGTGCAGTATGTCTTATGTGAGTGAAGCTTGCACCGCTCATACTAGTGCAGTATGTCTTATGTGAGTGAAGCTTGCACCGCTCATACTAGTGCAGTATGTTTTATGTGAGTGACGCTTGCACCGCTCATACTAGTGCAGTATGTTTTATGTGAGTTAAGCTTGCACTGCTCATACCAGTGCAGTGTGTTCTATGTGAGTGACACTTGCACCGCTCATACTAGTGCAGTATGTTTTATGTCAGTGAAGCTTGCACCGCTCATACCAGTGCAGTGTGTTCCATGTGAGTGAAGCTTGCACCACTGCTAACCGTGCTATACCTTCACCTTGAAAGAGAAACTTGCTTGTGTCATGTTGTTGCTCTGGCATGAAGCCTATGCTCTTGTTCTCAAAAATCATAACAAAGTGTGCAATAAAACTAAAAATAAGTTGAAGGCCCAAAGAGAATTGAGTGGAAAAGAAACATGAAATGGAAGGCAAGGAAGAAACAAAGAAAGGAAAAACAAAAGGGAAATATATAAATAGAAGAATTAACAAAACAGCAAAGTAATTGGATAAAAGTGAGAGGCAGGAAAGGCAGAGAGAATGGGTGAGTCTGTAAAATCCAATCACTAGCTGATTCCTTCCTAATTCTTCGTGGTAACCAGACCAGGTTAGTATTGTTCTCCGGGTTTCTGAAATGGGCACCCTGCTTTCACCTCGCCTTCTGGGGAGAGATTGGCTTGCCTGCTCATTGGTGTTTATGCCATAGTTTGAACCGGAAGCATCTCTCAGCACTTCCTGAATCTGGGAACTTCAGTGCCTTGCCTAAGATCACACGGGTTGAGCCGTTCTTCAAACTACGGTCTACTTGACCCACCCATTTGTTCTTGGCCAATCCCTGATTGCAATAAGACATCATTTATTTGCCAGTGGCACAGGAGCTTCACCAGAGGATGTGGACCAATGACCTACCGAGGTGGACCAGTGACTTACAGAGGTGGACCAGTGACCTACTGAGGTGGACCAGTGACCTACTGAGGTGGACCAGTGACCTACTGAGATTGACCATTGACTTACTGATGTGGACCAGTGACTTAGCAAGGTAGACCAATGACCTATTGAGGTGGACCAGTGACCTACTGAGGTGGACCAGTGACTTACCAAGGTAGACCAGTGACCTACTGAGGTGGACCAGTGACCTACTGAGATTGACCATTGACTTACTGATGTGGACCAGTGACTTAGCAAGGTAGACCAATGACCTATTGAGGTGGACCAGTGACCTACTGAGGTGGACCAGTGACTTACCAAGGTAGACCAGTGACCTACTGAGGTGGACCAATGACCTACTGAGGTGGACTAGTGTCCTACTGAGGAAAGTCACCCCCAGAAGTGCACAAAGCAGGACCCAAAGAGCTTTTAATCGAGGCAAGAAGGTGGTGTTGGCGACAGTTTAATCTGCATTTCTTTTTTGTTAATGGATTTTATTTGCATGGGACCCACAAAGTAACCCCTTGAAGATCCTTCTCTTAAGAGCTGTGTTGACATTTGTGAGGCCAAGGACAGACCTTTGTACCCCCAAACCTCTGGTTTTGTTAGTCGTCAGGACTGCAGAGCTTGGCTATCTGTTTGATTCTAATTGTGTCAGTGAAACTCAAGCAGCTGATGTAGGCTGCAGGGGTGGGGGCTAGAACATACCGGATGTCAGGGTAATTGCATGTGGGGATCCCACCAGCACGCCCTCTAGGGGTCCCTAAGGTTTGTTACACCACTGTCTGAAGAGACATTTTGTTATTCATTGGACTTGACTATACCAGTTTCAGCAGGTCACCTGTGGTCTGCCTTGAGCATCTGAGTCATTGGTTCACCTAAAAGTGTGGGTTAGCTTGGAATGTGTCTGGTCCATTGGGTGAGGCCAACTCTCCGCATAGTTAGAGGTGGAAGCGATGGCTGGATATTGGAAGTTTAGCTGACTCCCTTCTTAGGCCCTGATTACCAGGTAGTCACTGTATTGTGACCATGGCCAGACTGGGAACCCAAAGCAGACCTGGTAAATTTTGTCAGACAAGCCCCCATAGAGTGCACAGTGAGCGAGCCTGACCACTACAATGAGGGTTTGGGAGTTCTCCTCCCCCCAAGAAGATTTGGGAAAAAATTGCAAAAAAGCTGCATTCTACAGCACATTTGTCATTATATATATTCAATTGATTTCGTTTTTAAAGTATAGTAAATGATGAGCTTACAGTGCACCAGGATACAGTAATCTTTCTTGGGGCTCTTCAATGATTCCCTCCCGATCACCCTCTAACAGCGCCTCTCATCTCTCCATAGCGCCTCTCTCACATGTATGTAATTTGTTTTGTAGCGCCTCCCTTACCAGCATAAGGTGTTGGAGCACTTTACATCACACACACACATACAATGCATCATACGTGTGTAAATCAGTGTCTAGAAAACGTTACATAAGACAGAGGGGACTGCAAGGTGTAGGATTCACACGTCATCCACACTAGTAGTTATTTTTAAGAGAGAAGGATTCAGGACGTAACCCAATGGCTAGGGTTGAATTTACTAATAATGTATTTGTTCCCAAACAAACCATTTTTAGCAAAATTAGGATAATCAAAGACTGGGAAAAAGCATAAACTTCTATCCTGTACCATGCAGTTTGTGTGCAGCTCTTGGATGGCAGTTCATAGCTCACTGTGTTAGATCAAGATTGTAATTTATGTTCTCCACAGTAACAAGAGGATTACTGTGACAAAAGCAGTAATCCACTGAGCATTGCACATGAAATACTGTTCTGTGATCTGCACAGTACACGTTCTTTGCAGCAGGCACATTAACCCTCTGCGCTACCTTAAGTGAGTCAGAACCGACTCTAGACAAAGCTTCGATCTCTCTCCAGCAGAAACATCAATCACCAGAGTTACCTTGACACTTTTATTGTTGCCTGAAAACTTTTGGATAAACAAGGAAGTCTGCAGTGCTTTTAAACTGCTGCGCTGCTACAAAACTGTCCCCCGTAACAAAAGCGCCCCCACCCTTCCAGTCTCACTGGGAGATGCTCCAGTTGCTTAGTAAGGCCAGTCGGTCCTTGATTAAGACCCATGCAAACTGACCTGTATAGGCACAGGTAGAAATTATGACTTGGTCGGTATTTGCTGCATCTGATAACTATCTGATGTGTTAAATAGTTCAACTGTTGTTAAATTTCAGCAAGTCGAACGTGCCAACATTTATCAGGGGAGTATCATACAGTATTTACTGTACCGTGTGGATTTTAGTGCATTAAATACCAAAATCTGCATGTTATTCCCACCAGCTCATAGGAGGTGTTAATATATTTCTATATGTAGCACCTAACCTCCTAGTCAGGGCCTGAGGGTAAGAATTGTGTCCTCCGGACTGAGGTAGAACCCCCACTGATGCTGAAGGCCCAGGAGGTAGGGAGCCACGTGAGGAGAGGACCGTCCCTTTCAGTGACACCCCCAGTTCAGCGACCGAGGAGGTCTGAACTGGCTCCTCTGGAAGTGTGAACCCAAATAAAGAAAGATATCACAAGTAAATTAAAAAGGAAATGGACCTTAAACATTTTGATGGGCCATTGTTGTAAATATTATAAAACAAGGATTGCCAAAGCCAAGAGGTCTGACATTAGCTGTCAGCCTTTTGCCTTTGTCAATGCTTATTTTTCATCGGTTTTGCAAAACGTATCGTAGGCACAACTGCCAGGCCCTTGCCAGTGTTTAAAAACGAAAAGATTGGCTCAGAGTTAAAAGCAGACTTCACCACAACTTTGTGTGCGGATGTGCTCTTTGTGAAAGGAGAGAATGCCAGCGCCCGCAGTGGAGATACTTAGTGTTTGAAGAGCGCTGTCCACTCCCTTCATGCTGCGTTCAGTCATGGGCGGGAGAAGGGTGTGACTGGCACAGGAACAGACCAATGGATGAAGAGCGCTGTCCACTCCCTTCATGCTGCGTTCTTTCATGGGCGGGAGAAGGGTGTGACTGGCACAGGAACAGGCCAATGGATGAAGAGCGCTGTCCACTCCCTTCATGCTGCGTTCTGTAATGGGCGGGAGAAGGGTGTGACTGGCACAGGAACAGACCAATGGATGAAGTGCGCTGTCCACTCCCTTCATGCTGCGTTCAGTCATGGGCGGGAGAAGGGTGTGACTGGCACAGGAACAGACCAATGGATAAAGTGCGCTGTCCACTCCCTTCATGCTGCGTTCTGTAATGGGCGGGAGAAGGGTGTGACTGGCACAGGAACAGACCAATGGATGAAGTGCGCTGTCCACTCCCTTCATGCTGCGTTCAGTCATGGGCGGGAGAAGGGTGTGACTGCCACAGGAACAGACCAATGGATAAAGTGCGCTGTCCACTCCCTTCATGCTGCGTTCTGTAATGGGCGGGAGAAGGGTGTGACTGGCACAGGAACAGACCAATGGATGAAGTGCGCTGTCCACTCCCTTCATGCTGCGTTCAGTCATGGGCGGGAGAAGGGTGTGACTGGCACAGGAACAGACCAATGGATAAAGTGCGCTGTCCACTCCCTTCATGCTGCGTTCTGTAATGGGCGGGAGAAGGGTGTGACTGGCACAGGAACAGACCAATGGATGAAGTGCGCTGTCCACTCCCTTCATGCTGCGTTCAGTCATGGGCGGGAGAAGGGTGTGACTGGCACAGGAACAGACCAATGGATAAAGTGCGCTGTCCACTCCCTTCATGCTGCGTTCTGTAATGGGCGGGAGAAGGGTGTGACTGGCACAGGAACAGACCAATGGATGAAGTGCGCTGTCCACTCCCTTCATGCTGCGTTCAGTCATGGGCGGGAGAAGGGTGTGACTGGCACAGGAACAGACCAATGGATAAAGTGCGCTGTCCACTCCCTTCATGCTGCGTTCTGTAATGGGCGGGAGAAGGGTGTGACTGGCACAGGAACAGACCAATGGATGAAGTGCGCTGTCCACTCCCTTCATGCTGCGTTCAGTCATGGGCGGGAGAAGGGTGTGACTGGCACAGGAACAGACCAATGGATAAAGTGCGCTGTCCACTCCCTTCATGCTGCGTTCTGTAATGGGCGGGAGAAGGGTGTGACTGGCACAGGAACAGACCAATGGATGAAGTGCGCTGTCCACTCCCTTCATGCTGCGTTCAGTCATGGGCGGGAGAAGGGTGTGACTGGCACAGGAACAGACCAATGGATAAAGTGCGCTGTCCACTCCCTTCATGCTGCGTTCTGTAATGGGCGGGAGAAGGGTGTGACTGGCACAGGAACAGACCAATGGATGAAGTGCGCTGTCCACTCCCTTCATGCTGCGTTCAGTCATGGGCGGGAGAAGGGTGTGACTGGCACAGGAACAGACCAATGGATAAAGTGCGCTGTCCACTCCCTTCATGCTGCGTTCTGTAATGGGCGGGAGAAGGGTGTGACTGGCACAGGAACAGACCAATGGATGAAGTGCGCTGTCCACTCCCTTCATGCTGCGTTCAGTCATGGGCGGGAGAAGGGTGTGACTGGCACAGGAACAGACCAATGGATAAAGTGCGCTGTCCACTCCCTTCATGCTGCGTTCTGTAATGGGCGGGAGAAGGGTGTGACTGGCACAGGAACAGACCAATGGATGAAGTGCGCTGTCCACTCCCTTCATGCTGCGTTCAGTCATGGGCGGGAGAAGGGTGTGACTGGCACAGGAACAGACCAATGGATAAAGTGCGCTGTCCACTCCCTTCATGCTGCGTTCTGTAATGGGCGGGAGAAGGGTGTGACTGGCACAGGAACAGACCAATGGATGAAGTGCGCTGTCCACTCCCTTCATGCTGCGTTCAGTCATGGGCGGGAGAAGGGTGTGACTGGCACAGGAACAGACCAATGGATAAAGTGCGCTGTCCACTCCCTTCATGCTGCGTTCTGTAATGGGCGGGAGAAGGGTGTGACTGGCACAGGAACAGACCAATGGATGAAGAGCGCTGTCCACTCCCTTCATGCTGCGTTCTTTCATGGGCGGGAGAAGGGTGTGACTGGCACAGGAACAGACCAATGGATGAAGTGCGCTGTCCACTCCCTTCATGCTGCGTTCAGTCATGGGCGGGAGAAGGGTGTGACTGGCACAGGAACAGACCAATGGATGAAGTGCGCTGTCCACTCCCTTCATGCTGCGTTCTGTGATGGGCGGGAGAAGGGTGTGACTGGCACAGGAACAGACCAATGGATGAAGTGCGCTGTCCACTCCCTTCATGCTGCGTTCAGTCATGGGCGGGAGAAGGGTGTGACTGGCACAGGAACAGACCAATGGATAAAGTGCGCTGTCCACTCCCTTCATGCTGCGTTCTGTAATGGGCGGGAGAAGGGTGTGACTGGCACAGGAACAGACCAATGGATGAAGAGCGCTGTCCACTCCCTTCATGCTGCGTTCTTTCATGGGCGGGAGAAGGGTGTGACTGGCACAGGAACAGACCAATGGATGAAGTGCGCTGTCCACTCCCTTCATGCTGCGTTCAGTCATGGGCGGGAGAAGGGTGTGACTGGCACAGGAACAGACCAATGGATGAAGTGCGCTGTCCACTCCCTTCATGCTGCGTTCAGTCATGGGCGGGAGAAGGGTGTGACTGGCACAGGAACAGACCAATGGATAAAGTGCGCTGTCCACTCCCTTCATGCTGCGTTCTGTAATGGGCGGGAGAAGGGTGTGACTGGCACAGGAACAGACCAATGGATGAAGTGCGCTGTCCACTCCCTTCATGCTGCGTTCAGTCATGGGCGGGAGAAGGGTGTGACTGGCACAGGAACAGACCAATGGATAAAGTGCGCTGTCCACTCCCTTCATGCTGCGTTCTGTAATGGGCGGGAGAAGGGTGTGACTGGCACAGGAACAGACCAATGGATGAAGTGCGCTGTCCACTCCCTTCATGCTGCGTTCAGTCATGGGCGGGAGAAGGGTGTGACTGGCACAGGAACAGACCAATGGATAAAGTGCGCTGTCCACTCCCTTCATGCTGCGTTCTGTAATGGGCGGGAGAAGGGTGTGACTGGCACAGGAACAGACCAATGGATGAAGAGCGCTGTCCACTCCCTTCATGCTGCGTTCTTTCATGGGCGGGAGAAGGGTGTGACTGGCACAGGAACAGACCAATGGATGAAGTGCGCTGTCCACTCCCTTCATGCTGCGTTCAGTCATGGGCGGGAGAAGGGTGTGACTGGCACAGGAACAGACCAATGGATGAAGTGCGCTGTCCACTCCCTTCATGCTGCGTTCAGTCATGGGCGGGAGAAGGGTGTGACTGGCACAGAAACAGACCAATGGATAAAGTGCGCTGTCCACTCCCTTCATGCTGCGTTCTGTAATGGGCGGGAGAAGGGTGTGACTGGCACAGGAACAGACCAATGGATGAAGAGCGCTGTCCACTCCCTTCATGCTGCGTTCTTTCATGGGCGGGAGAAGGGTGTGACTGGCACAGGAACAGACCAATGGATGAAGTGCGCTGTCCACTCCCTTCATGCTGCGTTCTGTCATGGGCGGGAGAAGGGTGTGACTGGCACAGGAACAGACCAATGGATGAAGTGCGCTGTCCACTCCCTTCATGCTGCGTTCTGTGATGGGCGGGAGAAGGGTGTGACTGGCACAGGAACAGACCAATGGATGAAGAGCGCTGTCCCTGTCAGAAATTAGGAGCTTCTTTACAAGCCCACCCCACCACCGGGAGGGGCATAAATGTGCTATATCTACAAGATACAGCGCCTTGAGACCCTACCGGGTGAGTAGTGCGCTTTGATTGATTGAGTGATTTCTGTCCTCTCCCCCTAGTGCTATAATTACCTATCTAGGTGCCCCTTCCTGCACATAAACAATAATGGCGATTTGGTACTTCCATGAGTGCTGCAGAATGCAGCACACATAGAAGTAACAAATCATCAATATTTAATGATTATGGGGGTCATTACAACCCTGGCGGTCAAAGACCGACAGGGCTGTTCCAACAGAAGCATAGCCAACAGGCTGGCGGTGCTTCCCATGGTATTACGACCGCGGCGGAAGCACCGCGGTCGCACCTTCGGGACCGGCAGTTTATCGCCACTTCAGTCCCGGCGGTTTTAATCCGCCATGGCAGCGCTGCTTTCAGCGCTGCCCAGGGGATTATGAGTCCCCCTACCACCAGCCTTTTCCTGAAAAGGCTGGCGGTACGGGGAGTCACGGGGCCCCTGGGGGCCCTTGACATGGCCCGTGCAGCTTTTCACTGTCTGCTATGCAGACATTGAAAAGTGCGATGGGTGGAACTGCACCCATCGCACAGCTGCAACACCGCCGGCTCCATTTGGAGCTGGCTCCTGTGTTGCGCCCGTGATCCCCGCTGGGCCGGCGGGCGGAACCCAGGTTTCCGCCCGCCGGCCCAGCGGGGATCTCAAGCCGCCCGCCAAGGTTGTAATGAGGGCCTATGTGCAGGAAAGGAGGGCTTCCTGCACATAAACAATCATTCATGGCTTTTTGATCTTTCTCTGTGTGCTGCAGGATGCAGCACACATAAAAAAGGCAAAAACGAGGAGACATAAAAGGATTTCTACTCGTTGCGCCACTCTGAGGCCACCCCTGCCGGGGTTAGTTTTTGGCGCTGCCTCAGGTTTACAATTCCTCGTAAATCTGGGGCAGCATCAAAATCAATGGGTGTTGCGTTGGAACGTCCACTTCAACACCCACTGCACGTCCCTCTGCCACAGAAAACTGCATTGGGGGCCATATTTACAAGGCGGCGTTAAGACACACAAAGTGGCGTGGTGCCTCCTTGTAAATGGGCACAGTGCCACCAGAGTGCCGCTAAAAGTGATGCTCTGGTGGTGCGAGGGGCTTGTAAATAAGCGCCTTAGTCACTTTGTGTGACGCTCCAGGGGCGCTGTACCCTGCGCCATATTTACAAAGCAGCATTAAGCCAGTAAATATGGGCCCAAGTCAGTTTTCTGTGGCAGAGGGACGTGCAATGGGCATTGCTGGGGGCGTACCCACGCAACACCCATTGATTTTTGACGCTGCCCCAGATTTGCAAAGAAATGTAAATCTGAGGCAGCGACAAAAACTTACGCCACCCAGGGGTGCCGTTAGCATGGCGCAAGGAGAAGGAATACTTTTATTTCTCCTAGTTTTTGCTTTTTCTATGTGAGCTGCATTCTGCCTTCCTGCATATAAACAATCATTAAATAATGATGATTTGTTATTTCTATGTGTGCTGCATATAGACCACACATAGAAGTAACAAATCGCCATTATTGATTGTTTATACGCAGGAAGGGACACCTTCCTGCACATAAACACTCATTCCCTGCAGCTTAGGCACCCTTGCACTATGGTGCAAGGATGCCTGCGTTGGCACTAGGCAGGTAATTTTAGTGCCCGCGCTAGGGGAAACACAAGGATGTGCCATATTTTCGTAAATACAGCACATCCCTGCGTTTCTGAAGTGACGCATCTCAGCCCTGCCAATTTTGGCAGAGCGTCATGCTGTGCACTTCCTTGTAAATATGCCCCTTAGTATAATCTCCATATATAATCTATAGCTTTGGTAAAATTAAAACATCTTGTCTAGCCCCCGCCCTAGCCCAGCCGCTGACTTGCAAGGCCAGATTTACTAAAAAGTGGAGCAGCGCTGCGCCAAAATTTGCAGCTGACCGCTGTGCCACTTTAGAAGCCCAGGGATGCGCTGTATTTACTAAAATACAGCGCACTCCTGTGTTTCCCCAGGTCGGCGCAGGCATCCTCGCACCAAAGTGCAAGGGTGTCTGCACTGAGGGGATTGATTGTGTGCAGGAAGGGACACCTTCCTGCATGTAAACAATGATCCATGGCCTTATGCTCTTTCTATGAATGCAGCAGAATGCAGCACACGTGGAAAAAGCAAAAACCAGAAAGAATAAAAGTATTCCTCCTCGTTGAGCCATGCTGAGGCCACCCCTGGGGTGTCATAAGTTTTTGCGCTGCCACAGATTCTCGTAAATCTGTGGCAGCATCAAAAGCAATGGGTGTTGCGTGGAAACGCCCACAGCAGCGCGCATTCCATGCCCCATGCACTGCACGCCCCTCTGGCGCAGAAAACTGCATGGGGGGCATATTTACAAGGCGTGATTAAGCCACAAACAGTGGCTTAACACTGTGTTATAAATGTGGCGCAGGGCACCGTGCAAACGCAGCTCCACAAACAGTGACGCTCCCGTGGCGCTAGGCGCTTGAAAATCTGTCCCGCAGTGTTATGCAGCCTGGGTGGACTGGTGCTCAGATGGGCACAGTGTCTCTCGGCTGGTAAACACCCCCGCCCAGCGGATGTGCCCACTTGTGCCCACTCACAGGGACACTTTCCCCACTCCTGGGTTATCTCCAGAATGTGCCTGGTCAACACTTATTCAGGAAGCGACCTTTAGCCCTGAACTGCTGAGAGCTTTAACAACATGAAGCAGCCATGGCAAAGGTGGCTCTGACGTCAGCAGAGAGCAGGCAGAGTTCACAGCTGGGGGGGGGGGGGCAGAGAAGGCTCCTGGACAGGACAGGGCCTGCTTCTAGCAGAGCTCACAGCAGGGGGGGGGGGGCAGAGAAGGCTCCTGGACAGGGCCTGCTTCTAGCAGAGCTCACAGCGGGTGGGGGGGGGGTGCAGAGAAGGCTCCTGGATAGGACAGGGCCTGCTTCTAGCAGAGCTCACAGCTGGGGGGTGTAGAGAAGGCTCCTGGACAGGACAGGGCCTGCTTCTAGCAGAGCTCACAGCGGGTGGGGGGGGGGTGCAGAGAAGGCTCCTGGATAGGACAGGGCCTGCTTCTAGCAGAGCTCACAGCTGGGGGGGGGGGGGGCAGAGAAGGCTCCTGGACAGGGCCTGCTTCTAGCAGAGCTCACAGCGGGTGGGGGGGGGGGGTGCAGAGAAGGCTCCTGGATAGGACAGGGCCTGCTTCTAGCAGAGCTCACAGCTGGGGGGGGGGGGGGGCCGGAGAAGGCTCCTGGATAGGACAGGGCCTGCTTCTAGCAGATCTCACAGCTGGGGGGCAGAGAAGGCCCCTGGACAGGACAGGGCCTGCTTCTAGCAGAGCTCACAGCTGGGGGGGGGGGGGGGCAGAGAAGGCTCCTGGATAGGACAGGGCCTGCTTCTAGCAGATCTCACAGCTGGGGGGCAGAGAAGGCCCCTGGACAGGACAGGGCCTGCTTCTAGCAGAGCTCACAGCTGGGGGGGGTGCAGAGAAGGCTCCTAGACAGGACAGGGCCTGCTCCTAGCAGAGCTCACAGCTGGGGGGTGTAGAGAAGGCTCCTGGACAGGACAGGGCCTCCTTCTAGCAGAGCTCACAGCAGTGGGGGGGGGGGCAGAGAAGGCTCCTGGACAGGACAGGGCCTGCTCCTAGCAGAGCTCACAGCATGGGGGGGGGGGGGTGCAGAGAAGGCTCCTGGACATGGCCTGCTTCTAGCAGTGCTCAGAGCTGGGGGTCAGCGAAGGCTCCTGGACAGGACAGGGCCTGCTCCTAGCAGACCTCACAGCTGGGTGGGGGGGGGGGCAGAGAAGGCTCCTGGACAGGACAGGGCCTGCTCCCAGTAGATCTCACAGCTGGGGATGCAGAGAAGGCTCCTGGACAGGACAGGGCCTGCTTTTAGCAGAGCTCACAGCTGGGGGGCAGAGAAGGCCCCTGGACAGGACAGGGCCTGCTTCTAGCAGAGCTCACAGCTGGGGGGTGCAGAGAAGGCTCCTGGACAGGACAGGGCCTGCCCCTAGCAGAGCTCACAGCTGGGGGGTGTAGAGAAGGCTCCTGGACAGGACAGGGCCTCCTTCTAGCAGAGCTCACAGGTGTGGGGGAGGGGGGGCAGAGAAGGCTCCTGGACAGGACAGGGCCTGCTCCTAGCAGACCTCACAGCATGGGGGAGTGGGGTTGCAGAGAAGGCTCCTGGACAGGGCCTGCTTCTAGCAGTGCTCAGAGCTGGGGGGGGGGGGGGGGCAGAGAAGGCGTCTGGACAGGACAGGGCCTGCTTCTAGCAGAGCTCACAGCTGGGGGTGCAAAGAAGGCCCCTGGACAGGACAGGGCCTGCTTCTAGCAGCAGAGTTCAGAGCTGGGGGGTAGAGAAGGCTCCTGGACAGGACATGGCCTGCTTCTAGCAGCAGAGTTCAGAGCTGGGGGGGGGGGGGAGAGAAGGCTTCTGGACAGGACAGGGCCTGCTCCAAGCAGAGTTCAGAGCTGGTGGGGGGGACAGAGAAGGCTTCTGGACTGGACAGGACCTGCTTCTAGCAGAGCTTACAGCTGGGGGGGCAGAGAAGGCTCCTGGACAGGACAGGGCCTGCTCCAAGCAGAGCTCACAGCTGGGGGACAGCGAAGGCTCCTGGACAGGACAGGGCCTGCTCCTAGCAGACCTCACAGCTGGGGGGGGCAGAGAAGGCTCCTGGACAGGGCAGGGCCTGCTCCTAGCAGAGCTCACAGCTGGGGTGCAGAGAAGGCTTCTGGACAGGACAGAGCCTGCTTCTAGCAGAGCTCACAGCTGGGGGGTGCAGAGAAGGCTTCTGGACAGGACAGAGCCTGCTTCTAGCAGAGCTCACAGCTTGGGGGGTGGGCAGAGAAGGCTTCTGGACAGGACAGGGCCTGCTCCTAGCAGACCTCACAGCTGGGGGGGGGGGGCAGAGAAGGCTCCTGGACAGGACAGAGCATGCTCCTAGCAGAGCTCACAGCTGGGGGTGCAGAGAAGGCTCCTGGACAGGACAGGGCCTGCTTCTAGCAGAGCTCAGAGCTGGGGTGGGAGCTCAGAGAAGGGGTGCAAGAGGGGGTGGGTTTACCTGGGGAAGCACAGTCAGGGATACGCCATATGACCGGGTCCCTCTGGCAACAGAAAGGCTGATCGCAGACAGCTGTTTCTGCCAAGAAGGCCCAGAGCCAGAAAACCTATCAGTGCCCTTAACAGGCGCTAGGAGCACATTAACAGCAGCAGAATATATTAACCCTTGACACGTCATACACTTCCTGTGATGGTCCAGAGAGAGTTCTACAACACTGATCCGTTTTGAACACAAACAATCTGATGAACGCTGAACCCTTCTGGCACCAGCCCCTGCTAGTCCAGGCAGAGCCCCAAGGGCTGGGAAGCAGGGGCTGGCCTTTCCCTGTTTCTCTGGTACCACAGAAGGGCAGGGGGCTCGCTGTCCAGAGGGGGTCCAAGGGAGAGCCAGGTGTCTGGCATCAACTGCACAACTATGGCCAGGGGGATGTGGAATGGGTAGACACCCCTTAGATTGAGTGCCAGGACTGGCACACAGATCAGTTAGCCAAGGCCTGTAGGTCTGGGCTTTGACCGCGCCATGATGCAATCCACAAGGCAGGGGAGGTCTCCGCAGGGGCGCGGCCAGGGTTGGGGGGCCAGATTGCCCTCACATCCAGTAAGGATGCCTATCATGAGGGTTATCATACCTACGGTTGAACCCTAACCTGTTGTTCCAAAGAGCCCTGGGTACAGATGACTGAGTCTCGGGGATCCCCGAATGACACCTTTACCACTGACTAGTCACTTAAAACCTGGATTCCTCTTTCTGCCAAATAACGTGACTTTAAGATTCTGTTCAGTTGTCTCCAATGAACGAGTACTCCTGTCCAGGACATATTTACCAGGAGGTTTCCTGCAGACAATCAGCATGGATTCATCATCACTGATCCATCCTCTTCCCTTAGAGATGCTTCTGGGCTGCCCATGTCTGTCTTGTGACTGGGCCGAGGCACAGGGGGCACCAGCTCCCTCGCTAGGCACAGCAGACAGTGAGCATTGTGAGGGTGCTGAGCAGGGTTACCCCTGCACTGCCCATTCCAGGTGCATGGGCAGTGCACCCCCCCCACCCTTGGGCCCTCTGCACCTGTTCTCTGCCATCCTTTTCATGGAGTTCTGACCCAAACAGTGTTGTAGTGCCTAGACTCTAAGAACTATACAAACACAGCAAGGAGACACACAATTAGCATTGCATATTATATACCACGTTGCACAGGGTTGCTCTCATTCACTAGAGCCATGATACCAATCCTTGTATGGCAATGGTGTAGTTTCAGCATATGATGTGAAGTCAAACGTTCCAGATCACCCCCAGAACCCATGACCCAAAGAAGAGAAGTGCCCTCCTGTCCTTAACAAGGACACTGCTCTGGTGCCATCAGGGATCTGTTCACAAGTACCTGATGTCTTGGCACATTTTACTGGAGTCCCACTAGACCAGTAGCCACTGGCTAGCTGTAGGAGGGTATTAGGTGGCCAGAGTGCCAGTACACCCTGATACCCCCATGTATCACAAAGAGAAAGGTAGGCGGCCTGTACCACAGGACACGTTTCCCCAGCTGCAGATTGCAACTGTAAGTATCGCAAGCTGCAACAGCATACACTAGGGGTCTGGACAAAGTTAACTCACCTTCAAAGGATTGGTGGAAGAAAGCTTCCCCGTCTCCCTCTGTCTGTTGATGTGCTGCAAGATTCCTTATCTGGAGCAGCTGTTTGCAATTTCCTTGTCTTCCAAGCCGATGCCTCACAAACAGCTGGTCCTCTGCTCTTGCATTCAGGTTGCTGAATGATCCTTTTGCTCTTTCACAGCTGGCAAATTCCTTTGCAGCAGGATCCGTCCGTCACATGGAAAACTCTCAAGTTCAGACGCGGTGAGCAAGCTTCCTTAACTTTACACCGCAGGCCCCCAGCTGGCTTCTGTAGATGCTTGTTAGAACCAAAGGCCAGTCTTGAACAACCACTGACCACTGAGGCCAGACGTTTACAACCTCCGATTGATAGGCTGATCCAACCAGAGGGTCTGCTACTTTTGAACCCTGGGCGACCCTCCAATCACGGGGCCTATCAGTGTCTCATGCTCACTGCGTGTATAAGACATGTCCAGGATGAGTTACTGTCCTTCAGGACAGGCTCTCGGGATTAGCATGGGCTCTTCCCCAGAGAGGATTTTTAATTAACTCCAGAAACATGAGGCACTGACCATCATCCCTCCTAGCAGAGTTAGGGCACTAAGCACAGGTAAGAGCAAGTGTCTACCCCAGCCCACCAGGCTTCTCCAAGGAACAGGGAGGGGCACGGAGGAGCTGGAATGTCAAGCAGAACATCTCAGCTTACGTTACACACAACGGCTCACCTCACTGTTCTCCCCTAGGGAACCTACAGGCTCTCAAACAAACATCCCAGGTAGACAAAGGCAACAGGACCACCGGCAAAGAAGACTGCACAGATATGGTCTGAGGGGTGGCTAGTAGCTCCCCATCCCACCAAGGGTACAAAGATACAGGTATCCCTGAGTATAGATTTATTGCTGCCACCACTGTCAGTCTACCACCCCCTTGGTAGAGAGGGCTGTAGTCGCTCTCTCTGAAATGGGGGTGCACTGTGCATGCCCTCCTCGACCTCAGAGCTAAGCTCTAGGGTCTCAGTCCATGTAAATATGGAGATCCTCAGTGGACATACATGTTTGTTATGTTCACTGAGGTATGGATCCAGAAAGCATAAAGGAACTTTTAAGTGACTCGCCTGTAGATCACCATAAGGCAGGGGAAGCACGCTCTCCCAAGACATGAAGAAGGCTTACCGTCCCAACATATCCCGTCTACCGTATTACGATTCTACTATGTCCTATGGACATCGTAATATGGCAGACTGGATATCTGTCACTGAGTAACCCGTCCTCCAAACTCTAAGGGCCAGATGTACAAAGGCCTTTTGCATTTCTTAACGGGCCGAATCGCAATTTTGGCCTGTTAAGAAATGCAAGCAGCATTTTCCTATGTACAAAGACCTTTAGGGAATCACAGAAATTCGATTTCTCCCCTGTAGAAATCACATTTTGTGATTCCCTAAATAGGAAATCACAAATAGGGATTTCCTATTTGCGATTTCTTGGCACATGTACAAAGCATTCCCTAAATGCAAAATGAGCATTTAGGAAATGTAATTACCATTGACTTGAAGTTGATGGTAACCATGTGCAACTTAAAAAACTCAAAACGTTTTTTTTTAAGTGCAATAGAGCACACACATGCCTCTTGGGCATAAGTGTGCTCTACGTGTCCACCACTATTTTGGGGTGCACCATGGGGGACATTTTGCCCATAGCCATCCTTGGTTTTGCATTTCTCCATTAGTGATTTCCTAATAGGAAATCGCTATTTGGGAAATGCAATACTGGTCCATTGTAACAAATGGAATGAGATTTCTTCTTTGCGATTTCCTAAATAGTGATTCCTACTTTGTAGGATTCGCTATTAGGAAATCGGTAGCTTTGTACATAGCATTTTGCATTTCCTAAATAGCAATTTCTATGAAGTCACTATTTAGGAAATGCACAATTGCATTTGAGTACATCTGGCCCTAAATCTGTCCCTTACAGCCTGAGTATGAGGCTGTGGTGGTGGCCAGACCGCCAGGGTACTGCCATTATTGTCACGATCGATGATCCCGATGGGCTGACGGTGACGGAGGTCGGAATCACCCAGGGCGGTGGTGCATGGCCCAGAGGGTTGTAGAGACATCTGTTTTTCACTGTTCATCCTAGTGTTATGTGTAATATATTTCTCTTATGTGTAGTAAAGTACTTTTCTTTTTAAAAAGTAAAGCACTGACTGACATCAATCTTATTATCTGGTAGTACAGTGTACCCTGAATGTCTAAACCCACCTCACCGCCTTGAGAAAGCATTGGACAGCGCTGTCTCGCTGCCCTGAGAGAGCAAGTGCTGGAGAGGGATACTCACTTAACTAGTTTTGTGTCCACTAGTACTGAGACTCCAGGACACCAGTGGGGGACACTCCAGTTGAGGTGATCGGAGCTGGGTAGCCCCTGAGTGCCCTGGCGCCCAGGAAACTGGGTCTAACAGAGTATCTGTCACATTTGTGAGGGAGTAACCCCATAAATCAGGCCCTAAATACCTAAGTCGCTTACATTCTTCCAAAGATAATTTCTGGACAGAAAGACTAGAGAAGCCAGAAATCCACAATGTGTATAGTGACGAAGCCCTGCTGGGACTTCCAGGACAAATGCAACAACGCAAACCCATGGTCCGTTGCTGTACTGTGCTTAGCTCCACTAAGTGTATGGTCCTTGTGTTTCAGGCTATTCCTCGGTAGCAAATCGTGATACTAAGGGCCAAATGTATGTAGGTTTGGGTTTGCGATTTCCGAATAGCGAATCTTAGCGATTCGTTATTAGGAAATCTCAAACTGGGATGTACAACAATGTGTTTTACACTGTTTGTGATTCCTAACGGGGTCTCCAAATGACCTACCTCATCAATATTCATGAGGTAGTTTGCAATCTGTGACCCCATTGTAAATGGCTGCACTCACAGGTATAGTGGCCTGCTGGGGACAGCAGACCGCCATGCCTGTGACTGCTTTAATATCGGCAGTTTTTTTTAATACAACCTGTTTCTCTTAAAAGAAAACAGAATGCATTTCAAACAAAAACTGAAAAGTTTTCTTGTCATTTTTTCAGAGTAGGCTGTGGTCTGTGGGACCACTTGGTGCTCTGAAAAAATATTTTTGCTTCCATTTACAAAAGGGAAGAGGTCCTGTGAGGACCCCTTCCTGTTTACGAATGGATTACCACCAACTCGAACTGCAATTGTTCTGCAACTGCGTTCACGGTCGCAAAACAATCTTGCATCCCCCTTGTGACTCGCTATGAGAAAGAGACATCCTTGGGACACATCTTCCTTATAGCGACTCACAAACCTATTTTGACTTGCAGAATAGGACTGTTACATGGGGAAACGTTTTTCCCAGTCCTATATGGCCCAATGGGCCGTTTGCAACTGGGAAAAAAGGGCTTCATACATCTGGCCTTTAGTTGCTGCAACCAGAATCATGTTGAGAGGAGATAGGGATTCATTGCACTTTCATCAAGAGTTTTCAAGAACTTTGTTCTCAGATAAACACCAGACACCAAGGATTTGGACTTTGATTTGCACTTTAGTATTGGAATGGTTCTTTCAAAGATTATGAACTCCATGCACAGGAGTCATCCTTTCTTGAAATACAAACTCTATTGCACCTAGTCAATCCTTTGTATTTCACAGACATTGTTTATGTCACTGTCTGACACATGGCATTGAGAGTGGTGGGGAAGTGAATGTATACTGCCGTGGGATAAAGCACAATACTACGGAGTATTTACTATGTTACAGCTGATGAACTATGTGTATTAAGACTCAGTCTGATCACAGACTTGATTTCTAACTTGCTGAAGGTAGTTGTAGATAGAAGAACGTGTACTACCGTTAAGGTTATTCCATACATCATTTACAAAAGTTATTTAAATCAATCTTTCAGCTCTAAGACAGCGGTATCAGCAGCCGGAGGGAGTGATTATACAGAGATTGCCACTAGGTATATCAGATGTGGTAGTAGAAACAGTGAATTAAAACATCACTGGCAAATTATCAACATAATTATTTATGGTAGCTATCGGCTTCTCTGCAGAACAGGGTGAGTCTGGCTGTGAGAACAGGAGCGGTGAAGATACACAGTGTCTCTGCTCCCCTCTCTCTTGTTCCATTCTCCTTCCCCCTCTCTCTCTTGTTCCTTTCCCCTTTCCCCGCTCTCTTGTTCCATTCCCCTTTCCTCCTCTCTCTCTCACTTGTTCCGTTCCCCTTTCCTCCTCTCTGTCTTGTTCCATTCCCATTTCATCCTCTGACTCTTGCTCCATCCCCCTTTACTCTCCTCTCTTGTTCCATACCCTTTCCTCCTCTCTCTCGTACCATCCCCCTTTTCCCTCTCTCTCTCTCTTGTTCCATTTCCCTTTCCTCCCCTCTCTCTTGTTCCATTACCCTTTCCTCCTCTCTGTCCCTTTCCTCCTCTCTCTCGTCCCATCCCCCTTTTCCCTCTCTCTCTTGTTCCATTTCCCTTTCCTCCCCTCTCTCTTGTTCCATTACCCTTTCCTCCTCTCTGTCCCTTTCCTCCTCTCTCTCGTCCCATCTCCCTTTTCCCTCTCTCTCTTGTTCCATTTCCCTTTCCTCCCCTCTCTCTTGTTCCATTACCCTTTCCTCCTCTCTGTCCCTTTCCTCCTCTCTGTCCCTTTCCTCCTCTCTCTCGTCCCATCCCCCTTTTCCCTCTCTCTCTTGTTCAATTCCCCTTTCCTCCTCTCTGTCCCTTTCCTCCTCTCTGTCTTGTTCCATTTCCCTTTCCTCCTCTCTGTCTTGTTCTGTTCCCCTTTCCTCCCCTCTCAATTGTTCCATTCCCCTTTCCTCCCCTCTCTCTCGTCCCATCCCCCTTTTCCCTCTCTCTCTTGTTCCATTCCCCTTTCCTCCCCTCTCTCTTGTCCCATTCCCCTTTCCTCCTCTCTGTCTTGTTCCAGTCCCGTTTCCTCCTCTGACTCTTGTTCCATTCTCCTTTCCTCCCCTCTCTTGTTCAATTCCCATTCCTTCTCTCTCTCTCTTGTTCCATTCCCCATTCCTCCTCTCTCTTGTCCCATCCCCCTTTTCCCTCTCTCTCTTGTTCCTTTCCCTTTCCTCCCCTCTCTCTTGTTCCATTCCCCTTTCCTCCTCTGTCTTGTTCCATTCCCCTTTCCTCCTCTCTCTTGTTCCGTTCCCCTTTCCTCCTCTCTGTCTTGTGCCATTCCCCTTTCCTCCTCTCTTTCTTGTTCCAGTCCAATTTCCTTCTCTGACTCTTGTTCCTTGCCCCTTTCCTCCTCTCTCTTCCTCTCTTGTTCCATTCCCCTTTCCCCCTCTCTCTCTTGTTTTGTTCCCCTTTCCTCCTATTTCCTCCTCTCTTGTTCCATTTCCCTATCCCCCTCTCTCTCTTGCTCCATTCCCTTTCCCCCTCTTTCTTGTTCGATTTCCCTTTCCTCCTCCCTCTCTTGTCCCAGTCCCCTTTCCTCCTCTCTCTTGTTCTATTCCCAGTGAGACTGAACACATAGGTTCTTCAGTGGCAGGCCCGAAACATGTTTACAGGGCTACTTAAGTGTGTGGCTCAATCAGTGCTGCAGGCCCACTAGTACTATTTAATTTGCATGCCCTGGGTATATGGTACACCACTCTACAAGGGACTTATTGGTAAATTAAATATGCCCATTGTGGATACATCAATGTTACCACGTTTTAGGGGAGAAGCACATGCACTTTAGCACTGATATGCAGTGATAAAGTGCTCAGAGTCCTAAGGCCAACAAAAAGATACAGCAACAAAACAGGAGGTAAAGGCAAAAAGTCTGGGGATAGACCACCCTAAGGACACCAGGTCTAACACCAGTCTAGACTCTGATGACCACCCTGGGTCTGGTCAACACGGGCGCAACCTTTGACTCCCAAGGGCTATCATCTTTCTGCATGTTGGTGGTCAGCAGTGATTTCTTATTGGTAGCTACTGACTAGGCAGGAAGGGCTGCTCCAGCTTTTATGTCCCCGGTGCTGAAACAGGGTGTCAAAGGACTGACCCTTGGAACTCACCTTCTTGGTCTGGTGCAACGTTTTGAAGAGTCAGGCCCCACAGGCACAGTCCTCTAACACCAGCCCAAGGAGCAGCAGGCGCAATCCAGCGGTTGTTGCAGCTTCTCTTGCCAGGTCCAAGGGTCAGCAGAGCAGTCCTTCCTTAGTCCTCTCTCCAGTTCAGACATAATTTGAGGTTCAGGATACAATAGATGCCATACTTATGCCCAGTAAGTGCCCTCGGGGAGAAGGTGCGCTCACTAGCCAATGGGCTACCAGGATCGCTCCCATTCAGAGACAATATCCAGCTATGTGTGGCATCTAGCAATTCCAGAATACACTATTCTGCCACTCCCAACATTTCTGAACCCTTCTTTGGATGTTAGGAGCTGGGTAGCCACCCTAGAGGTGCGGCTATTAGTAGGCCACACGCCCAGAGGAAAACCGGTTTGGCAGCTGGTTTCCCCTCTCTGTTCCCACCGCCAGCCCATCTGCCCGAAAAAGGGGGCAGCCCTCCTCGAATGTGATCCCCATTTGCCCACCAAAGATGGCTTCTCCTTTGAATATCGCCTTATGTGCCAACCCCGTGTGGCTTCTTGATAAGGGAAGGTAACACCTCTCTCTGTGGCAGGCCTCTATTGTTCTATGGGCGAGTAGTCGTTCCCGGGAGGTAGAAGGCTGCCTGGTAGCCAGCAGCTGTGAAAGGCCAGCGGATAAACTAAGCAAAAGAGTAGCAACCTTCTAAAAGTTGCTTTACCTTACAACTAACATTAAATTCAACTTGGGCATCAAGTTGGGTTTAATGTCACAATTAATTTGATACTTTCAAGTACCTAGCTTAGTAACCCCTTTCAGAAGTTAGCAGGGCTGTGATGGCAGCCAGTTACACTGTACTAGCCAATGGGGCTAGTAGCTTTTCCCAATAAAATGACAATTGCAAAGTTTTACTATTAGGACATATCAAGGTACACGCCCTACTCAATAATATAGCTCCCTGTTTTAGGGCTGGATAGGCCTTCCTCAGGGGAGACTCATGTATATTGTTAAGGAAAGTTGGGGCTTTGCCATTGGTGTGAATGACAAAGTCGAACTAGCAGTTTTACATTACTCTCTCACACTGCAGCAGGAGTCTGGGAGCCATTTCGTCACCTGGTCTCAGAGTGGCACAACCAGTGCTGCAGCCCTGGGTGGACACTCTCAATTACAGCCTTTTGCTTTCTTCCTTCCATCCTCTGCGTGCCTCCTCTCTCTGAGAATAGACCTTACCTTTCATCCCCTGCATGCCTCCTCTGAGTATAGACCATACCTTCCATCCTCTGCATGACTCCACTCTCTGAGTATACACCTTACCTTGCTTTCATCCTCTGCATGCCTCCACTCTCTGTGTATAGACCTTACTCCATGCCTCTTCTCTCTGACCATAGACAATACCTTCCTTCCATGTTCTGCATGCCTGCACTCTCTGGATATAGACTTTACCTTCTTTCGATCCTCTGCATGCCTCCTCTCTCTGAGTATAGACCTTACCTTCCATCCTCTCCATGCCTCTTCTCTCTGACCATAGACCTTACCTTCGTTCCATCCTCTGGGTGCCTCCTCTCTCTGAGTTTAGACCTTACCTTCTTTCCATCCTCTGCATGCCTCCTCCCTCTGAGTATAGACCTTACCTTCCTTTCATCCTCTGCATGCATCCACTCTCTGGGTATAGACTTTACCTTCCTTCCATCCTCTGCATGCCTCCTCTCTTTGAATATAGACCTTACCTTCCACCCTCTGGGTGCCTCCTCTCTCTGAGTTTAGACCTTACCTTCTTTCCATCCTCTGCATGCCTCCTCTCTCTGAGTATAGACCTTACCTTCCTTTCATCCTCTGCATGCCTCCACTCTCTGGGTATAGACTTTACCTTCCTTCCATCCTCTGCATGGCTCCTCTCTCTGTGTATAGACCTTACCTTCTTTCCATCCTCTGCATGCCTCCACTATCTGAGTATAGACCTTACCTTCCTTCCATCCTCTGCATGCCTCCTCTCTGTGTATAGACCTTACCCTCCTTTCATCCTGTGCATGCCTCCTCTCTCTGAATATAGACTTTACCTTCCTTCCATCCTCTGCATGCTTCCACTCTCTGAGTATAGACCTTACCTTCCTTCCATCCTCTGCATGCCTCCTCTCTGTGTATAGACCTTACCTTCCTTTCATCCTGTGCATGCCACCGCTCTCTGAGTATAGCCCTCTCTTTTATTCCATTCTGTGCACGCCTCCTCTCTCTGAGTATAGACCTTACCTTCCTTTCATCCTCTGCATGCCTTCTCTCTCTGAGTATAGACCTTACCTTCCTTCCATCCTCTGCATGCCCCTTCTCTCTGAGTATAGACCTTACCTTCCTTCCCTCCTGTGCATGCCTCCTCTCTCTGAGTATAGACTTTACCTTCCTTCCATCCTCTGCATGCTTCCACTCTCTGAGTATAGACTTTACCTTCCTTCCATCCTCTGGGTGCCTCCTCTCTCTTATTATAGACCTTACCTTCTTTCCATCCTCTGCATTCCTCCTCTCTCTGAGTATAGACCTTACCTTCCTTCCATTATCTGCATGCTTCCACTCTCTGAGTATAGACCTTACCTTCCTTCCATCCTCTGGGTGCCTCCACTGTCTCAGTATAAACCTTACCTTCCTTCCATCCTCTGGGTGCCTCCACTATATGAGTATAGACCTTACTTTCCTTCCATCCTCTACATGCCTCCTCTCTCTCTGTATAGACCTTACCTTCCTTCCATCCTCTGGGTGCCTCCACTCTCTGAGTATAGACCTTACCTTCCATCCATCCTCTGCATTCCTCCTCTCTTTGAGTATAGTGTTGTGTATGCTCTCATTATTCTAATGAGACTACTGGATTTTGAGCAGCAGAATCGTCCACGGTGTGGGAGACTGAGTCTAACCCACTGCGGGTGACACCTGACGCTCTAATCCGGGTTTTTGCTCCAGCTAACTAGCAGTGCCTCATCCCTACCACAGGATAGTGATGATTGGGCAGCCGAGCGCATGACGTACTAGGCTTCTCAGGGAAGTCGTGGTCACTCAGGTCGCATCCGGTTCTCTCATTTACAACTTAGTCTCATATATAAATGACAAACAGAAACAGTATATGTTTCAATGAAGAGTTAAATAAAACAACTGCATCTTAGATAGAAAAGCGTGAGCTGCAATAACCAGGACGACACAACATGACAATATTAGAATTGTGACGAGAAGAGTGAAGCATTAAAACATCAAGCACAGCATGTTAAGCTCTAATTCTGCCTTTCAGGTTCCCCTGGGATAACATCAACCCCCATACCTGAGCAAAGGCCTGCGATCTGTTTTAGCATCTGTAGCGAAGCATTCGGCAGTCAGCATACAGTCGTGGTTCTCTGGCTGGAATCTCCCTCTAACGTGTGAGGGACAAGGAAGTGTTTTTATAATAACACAGCTGATGTTCTGAGAAAATGTCCCTACGTAAGGATGTGTATTTTCTACTAATGTTGGAGACTAAACCTCTACCACGTTCACCGGCAATGTACCGAACTGTAGCCTTGAATGAAGCACAGAGTGATCAAGAAGGTCTTGTTTGAGAACAGAGTGCTGGCCTAGGCAAAAACAGTTAGGTAGATGAAAATAAAACAAGACCGTAAAAATGGTTATTGTAATAATAATAAAACAAAGCTTAATAAAATATATCTAGGTTACAGTGCACAGCAGCCTAGTGTGCTAAAATAACCTGCATGGAGTTATAACGAAAATGGCTACACAACAATAGACTTACCTTCCTTTCATCCTCTGCATGCTTCCTTTCTCTGAGTATAGACCTTACCTTCCTTCCATCCTCTGGGTGCCGCCACTCTCTCAGTATAGACCTTACCTTCCTTCCATCCTCTGGGTGCCGACACTCTCTCAGTATAGACCTTACCTACCTTCCATCCTCTGCATGCAGCCACTCTCTAAGAATAGACCTTACCTTCCATCCTCTGGGTGCCTCCTCTCTCTCTCTCTCTCTCTCTGTATAGACCTTACCTTCCTTCCAACCTCTGGGTGCCGCCACTCTCTGAGTATAGACCTTACCTTTCTTCTATCCTCTGCATCCCTCCACTCTCTGAGTATAGACTTTACCTTCCTTCCATCCTTTGCATGCCTCCACTCTCTGAGTATAGACTTTACCTTCCATCCATCCTCTGCATTCTTCCACCCTCTGAGTATAGACCTTACTTTCTTTCCATCCTCTGCGTGCCTCCTCTCTATGAGTATAGACTTTTCCTTCCTTCCATCATCTGCATGCCTCCACTATCTAAGTATAGATCTTACCTTCCTTCCATCCTCTGGGTGCCGCCACTCTCTGATTATAGACCTTACTTACCTTCCATCCTCTGCATGCAGCCACTCTCTGAGTATAGACCTTACCTTCCAATCTCTGGGTGCCTCCTCTCTCTCTCTGTATAGACCTTACCTTCCTTCCATTCTCTGGGTGCCGCCACTCTCTGAGTATAGACCTTACCTACCTTCCATCCTCTGCATGCTTCCTCTCTCTGAGTATAGACCTTACCTTCCTTCCATCCTCTGCATGCCTTCACTCTCTGAGTATAGACCTTGCCTTCCTTCCATCCTCTGCATGCCTCCTCTCTCTGAGTATAGAACTTACCTTTCTTCCATCCTCTGGGTGCCTCTTCTCTCTGAGTACAGACCTTACCTTCCATCCATCCTCTGCATGCTTCCTCTCTCTGAGTATAGACCTTACCTTCCTTCCATCCTCTGCATGCCTTCACTCTCTGAGTATAGACCTTGCCTTCCTTCCATCCTCTGCATGCCTCCTCTCTCTGAGTATAGACTTACCTTCCTTCCACCCTCTGCATGCCTTCACTCTCTCAGTATAGACCTTGCCTCCCTTCCATCCTCTGCATGCAGCCATTCTCTAAGAATAGACCTTACCTTCCATCCTCTGGGTGCCTCCTCTCTCTCTCTCTCTGTATAGACCTTACCTTCCTTCCAACCTCTGGGTGCCGCCACTCTCTGAGTATAGACCTTACCTTTCTTCTATCCTCTGCATCCCTCCACTCTCTGAGTATAGACTTTACCTTCCTTCCATCCTTTGCATGCCTCCACTCTCTGAGTATAGACTTTACCTTCCATCCATCCTCTGCATTCTTCCACCCTCTGAGTATAGACCTTACTTTCTTTCCATCCTCTGCGTGCCTCCTCTCTATGAGTATAGACTTTACCTTCCTTCCATCATCTGCATGCCTCCACTATCTAAGTATAGATCTTAACTTCCTTCCATCCTCTGGGTGCCGCCACTCTCTGACTATAGACCTTACTTACCTTCCATCCTCTGCATGCAGCCACTCTCTGAGTATAGACCTTACCTTCCAATCTCTGGGTGCCTCCTCTCTCTCTCTCTCTGTATAGACCTTACCTTCCTTCCATTCTCTGGGTGCCGCCACTCTCTGAGTATAGACCTTACCTACCTTCCATCCTCTGCATGCTTCCTCTCTCTGAGTATAGGCCTTACCTTCCTTCCATCCTCTGCATGCCTTCACTCTCTGAGTATAGACCTTGCCTTCCTTCCATCCTCTGCATGCCTCCTCTCTCTGAGTATAGAACTTACCTTTCTTCCATCCTCTGGGTGCCTCTTCTCTCTGAGTACAGACCTTACCTTCCATCCATCCTCTGCATGCTTCCTCTCTCTGAGTATAGACCTTACCTTCCTTCCATCCTCTGCATGCCTTCACTCTCTGAGTATAGACCTTGCCTTCCTTCCATCCTCTGCATGCCTCCTCTCTCTGAGTATAGACTTACCTTCCTTCCACCCTCTGCATGCCTTCACTCTCTCAGTATAGACCTTGCCCCCCTTCCATCCTCTGCATGCCTCCTCTCTCTGAGTATAGACCTTACCTTCCATCCTCTGGGTGCCTCCTCTCTCTCTCTCTCTCTCTCTCTCTCTCTCTGTATAGACCTTACCTTCCTTCCAACCTCTGGGTGCCGCCACTCTCTGAGTATAGACCTTACCTTTCTTCTATCCTCTGCATGCCTCCACTCTCTGAGTATAGACTTTACCTTCCTTCCATCCTCTGCATGCCTCCACTCTCTGAGTATAGACTTTACCTTCCATCCATCCTCTGCATTCTTCCACCCTCTGAGTATAGACCTTACTTTCTTTCCATCCTCTGCGTGCCTCCTCTCTATGAGTATAGACTTTACCTTCCTTCCATCATCTGCATGCCTCCACTATCTGAGTATAGATCTTACCTTCCTTCCATCCTCTGGGTGCCGCCACTCTCTGACTATAGACCTTACTTACCTTCCATCCTCTGCATGCAGCCACTCTCTGAGTATAGACCTTACCTTCCAATCTCTGGGTGCCTCCTCTCTCTCTCTCTGTATAGACCTTACCTTCCTTCCATTCTCTGGATGCCGCCACTCTCTGAGTATAGACCTTACCTAAATTCCATCCTCTGCATGCTTCCTCTCTCTGAGTATAGAACTTACCTTTCTTCCATCCTCTGGGTGCCTCTTCTCTCTGAGTACAGACCTTACCTTCCATCCATCCTCTGCATGCTTCCTCTCTCTGAGTATAGACCTTACCTTCCTTCCATCCTCTGCATGCCTTCACTCTCTGAGTATAGACCTTGCCTTCCTTCCATCCTCTGCATGCCTCCTCTCTCTGAGTATAGACTTACCTTCCTTCCACCCTCTGCATGCCTTCACTCTCTCAGTATAGACCTTGCCTTCCTTCCATCCTCTGCATGCCTCCTCTCTCTGAGTATAGACCTTACCTTCCTTCCATCCTCTGCATGCCTCCTCTCTCTGAGTATAGAACTTACCTTTCTTCCATCCTCTGGGTGCTTCTTCTCTCTGAGTATAGACCTTACCTTCCATCCATCCTCTGCATGCCTCCTCTCTCTGAGTATAGACCTTACCTTCCTTCCATCCTCTGCATGCCTCCTCTCTCTGAGTACAGACCTTACCTTCCATCCATCCTCTGCATGCCTCCTCTCTCTGGGTATAGACCTTACCTTCCTTTCATCCTCTGCATGCTTCCTCTCTCTGAGTATAGACCTTACCTTCCTTCCATCCTCTGCATGCCCCCTCTCTCTGCGTATAGACCTTACCTTCCATCCATGCCCTGCATACCTCCTCTCTCTGAGTATAGACCTTACCTTCCATCCATCCTCTGCATGCCTCCTCTCTCTGAGTATAGACCTTACCTTCCTTCCATCCACTGGGTGCCTCCTCTCTCTGAGTATAGACCTTACCTTCATTCCATCCTCTGCATGCCTCCTCTGTCTGAGTGTAGACCTTACCTTCCTTCCATTCTCTGGGTGCCTCCTCTCTCTGAGTATAGACCTTACCTTCCTTCCATCCTCTGCATGCCTCCTCTCTCTGAGTATAGAACTTACCTTTCTTCCATCCTCTGGGTGCCTCTTCTCTCTGAGTAGAGACCTTACCTTCCATCCATCCTCTGCATGCATCCTCTGAGTACAGACCTTACCTTCCATCCATCCTCTGCGTGAATCCCCTCTCTGAGTATAGACCTTACCTTCCATCCATCCTCGGCATGCCTCTTCTCTCTGAGTATAGACCTTACCTTCCTTCCATCCTCTGGATGCCTCTTCTCTCTGAGTATGGACCTCACCTTCCTTCCATGCTCTGCATGCCTCCTCTCTCTGAGTATAGCCCCCTTTTCCTTAAATTCTATGCATCCCTCCTACTTATGTCTGCCTCAGTCTGTATTATTGTATCTTTGCCAGATGCCCACACACAAGCTGTCTTCCTTTGAAACCACATCCCTGAAACTTAACCAGAGTTAATCTCTTCTCACCTGTCCCTTCATCACACCAGTCATGTGCATGGGCTCACGTAGTGCTCACACCTTAATGGGACATTTTCATGGAGAGCACAAGACTAATCCCAATAACCGACAATAACCACTGGGTTAACCACCAACCTCGGGTGAAGGAGTAGCGTGGTACCGTAAAGCATTTTGATGCCTCATCAGCAGTCATAAGCTCTGTATAAATGTCCTTACAAACAACACATTTCAATGCCTCCATTGCAGCTTCATGTTTAATCAATCCTGGAGCACCCCTAGCCCGCAGCACTGCTCTCCGGGGAGGGACCTTACAGGCTAGAGAGTCCAGGAGGACCTCAAGCTGAGCCACAGCCAGGCATCTGGCCGGAGTCTGGTTCAAGCCTTCAGAGGTTCACCCACCTGTACTGCCCGGAGGCCTTTGCCACCCTGTAGATTTGATAGAGCTTCACATTTAGACCAGGAAGGGCAGCTTGAAGAAGGTTCCATGTAGCTTTATTATTTTTACTGGGTCCTTTCCCATGTGCGTTCAGTAGTGGTGATCCTTCGATGGGCATTTTATCTTACACAGGAGGCTAGGGAGCAGATGCTAATGTTTACCAAGTGACTAGATACCAGTTATACTTCTGAATACACTCACAAGAGGATTTGTGTCCCCCCTGATGGCCATTTCTTCTCTTCTTACCACACTGCCACCTTCCAGCCCAGCCTCTCCATCCAGACCAAGAGGAAATGTAATCCCTTGAGCAGTGGCGGCCGGCAGCTTTAGGAGAGAGGGGGGCAGGCGGGAAGCATACACACACTCATTCTTTCATAAATACACGCACGCACGCACATCCATTAACAACACTCGTAGCATTCAAACATGCACGCATGCACAAAACATTCATATTAAAAGATCACACACACTCATTCTTTCACACACGCATGCACGCACATCCACTAACAACACTCATAACATTCAAACATGTACGCACACACCAAACATTAATTTTAAAAGATCTCACACACACACACACACACACACACTCATTCTTTCACACACACATGCACGCACGCACACACATCCATTAACAACACCCATAACATTCAAACATGCATGCACGCACCAGACATTCATTTGAAAAGATCACACACTCATTCTTTCACACACACACACATGCACGCATGCACACACATCCATTAACAACACCCATAACATTCAAACATTCACGCACCAAACATTCATTTTAAAAGATCACACACACACTCATTCTTTCACACACACACACACACACACATCCATTAACAACATTCATAACATTCAAACATGCACCCGCGCACCAAACATTCATTTTAAAAGATCGATCACACACACAGACACACTTACCTTCAGCCTCGGAGGTCCCAGGAGGGTTTGGACTGCTGCCTTCCCTAACTGGCTGACCTTAGGTCAGTCAATGAGAGAAGGCAGCAGTCCCAGCCTTGTCACAGAGTGGGATGGGGTCAGTGAGACTGCTGATCCCACCCCACCCCACTCTGTAACGAGGTGTCACTGATTGACACTTGCCCTGGGCGTCCCAGGGCTTAAACCTGAAGCGCCCAGGGAAAGTGTCAATGGGTGACGCTTTCCTCATCACCCAGCGGAGGGCCTCGAGGCACCTTTGCTGAGCTGAGGAGGTCACGCCCATAGGAGCTGTGACCTCTTCAGCTCAGCAAAGTTCAGCTCAGGCAGCCAGGAGTCTGAGCAAATCGCTCCTGGCTGCCTGACCTGAACATGAAGAGTGTCTGTCAGGCTGACCTTTGCTGGGCCTGACAAACACTCTTCATGAGGGGCAAAAGGTGGGGGTGTGTGGCCCCTCCGCCCTAAAGGACGGACCGCGCCTGGGTGAAAGGCTTCATTTGCAGTAACCAGGGATCCTATGAAACCCGGACACTGAGATTAATCCAGAGTGGTGTGGCTTGTGCAGATCCTTCTATGTCCGTACTCAGAATGACTGAAAACCTCAAACTTTGAGTAAAAACACATATTTTCCTCACATTATTTGCGAGGGTAAGTTTCGGAATCTGTGCTGATCCACAAATGTGTTACTACCTAACATTTCCACACTTCCTGATAAAAATAATACCCCCACTCGTGTGGTGTGGCCTAGCGCTTGTGACAGGAATGGATGAAAATTGTGACCACATGAATCATTTGTGTCCTTCGCATGGTGCCTGGTTTGGTCCACTCCTGTGGTGGGCAGACAAAGGTGGGATCCACACAACACAAACCCGCCTGGGCTCCCCTGGGTGACTTCTTTTCAGATATGACTTGATTGGCAAGTTTCTCCGGGTAGCAGCAAGTCGGAGCCCAAATTCCACAGTGAGCTGAATTTCCAAAATTTCATAACGAGGATTTGAGGTCTCCACATCCCAATTTGGGGCCTTTACAGTCACGGATGACAGACCGATCCACAAACGTGGGGTACCCTTGTATTGGAGAGAAGTATAGAACCACAAAATTGTAGAACATTTGTTACTGTGAATTGAAATATTAATTTCTTGGCTTCCAAATATAAGCCTGTATATAAAAAAGAACAACATCTGCAGAAATTCTTTCTGAATCACATGACAGTATGGAAAGCCCCAAATTCAGAGTTATACGAACCTATTTTTCATTCATTAGATTTTACCACATAGATTGACGCAAGGCTTTTGCACAATGACATTTTTTTATAAGTCAGAGGTTACTCTGAGTATTGTATGTTTTTGGGCGACCAGCAAACATAATACATTCCTGCGAGCAGAAGCTCTGACAGACACAATGAAGAGCTCTCTGGGTCCACCCTTGGGCTTCAGACCTGTTTCCACAAGAAACTGCAAGTAGGCTGAAAAACTATGAGAAATAAACTTCCACTTGGAAAAATGCAAATTCCATCTTGTTACTGATGGCTGGGAACATGGTGAAGTTTGCACAGCAAATCCTTTGCTGATGCCCTTTTTAGAAAGATTCCCATCCACTTTCTTGCTCAGCATGTTGTTTCTCATTTTTAAAAACATCTTGCTTGGTTTTGGCCCCGCCTTGGTTCCCTGCCAGGGACTACACAACCCTGGGTACTTTCAAAATCCTCAACATGTGGGGAAAAGGACTTAACTGTGGCCTGGATTTCCTTTGTGGAAGTGCCCCAAGCAGCAAGGGGGGACAAGCCCCAGCAGTTAGGGGGTTACACAACTGGTCAGGGGGAAGACAGAAGAGTGAAAACATTGCCAGATCATTATAATGTGCAATCTAACAAGTCAGAGATCTTGCAAAGTGACTGATTATGAACTAAAATCAGGGATTGCATCACATCTGAAAGTAATATTTCCACCAAGGAGCTGCAAATATACTTTTATCAGTTTCCCACCTGCAGCCGGTGAACCCTGAAGCATTTTCTTTCACAGAGTTAATGTGTAACGTTCTTATCACCCAGACAAACAGATCCCACCTGCTCTTCTAACACTGGGCCTGAGAGCTCCCTGCCGAGCAGCTGTCTCTGCAGATGGTGAGTCACAGAAACCACCAACTCCTGGTAAGACCAGGAACACATCAATGGGGTGCAGATTGGGACCAGTCAGCCAAACTGGCACCATCACCAGCAGGTCATGGGAGCAGTGAGAGGGGACAAGAGCAGGGCATCAGAAACACCACAGGGCCAGAGGCAGAGAGTGCTCCTCTGTGCTTCTCATTGGTGCAGTCCAACATGGCTGTTTCTGAGAGCGCGTTGTCCTTTCCAAACGTAGCCAACGCAGGGGCCACCTGACGTGAAATATCATACGTTCAGTAGTTCATGCATTCACTTCCGGGGCTCATAAACCAGAGAGTGCCAGAAAAAGCACATTAGTACCAGGGACATTGGGATCCAGTGTGCATCATCCCCTGGATTGGTAAAAAGACTAATTATCAAAGTTGGAATTCGTTCTAAACATTCTATCGCAAGATTTAGCAGCCATTGTGTGAATTGAATTCAGGGAGAAACCCCCCCTAGTTTGGTAAACAAAGCAGAATCCTAAAACTGGCCAAGCAAACATTCATAAGATTATTGAGAACGGATAACTCTGAAATGTATTATTTGAATTACAAGGCAAAACTCTTATGAGAGTCTGTTGAGTAAAAAAAAAACAAGAGTTCTTATTCCAGAACTGGAAACTCATGCGAGAAGCAAAGGAGTGACACTTATTCTGGAGTTTTTTCCAAACAGGTGCATGGAAGATATGTTCTGCCTTTTAATGCCAAATCCCAGTGAAAGTGGGGACGAGGTACCTCCTACCTTTTATAACTATAAATCTAATCTAAATTAAATCGAAAGTAGACCATGGGCAAGAAGCTCTGACAGGCCAAAATGGGCAAAAGCAACTGTTACTGTTGAATTTACATTTCCCAACATCATTAATAAAACATAAATGAAAAGTCTCCAGTGTCCTTCAGGAGGTTGAGAGTCCACTCATGATCACTGGAGACTTCAACAACAAGTCACCATCCAATCACTGGAGTAGAATTCCATCCGAGGATCTGCCTGACTCATCCTTTAATGTCCCTCTACCAGCAGCTGCTGACTGGTGGCCAATGGGCAACCATAAAATCAGAATATATGTGTAAATTATTTGAATTGGGATTTTGAACACTGAAACCGTAAGTTTCTTGCCAACCAGCCAGTATTTCCTGCATTTATTTAATAAAAATCAAAAAGTATACTTGATTCCACCCTTTTACATTTCTACAGCGCCTAGCTGCTCCACGGAGGGCCCGGCACTATGAAACAGACAAGCAGCTTTCAGTAAACTGCCTGAAAGAGCCAGAATCTAAGAAACGTTTGGAACGGAGGGTCAGTGCTACGGAGCTGCAGTGGACGATGGTTTTAAGCTCGGGCTGTCAAAAAAGGAAACAGGTTGTAAACCCGTCTGCACCGCCAGAGCCAAGAGCCCGTGAGGGGCAGGAGAGTATAAAGGCCTGATTTAGAGTTTGCGGATGGAGTTACTCTGTCACAAACATGACGCATATGGCATCAACCGTGTTACGCCTCCATTATATCCTATGGAAATTGTAATACGGCGGACGGAATATCCAGCACGTTTGAGACGAGTAACTCCTCCACCAAACTCTAAATCATGCCCTAAGTCTATCAGATAAACACCTTGGGCCAGACTCAGAAGGCTCTCGGGACCAATACTAAAGTTTTAATCGAGAGCCCTTCCTTGGTTGGGAGCCAATGAAGAGAGGTCAAGTGGGAGAAATCGGAGCCTGATTAGGGATCTTCAGCAACGACCGTGACCTGCATTTCGGACCACCTGTAGCCTCTCGGTCAGGCGTCCGGTAGGCCCAGCTACAGAATGTTGGCCTAGTCTAAAGGAGATGTAATTAACACAGGAATCACCGTTTTCTGTGACTGAAGTGACAGAAAGAACAGGTATTTGTGAGGAATCATAAAAGCACAGAACATGAGCCCACCATAGAGACCACCTGCGGCTCAAAGGGCAGTTGCTGGTCTATCTTGACTCCCAAGTTTCTAACCATGGTGGCCGAGGCGGGTTGGAGACAGTCGTGCCACCGCTGGGGAGAGGGCGATCCGAAACAGCAAGATCTCTGTCTTATCTGATTGACAGCCACTTACAGACGGCCCCCAAACATCCTTAAAGGCATCCTGGGCAGGGGAGACCCCGTCCTCAAAAAGTAAGAGCAACTGCGTGTCATCTGCATACGAGATTATCCTGGCACCAAATACTTCACCAAGGAAGCCAACAGGGACCTGTAGATGTTGAATAAAATGGGACTCAAGGCAGAGTCCTGAGGCCCCCCCATTAGTGAGCTAACAGTGTCAACATATCTGTACAGTTTCCAGCCCTAGCCCTGTCGGTGGCCTTGAGTGCGTGAATAATTCACTCACACAGCCTACAATACACACACGTGGCACTGCCCTGCCTGCGGTAAAGCCAGTATTATTGTCTTGGCAAACACCACTGAGGGGTGGAGGTTCAGCTTCCTTCTCACGATAAGCCAGGCCTGTGCAGTGGTATTGTGCAATCTCATCCGTTACCTGCCCTGCCTGGAGCAAGCCACGGCGCTCTCAGTGACTCACAGGTGACCGCCACAGGAGTGCAAACAGCCTCTTAGAGCGGTTGCTATGGGAGTGCAAACAAAGCTCACACGTGCTGGCCGCGGGCAGCCATCTTTGTTCCAGGAAGCGGAAGAGGCCTGAGCTTCAAGGAATCCCTGTGGAGTCTGACAGGAGCCTGAGCCGCGGGGAGCCGCGGGACTCAGTGGCCTGTTCAGGGTTTACTGAAGATATCAGGACAGGGAAAGGTCTCAGGTTGTCTCTGAGAGTGCCTGCTGTAAGAACACAAGAGCTTACATAACCTCTGACCTTCTGTCCTCCAATGGTTGTCAGACATTACACCCTCCCTGGTATAAATACTTCCCACTTGGGGAAGTTTGGTCATGTGTCTGTATTGCCCCTTACCTCCATTGTCTCATGTTTTGTTTGTATGTTTTCTACTTTTGTATTTCTAAAGGAATACCTCCTTGGCTGACAATAGAGCACCGCACAGGGGCAAGCCCAAGTACAGATAAATGGGGGGTGGGAGGGCACAGAGGCAGTAAGTAGCACCAGTGAAAGAGGTGGGAAGTTATCCTATCTGCGCCAATGTTCCTTCAAGGGGGGGCGGCGGGGTGAGTCATCCTATCTGCGTTAGAGTTCATTGAGGCAGGGGCTCTAGTGATCCTTGAGTAGGGAGTGCTAGTATTTTTTGAAGAGGGGCACTGGTGTTCCCTGGGGGGGGCGCTAGTCTTCCTTGAGGAAGGGGTGGGAAGTCATCCTAGGGTGGGAGTCATCCTATCTGCTGTAGTGTTACTTCAGGGGAGTGGGGGGAGTCATCCTATCTGCAGAACTCTTCCTTGAGGAGGGGGAGTCATTCTATCTGCGGTAGTGTTCTTTGAAGGAGGGGAAGTCATCCTATCTGTGGTATTGTTCCTTGACGAGAGGGGGAGTCATCCTATCTGTGGTACTGTTCCTTGAGGAGGGGGGGAAGTCAACTTATCTGCGGTAGTGTTCCTTGAAGGGGGGGTGATCCTCTCTGCGGTAGTGTTCTTTGAAGGAGGGGGAGTCATCCTATCTGCAGTACTGTTCCTTGAGGGGGGGAGTCATACTATCTGCAGTGGTGTTCCTTGAAGGAGGGGGGTGATCCTATCTGCGGTAGTGTTCCTTGAAGGGGGGGGTGATCCTATCTGCGGTAGTGTTCCTTGAAGGGGGGTAGTCATCCTATCTGTGGTACTGTTCCTTGAGGAGGGGGGAGTCATCCTATCTGCGGTAGTTTTCTTTGAAGGGGGAGTCATCCTATCTGCGGTACTGTTCCTTGAGGAGGGGGGGAGTCATCCTATCTGCGGTAGTGCTCCTTGAAGGTGGGGTGATCCTATCTGCGCTAGTGTGCTTTTAAGGGGGGAGTCATCCTATCTGCGGTACTGTTCCTTGAGGAGGGGGGAGTCATCCTATCTGCGGTAGTGTTCCTTGAAGGGGGGGTGATCCTATCTGCGGTAGTGTTCTTTGAAGGAGGGGGAGTCATCCTATCTGCTGTGGTGTTCTTTGAAGGAGGAGCAGTTAAACAATCAGACTGAAGTCCTACATCGTTGCTTTGATGCTCTGAAGAACCAGTCAACCAATGATCACCTGCTAACCCTGCCTGCATCCTGCTCTCGGTGGCAAGAGCAAGTTGTGACCCATACCCATCTACCCCTATGATTGCATGAGCGACTAGGCAGTGGCTCCTAGGAGGACTTGTAGCTGCCCTGATGTGGCACAAAAGCAGCCCATGCGCAGACCACAAGCAGTCCTGTGGCAACCCAGACAAGGGACCTCCCAAGCGCGAGAGAGGACTGGACTTTGCCCCACCGATGAAGTCAAAGAGACAGTAAGGCTGTGCAATGGAGACTCCAACAGCTCACAGCACACCAAGACTGTCTTCAGTGAATTAACATGACACCAACCAGACATCCTCCTGGCAACGTGAGAGACAATTGCCCTGAGACCGTCTGAGAGCCCGCCTGCACCTGATCCATGTTGGCAAGCACCCTGACTACGAAACATCCACCCTTGCGGTTGCACGAATGACTTGACCGTGGCTCCTGTCGGAGAGCTTTCAGCGGCCTGCAGATGGCCCACACGCAGCCCAGCACAGTCCATGCCAATCCCGTGGCAAACCCATTGAAAAGGCCTCAAGGAAGTTCCAGAGTGAAGAATCCACAAATGAGAGGTGGTCTAGAAGCAGCTCTGCCAACAAAGTGTCAGGATGTACAAAGGCTTCAGAGGAGGACTTCACGCCATCACAGATGTCATCGGTCTTTGAGGGATTGGCCTTCATGGAGCCAGGATGTCTCAACAAGCATATTCACAGCGGACTCCACCAACGCTCTTGATGCACCCAATTCAAATGACGCACCCAATTCGAATGACGCACCCAATTCGAATGGCATACCCAATTCGAATGATACACCCAATTCAAACAAATTGGACTGAAAAACCAGCCAGCCTTGCCACGAGTGCCCACATGACTGAACCACAGTGCATCAGTGGACACTTAACCAACCATCTGACTGTCAGAGTCCAGACTTCTTCCACACAGTGTTTGTGCCCGGCTGTACCTGGTTAAATCATGCACTCGTGCGGAAGTGTCTGTGTGCTCCCAGCTGCACCTGTCCACTGCAATCCTGCGGCCTGACTTTTCAAGGCCGAGAGACTGATGGTGGTGCTTTTTTTGTTACTGTGTTTTCTTTTGCAGGTTGGACTTTGTTTTGTTCCCCAATAAAGTTTTGGATGAATGTAGTGTCCAGCTGGACACGTTCTAGTGTTTTGCCAGCCACTCGGCTGAGGGCTGGCCTTCTATCCACACCCCACACTGACCCAACACAGGCGTCACTGGTCAGGTGACCCTGCCAATAAAAAGGGCCGGGGCGCACGTGCCCAGGGCCTGTTCTACCGACCATTATACTGTGTCTGTGTGAGTGCTTTTAGTAGCATGAGCGTCTAGGGCCCCCAACACTACAGAGACCTGTGTGAGAGGCAGTGTTAAAAAACGATCCGTGAGGTGTGGCAGCTGGGGTTAGGTGATGTTAGATCTGATTTTGTTGCTTTTCTCTTGGAAGAAGAGGTTCGGAGAGTTGTGACTGGTCGCTTGAGAATAGCTTGGTTCCAGTGGCACAGTGAGCACGGAACACACATCTGGGCACAGCCACCCACTCTGGGTGTCACACTCAGGCACCCAAACAAGTGATGGGTGGAATTCTTGAATCACTCTCAGCCACTTGGCTGCATCCCAGTCCATCCTTACTTCTTAACACCAGGTCACCCTAGTTTGGACCCGGTCATGTGCAAATGAGTATTCAGCCTGATTCAGTGGGAACAAATCAGTCCGAAATGCCAGGCCACGCCCTCCCTGAGCCAATAGACAAGTGACCCAAGACCGGTTTCATGTTTATTCAGACTCATCAATCAGGTCTACTCTGGTTCCAGTGGCACAGTATGTACAAAGCCCATATCTGGGTATACCTGCCCCACCGAGGGTGTCAATCTTAAGTATCCAAAAAAAAGGCTGGAATGCTTGAATTAATCTCAGTCTCTGGGAATTACCAAGGACCGCATCCCATTCATTGCGGTTTTGCGCACCATGTCAGCTTATTTTGGGCCCAGTCACATGCAGATCAGTCTTGTCGCTGCCCCCAGGTCCTCCCTGAAATGGAGGACAAGCAACCCAGGACTGGTTTTGCCCTTATTAGGGCTCATCGGCAGGGTGTAACTTGGTTCCAGTGCTAATGCTGTACATACAACACCAGGAGCAAAGGGGGAAGTGCAATTGTATGTATTTATGTATGTGTGTATGTATGTATGTGAATATGTATGTGTGTATGCATCTGTGTGTATGAATTTATGTATGTGTGTATGTATATATATATATATGTGTGTGTGTATGTATGTGTGTGTATGTATGTATGTATGTATGTATATATGTATGTGTATGTATATATGTATGTGTGTGTATGTGTGTATGTATCTGTGTGCATGTATGTATATGTGTATGTATGTGTGTATGTATGTATGTATGTATGTGTGTATGTATGAGTATGGTTTCAGTTTACCTTGAACCTACCCAAAAGGCAGCAAAGCGCTGTACATGGTCAAAGGGAAGCACACATTCAATGACTAAGAATGGGACGTGGAGCGGCGGATGGTTAATGCGTTGTGATGGATTGGACTGGGCAGAAGATTCTATGTTTTTGTCACAAGGGGACTTTCTAAACTGCTGCTTTGGAGAGACAGGCGTCCTTGCTCCAGTCTTTGAGTGTTGAATGGCTCTGGGAAGCACCTCTTGCCTTCCACTCAATGCGGCAAGTTAGGGCCACCAGTCTTTAACTTACTGCTTCTGGAGAAGTCTCTACAACACTCTCTTGTCTTCGCTCGACAACTAGGCCTCAATTCCTAGTCTTCCAGGGACCCAAAAGGTTTGTAGGATGCATCCTCATTGCTTGCTTTAAATAGTTTGTTAAAGTAGCATGAGTGGAATATTCTGTTCTTGCTCCTTTTGCAGGTATCCTGTGACAAAGGAGGCGCTATGGCCTCTTGGACGTTCTCCAGGACAGGACTCCAGTTCGCTGGGGATCGAAAGATGGAGGAAACCAAACAAGAGTAAAAAAAGAAGTTGACCTTGGTGGCAGAAAATGTGAAAGCAGAAAGGGATGGGGTTTCGGATGTAGTTCCACACCCAAGATAGTCCCCGGCCATAAGCTCTTGAGATAGACTAGCAGGAAGTGAAGATCCTGTCTAGCAGGAAGAGAAGATCCCGCAAGATATAGAACCAGACAGTCAGTGGGAGCATCACCAGGAACATGGAGTCCTCGAGCAGATGTGACTGGTCTCAGATGACATACCTCTAGACACACCTTAGGTAATCAATAGTCCTGATTTGGCCAACACTTGGTCCTGCTAGACCCTCAATAGTGACGTGACAACAAGATGAGCAGAGCCAGGAATGACATCAAGGGAGCAGATTTCCCTTTCTGCTGCATAATGCTGGACGCTCCTGCAATATTCCAGTCACTATTCACTTCTCTCCTCATCATGGTCCAGACCCTGTCTCCCTCACCCTGTCATCCCATGGCTCAGAGCCTGTCTCCCTCACCCTCTTGTCCCATGGTCCAGACCCAGTCTCCCTCACCCTCTCGTCCCATCGTCCAGAGCCTGTATCCCTCACCCTCTCATCCCATGGTCCAGAGCCTGTATCCCTCCCCCTCTCATCCCATGGTCCAGAACCTGTCTCCTCAACCTCTCGTCCCATGGTTTAGAGCCTGTATCCCCCTCCCTCTCGTCCCATGGTCCAGACCCTGTCTCCCTCACCCTCTCGTCCCACAGTCCAGAGCCTGTATCCCTCACCTCACTTGGTTCAGATTCTGTCTCCCTCACCGTCTCGTCCCATGGTCCAGAGCCTGTATCCCTCACCCTCATCTCACTTGGTTCAGACTGTCTCCCTCACCCTCTTGTCCCATGGTTCAAAGCCTGTCTCCCTCACCCTCTTGTCCCATGGTCCAGACCCTGTCTCCCTCACCCTCTCGTCCCATGGTCCAGAGCCTGTATCCCTCACCCTCTCGTCCCATGGTCCAGAGTCTGTATCCCTCACCCTCTCGTCCCATGGTCCAGACCCTGTCTCCCTCACCCTCTCGTCCCATGGTCCAGAGCCTGTATCCCGCACCCTCTCGTCCCATGGTCCAGAGTCTGTATCCCTCACCCTCTCGTCCCATGGTCCAGAACCTGTCTCCTCACCCTCTCGTCCCATGGTCCAGAGCCTGTATTCCTCGCGCTCGCCTCACTTGGTTCAGACTCTGTCTCCCTCACCCTCTCGTCCCATGGTCCACAGCCTGTCTCCCTCGCACCCTCTTCCCAAGGTCCAGGGCCTGTGTCCCTCACACTCTCTTCCCATGATCCAGAGCCTGTCTCCCTCGCCCTCTCTTCCCATGGTCCAGACCCTGTCTCCCTCACCCTCTCTTCCGATGCTCCAGAGCCTGTCTCCCTCACCCTCTCATCCCACAATCCATAGCTTGTCTCCCTCACCCTCTCTTCCCATGGTCCAAACCCTGTCTCCCTCACCCTCTCATCCCATGGTTCAGACTCTGTCTCCCTCACCCTCTCGTCCCATGGTCCAGAGCCTGTCTCCCTCACCCTCTCGTCCCATGGTCCAGAGCCTGTCTCCCTCACCCTCTTGTCCCGTGGTCCAGGGCCTGTCTCCCTCACCCTCTCTTCCCATGCTCCAGAGCCTGTCTCCCTCACCATCTCGTCCCATGGTCCAGAGCCTGTCTCCCTCACCCCCTCGTCCCATGGTCAGAGCATGTCTCCCTCACCCTCTCGTCCCATGGTCCAGGGCCTGTCTCCCTCACCATTCTCCTGCCTGAGCACCTCGTCATCTCCTTCCATGATCTTCATCCTTCCTCTCCCATCCTCCCCTCTCATGCTCTGTGGGTTGTTTCCTTCATCCTTTCCCTTTGTCCACAGTCTTCTTCCTTCACTTTAGACTCTGCTCCTGTGGTCCAGCTTGCCCCATATCCTCATCGTCAGGTCTCCAGGGCCTGAGTCCTTCATCCTTGGTGCTCCTGTCATGGTCTGCCACTTGTCTCCATCATCCTCTCTTCCCTCAGCCTCTTGTTGCTGTGTACTCAAAGGACGCAGAATGCTTTTGGTAAATTAATTCTATTCAAGCAAGAAGATCGGACATGGCTTCTGTCCTTGCTAGCTCAGAACGACTGTCAACGACATAATCCGCACGTTCCCATCACAACAACAAAACCTTACAGCAATCTAAAGCAACAACAGAACCCTACAGCAGTCTAAAGCAACAACAGAACCTTACAGCAATCTAAAGCAATGACAAAACCTTACAGCAATCTAAAGCAACAACAGAACCCTACAGCAGTCCAAGGCAACAGAACCATACAGAAATCTAAAGCAACAACAAAACCTTACAGCAATATAAAGCAACAACAGAACCCTACAGCAGTCTAAAGCAACAACAGAACCATACAGCAATCTAAAGCAACAACAAAACCTTACAGCAATATAAAGCAACAACAGAACCCTACAGCAGTCTAAAGCAAGAACAGAACCTTACAGCAATCTAAAGCAACAATAGAACCCTACAGCATTTTAAAGCTCCCTATTGGAGTTCAGTCATCAATACTAATCAACAAGTGCACTAGCGATCACATGTGTGACGATAACATGAAATCTAAAGTAGAAGACATCCTCCTTCTTTCACATTCCAAGGCATTTAAACTCAGTAACACAATAAAGGAATAAGAAGACAAATGTGAAATCATACAAGGCTCATATAGTATACATAACAATGTGTCTTACATAATCCTCTACATATGTGGGAGTTCTTCTCTGCCTTGGAGTTCTCACTTCCCCATCATCAATCCCCCCCAGTGTCGAAGAACCGTCCTGTGCGTGCTGAACTGGGCCAGAAATCTGATCAGAAGTATGCTGTGATCCGGGGTTGGTAAGATTTTTTTCATCCAAGGAGCAGTACCCTCCAACCTCGTTCTGTTTCTCTCAACGTACTCATCAACATAAGTTTTTGAGCCAAACTTTTTCACTTTCTTGCAGTTCCACTACTCCCCACTGTCCAGCACCACATACCACAAATGATCTTCATTGACATGAACGGTCCTCTAAACTTATTCAGACCTCTGACCGTCCTTCCAGGTTCAGGCCCTCATTACAACCCTGGCGGCCGGTGTTATAGCGGTGGTAATACTGCCAACAGGCCAGCGGTATAAAAAAATGGGATCACAACCACGACGGAAACCGCCATCATAGAAAGCCACTTTAACACTCCGACCGCCATGGCGGTAGCAACCAACACCACGGCAGTCACCGCCAACAAACAGGCAGAAGACAATGTACCGCCCACCCCATCACAACCCGCCAATTCGCCACCTTTTCCGGGGTGGTACCAACGCCATCAAAAGAATGGCGGAAACAGTGTTTGGAAGGGAAACCACTCACCTCTCGACACCCAACGAGGAACCAGGACACCATAGAGCCCGAGTTACAGGTCCTCCCCATCCTGTACCTCCTCATACACCAGGAATATCAAAGGTGGCGGCGACGACCACAGTGAGTACTGCACCTAGCACACAGGGGAGGTGGGGAGGAAAAAGAGAGTGACACACATGCACAACACGCAACACCCCCACCCCCACCCTCACCCACAACACCATACACACAAACACATGCAGCAACATTACATATACACCCTGTAGCCCCCTGGAAGAATGCAAGGACAAAAGGAATTGAGTTAAGCAGTGATATTTTAGAAATAGGCAGATATACGTAACAATTCAAAAAACAGTATTTACAAAAATATACAATATGTACAGAAGGTCGTACATTGTCCTTTGCAAATGTCTGTGGGCCACTGGGCCAAAAATCATGGGCCAAGCCCACACTTGACTCCTGCCTCAATACAGAGAGGAAACTGCAGGGGCATCAGGTCGAAAACACACAGGCACCTCAGGGGGACGGGGAAGGGGGGGAGGCACCACAGCCAGAAGATGGAATAACGCCACAGCTCCTCGAGGGGTTTCCATGCCCACTGCTTGGTCCTGGGGAGTGCAAAGCCACAGTCTCTCAAGTGGGTGGTTTGCCCACTGCGTGGTCCTGGGGAGTGCAAAGCCACAGTCTCTCAAGTGGGTGGCTTGCCCACTGCTTGGTCCTGGGGAGTGTAAAGCCACAGTCTCTCAAGTGGGTGGTTTGTCCACTGCTTGGTCCTAGGGAGTGTAAAGCCACAGTATCTCAAGTGGGTGGTTTGCCCACTGCTTGGTCCTGGGGAGTTTAAAGCTCCAGTCTCTCAAGTGGATGGTTTGCCCACTGCTTGGTCCTGGGGAGTGCAAGGCCACAGTCTCTCAAGTGGATGCCTTTCTCCACAGGTTCTGGACGGGGCTTGGTGCCCAGTGTGCTTTATCCTGCCAAGGATAGGGTGAGTGGATGCCTTTCTCCACTGGTTGTGGAGGGGGCAATGTGCCCTGTCTGCTTCAGCCTGCCAAGGATTGGGTGAGTGGATGCCTTTCTCCACTGGTTCTGGAGGGGGCTTGATGCCCAGTGTGCTTCATCCTGCTAAGGATTGGGTGAGTGGATGCCTTTCTCCACTGGTTCTGGAGGGGGCTTGATGCCCAGTCTGCTTCATCCTGCCAAGGATTGGGTGAGGGGATGCCTTTCTCCACTGGTTCTGGAGGGGGCATTGTGCCCAGCCTGCTTCATCCTGCCAAGCATTGGGTGAGTGGATGCCTTTCTCCACAGGTTCTGGAGGGGGCTTAGTGCCCAGTCTGCTTCATCCTGCCAAGGATTGGGTGAGTGGATGCCTTTCTCCACTGGTCCCGGAGGGGGCTTGGTGCCCAGTCTGCTTCATCCTGCCAAGGATTGGGTGAGTGGATGCATTTCTCCACTGGGTCTGGAGGGGGCTTGGTGCCCAGTGATACAGCACATGGGGTGTGGCAGTTCACATTCCCTCACGTGGGTGTCTGAGGCACGAGATTTGCAGGGGACAGGTAGCAGGAAAGTCCATGGAGGCAGGGCTAGACTCCATCCTGCGGCGACTAAGGCTGCAAACTGGTGGTTGTTACAGAGCTGGTGGGGATGCTGCCAGTGGTGGTGGGAGGCTCCAGCCCATCTCCTGCAGCCCCAGACGGACGAACACTGTGGCTGCTGCTGCTGTTAGTGGTCCTACTGTCCACAATGCAGGCGGCAGTGCTGCCAGTGGTGGAGGGAGGTACCAGCCCTTCTCCTGCAGCCTCGGACGGCTGGCCACTGGGGATGCTGCTGCTGACAGTAGTGATAGCAGCAGCAGTGCAGGTGGCAGTGCAGGTGGCGGTGCTTGCGGCGGGATGCTGGCTGTGGGGCCCGCGGTGCAGGTGGTGGGGCTGCTGGTTCTGATGGTGGCCACCAGGCTCCCACCTGCAGGCTCTGACGCCTGAGGTGCCTTGCCTTGGCTTTTCTGCATCTTCTTCACCTTGGCAGCTGCTGTTGGGACCTTGGCTCTGACAGCTGCAGTTTTGGAGGAGGCCTTGCTGGGTGGGTCGTGCTCCTTGCCCTTGGTGCATGCTGTCCCCTTCTTCACCTTGGCAGGTGGCAGAATGGTATGGTCTTTTGCAGGGGTCGTGGCACATTGGCTGGCCTGACAGGTGCTCCCTTGAAGCCCCTGGGTGTTGCAGGTACCACAGCAGACGCCAACTTGGTGGCTGAGGTGCTGGCCTGGGTTCTGGACACCCTTGTCCGAGGGCAAGGACGGGGGGAGGGAACAGGTCAATGTTTGCCAGGAAATGTTTTTTAGACACACTGGGGCGGGAAGATGGAGAGGGTTTGGGAGTGGAGGAAGAGGGAGTGGTTGTAGGAGGTGTCAGTCTGCTGTGTTTGGGTGCAGGTGCATGAGCTGGATGCTGTTGTGAGGTGGATGGCTGTTGGGTGGGTGGGTGCTTGCGTTTGTGTACTTTGGGAGGAGGGGTCACAGACACACTGGGAGAGGACACAGGGGACGTATGCATGGTTGTGGGGGTGGTGACTGCTAGTGAGGAGTGTGTTGTGATGGGCGTGCTGGTGATGGAGGTAGTGGATGAGGATGTAGTGCATGCAGGTGTGAGTGGAGACAATACTGGGAGGGATGTGGACGAAGAGGAGGGGGGACACAGTGGAGGCAGTGGATGTTGGTGTGTCTGCATAGGTATGGTGCATGTGTGAGTGCCTGTGAGATGAAGTGTGGTGCTTATGTTTGCCTGAGCCACCTCTGTGTGTTGATTTGGGTGAATGCTGGTCTGAAGGTGTGCTTGGGATAGGCTGGGGTTGAGGTGACTGGGCCTGGGTAGAGGAAGTTGGAGGGGGAGGCTAGACACAGGGACAAGGACTGCCATCAGGGAGCTACCCAGAGCCTGAAATGCTCTCTGTTGGGCCGCCACGCCAGAGTGAATGCCCTCCAGGTATGCATTTGTGTGTTGCAAATGCCTCTCTACACCCTGGATGGCATTCAGTATGGTTGACTGCCCAACAGTGAGGGATCTCAGGAGGTCAATAGCCTCCACACTGAGGGCAGCAGGGCTGACGGAGGCAGGGCCTGAGGTGCCTGGGGCAAAGGAGATGCCCACCCTCCTGGGTGAGCGGGCACGGGAAACATGCTGAGGGGCTGCTGGGAGGGCGGTGCTGGTAGGGGGAGTGGTGGCTGTACCTGTTGTTGGGGTGGGCACAGAGGTGTCCGCCACCGCCAGGGAGCTTCCATCGGAGGAGGAGTCGCTGTATGTGGTCTCCCCTCCTGTCCCCGTCGTGGTGTTCCCCTTGCCCTCCGCCCCACTGATGCCCTCACCATCAGTGGATTTGGCCTCCAGGCCCATGTGGGATGCAGCTCCCTCCGGTGCCGGTGCCTCTGCTCCTCCACCAGATGAGGCTAATGCACACAAAGACAGGCTGACAAAACAAAAAGGGGGGGAGACAGAGGATACACTTGGTCAATACCAGCAACAACACTACAGTTGGCGTACACAACACACAGGGAGCAGCCCTATGCACTAGGCCATACCCAACCATTTACTAACACAGTCACCAGCCCATGGGGTACAATGCCTAATGCCATTAGCTGCACACCTGAAACCCGCAGGACGCTGCCCAGGAGTAGATGGCCGCCAACACTATTGGGATAGGAGTGATACTGAGCCTGCCCAACAAGGGACCAACCCTGTCATGTTCGCCCTGGCCTAGGGGCACCCACAGCCCACATCCCCCACCCAGGTACCTCCTAACGCGCGCAAAGTCAGGTTTCAGATTCTGTACTCACCCCCTCGTGGCTGCTGTGATGCCTTCAAGCGTCCATCCAACTCCGGATAGGCCACCGCCAGGATGCGGAACATCGGGGGGTCATGGTGCGACGGGCACCCCTTCCTCGTTGGGAGGCCAGCCCCAGCTGGGCCTCCGCTGTCTTCTTTGCCCAGCGGCGCAGGTCCTCCCACATCTTGCGGCAGTGGGTGCTCCGCCTGTCAAAGACCCCCAGGGTCCGCACCTCCTTGGCGATGGCACGCCAAATACCCTTTTTCTGGTGGGCGCTGACCTGCAGGGAAAAGACAGCAGAAAGGGAAATTATTCACCCGTTCAGACCATCATACTCATTGCCCACCAGATCCCACACATCCACTGATGCACATCAATTGACCACCTTACATGCTGCTCTCTGGCCAGGATCCCTCTGCCCCCCCTACATGTGGCTTCCACACACAGCAGTCCATACATTCATGGCCCACGCATCATGCTCATAGTGTACCCACCTGTTTGTCTGGAGGACCGTAGAGTAACGTGTACTGGGGTAGGGCCCCATCTACCAGTTTCTCCAACTCCTCCGCAGTGAAGGCAGGGGCCCTTTCCCCAGACACATGAGCCATTGTCGCTTCCAGACACAGGTCACAGCAACACTTGCAGTGTAGGTCCTCTCCTGTTGAAGGCCAGGTAGCAAGTGAGTGCACAGATAGAAAATGGCGGTGGCGTCCACGGCGGTGCGTACCGTCACCACCGGCGTACATCGCCATTGGCTACTGGAACCCATAGGGCCCAATAATAACCAATGCAATTTTGCGCGGTGGTCATTGACCGCCTACTGCGATGGCGCACAACGCCAGCGCAACTACTCATTTCCACTTGTCCCTCCTCACAAGTCAGGCAGCCGCCATTTCAGGGGGGCACTGGGCATCGCACCTTACTGCATCACAGCAGACATTGGTACATCAACGGACTCTTGAGTTCACATACTGTTTCTGTAAAGTCAACAATTCATCATTAGTACAATATAAGTGTGAATATGACCCTCTGCTCACCATTCTCTTCCATAGGCTTCAACTGCTGAGGCAGATTATGAGATAGCGGCATCCTTCGGTGTACAGACCTCTGGTGGACCTAACGACAATGGAGGACAGACACATTATCCTTACCTACAGACTTGATCGTGCCACAATCCAAGAACTTTGTGCCCAATTGGAGCCAGACCTGATGTCTGCTATCCGCCAACCCACAGGTATCCCCCCTCTAGTGCAGGTCCTGTCAGTGCTCCATTTCCTGGCAAGTGGTTCCTTTCGAACAACAGTGGCCATGGCATCAGGGATATCCCAGCCAATGTTCTCTAACGTGTTGACCAGAGTGTTGTCTGCCCTGCTGAAACACATGTGCAGCTACATCGTGTTCCCCCAGGTGGAGGATTTGGCCACAGTGAAAGCTGACTTTTATGCCCTGGGACATATCCCCAACATCATTGGTGCCATTGATAGTACACATGTGGCATTTGTCCCTCCCCACCCCGGAGAAATGAACACATTTACAGGGATAGAAAAAGCTATCACTCAATGAATGTGCAAATGGTGTCTTTGGCGGACCAGTACATCTCCCATGTGAATGCCAGCTTTCCTGGCTCTGTGTATGACGCCTGTATCTTGAGGAATAGCAGCATCCCATATGTGATGGGCCAACTCCAGAGGCACCAGGTGTGGCTAATAGGTGATCCAAAGGTCCCCACACAGTATGAGTAGGTGTCTGGGTATGAGGTTGTCCCTAAGGGTTAGTGTGTGTCTAACAGTTGTCCCTCGATATTTGCAGGTGACTCTGGTTACCCCAACCTCTCATGGCTACTGACCCCAGTGAGGAATGCCAGGACAAGGGCAGAGGAACGTTACAATGAGGCACGTGGGAGTACAAGGAGGATTATAGAAAGAACCTTCGGCCTCCTGAATGCCAGGTTCTGGTGCCTCCATTTCACCGGTGGATCCCTGTACTACTCACCCAAGAAGGTGTGCCAGATCATCGTTGCATGTTGTGTGTTGCACAACCTGGCCTTGAGATGCCAGATGCCTTTTCTGCAGGAGAATGTGCCTGGAGATGGTCTTGTGGCAGTGGTGGAGCTTGTAGACATTGAGGAAGAGGAGGCAGAGGAAGAAGATGTTGACAACAGAACCAATATTATTCGGCAGTACTTCCAGTGACACACAGGTAAGACACTGTAACTTCACTTAACCTTTCAGTTATCTGTTGGACATTGTACATGGCAGCCTGTTTCCCTAGGTCTATGGCCACTGACTGTACCCTTTGGCATCTTCATTTTCAGATCTCTGTGCCCCACTCTGGCTCCTGCTATGTGTACTGCTGCCCACCAAAGCTCATCCAAAAGTATATTTCACTGTACTTTTGATTTGCAATGCTTTGATAATGTTGTACTAATACATATTTGAATCATTTGACAGACTCCAGATTGGTATTTGTTCCAAGGGTGTTTATTTAGGTGCTCATAAGTAGAGGGGGTGGTGCAACGGGCAGGGCTGATGGTGGAGGAAAGTCCAGGGTAGAGTCCAGTCTCTGGTATCACAGGTGCATTGTCCAAAGGGGCATAGGAAGGGGAGTAATGGCAGTTCAAGGTGGACAGGGTGACAGTGTGGGACACAAGAGTGACAATCAGGAGAGTCCTATTTCCTGGCGGGGGTCTTGGCAATGTTCTCTGTCTTCTGCCTGGATCGCAGGGACCGTTTGCGGGGTGGTTCTCCTTCTGCAGGGGGTGGGGTGCTGGAGGCCTGTTGGTCCTGTGGCGGGGCCTCTTGTCCACTAGCGCCGGTGGAGGTGGAAGGCTGTTCCTCAGTTTGGCTAGTGTCAGGCGCCCGTTGTTGTGCCACTGCCTCCCTCATGGTCTTGCCCATGTCTGCCCGCACCCCTGCAATGGTGACCAGGATAGTGTATATTTTTGTTAGGTGCTCCCTGATCCCCAGGTACTGTCCCTCCTGCAGCCGCTGGGTATCCTGCAGCTTGGCCAGTACCTAGCCCATTGTCTCCTTGGAATGGTGTTATGCTCCCAGGATGTTGGAGAGTGCCTCGTGGAGAGTGGGTTCCCTGGGCCTGTCCTCCCCCTGTCGCACAGCAGTCCTCCCAGCTTCCCTGTTATCCTGTGCCTCTGTCCCCTGAACCATGTGCCCACTGCCCCCAGGTCCCTGGTCGTCCTGGTTTTGTGGGGTTGCCTGGGGTCCCTGTAGTGGTGGACACACTGCTGATTGACGTGTCCTGGGGACAATGGCATGGGCCTGCTGGGTGGGTGCTGTGGTGGTGTTTCCTGAAGGGGGAGGCTCTGTGGTAGGCTGGGACTGTGCCTGGGTACTCAACTATCCAGAGGTCCCGGATGGGCCAGGTTGGTCATCGAGATATAGGCGTGCAGAGCTGCTGTCGTCACTGTGGGCCTCTTCTGTGGGGGGACTGGATGTAGCTGGTACCTCCTCTCCAGTGATGTTGACTATGGGTCCTGCGGGGATGCAAATGCAGTGTTAGTGTATCTGCATGGGCCATATTGTGCATGGGTGTGTTTCCCTCTATGATTGTGATTGCCCTGTCAGCTTGGACTTGTGTGAGTGGTGATTTACTGGGCATACTGTGGTGATGGGTGTCCATGCATTGGTGTTGCATGCAGGGCTAGGTATTGGGATGGGTGGGTTGTGATGGTGGGGTATTTGTGAGGTAATGGAGTGATGGGAGTGAGGTTAAGGGTGGGGTTATGTGATGGCATGCAGGTAGGGTGGGGAATATAATAGTAAAGATATGACTCACCAGAGTCCAGTCCTCCTGCTACTCCTACGAGGCCCTCAGGATGCATTATCGCCAAGACTTTGCCCCATCTCCTCCCATGTTGTTAGTTGTGGGGGAGGAGATGGGGGTCCACCGCCAGTCCTCTGTACGGCTACCTGGTGTCTTGCAACCAAGGAACGCACCTTCCCCCGTAGGTCGTTCCACCTCGTCCTGATGTCATCTCTTGTTCTGGGGTGATGTCCCACGGCGTTGACCCTGTCCACTATTCTCCGTCATAGCTGAATCTTCCTAGCAATGGACGTCTGCTGCACTTGTGATCCGAAAAGCTGTGGCTCTACCCGGATGATTTCCTCCACCATGACCCTTAGCTCCTCCTCTAAGAACTTGGGGTGTCTTTGGGGTGCCATGGATGTGGTGTGCATGAAATGTGTGAGGATGTGTGGGTGATGGGTGGGGTGATGTGTTGTGGTGTATGCTGTGATGTGCGGGGATGGTGTATAGATGATGGTGTTCTGTGCCTCTGATTGAGTGGGTGCTCCTGCCTTGTCTCTCTCTCTCTGTGCTATAGTTTTTTTCACTGTAAGGGGTTGTGGGTAATGTGGGTGGGTGTTTTATAATAGTGTGAGTGTGTGGGTGTGGTGTGTGTATATGTGTCAGGTGTGTGTAGTTTGAATTGTCCAATGTGGTGGTGTTTTGTAAATGTGTGTGTATTTTGAGGGCAGCGGGGTGTACCGCCAATAGTTTACCACATTTGAAAGACTGCCGCAGTGTTTTCTGGGTCGTGATACTGTGGGCGTATTCCTGTTGGTGTAACGGTGTGGGTTTTGCTGTAGCCAGTTTATCACTGACCTTTGGTGTGGCAGACTTGTGTGGGCGTCTGTATTATGGAGGATTTCTCAGTGTGGGTCATAATAGCCGTAGCGGAATACCGCTGCGGTCACGGTATGTTGGTGGCCGTCAGCACGGCGGTAGGTGGCATTTACCACCAGGGTTGTAATGCGGGCCTTACTCTTCACCAAATCTCCAGGCAGTCCTACTCTTGTTCCCTAGTATTACTGTGACAGTTTCTCCTCCACTTTTAATGCTGATGACTTCCAAGACCTCCTTATCAGCCTTCAAAAATGTCTTTAGCGAAAATGGTGTCAATCTGGTGTTAGGCTTCCTACCCTGCATCAAATAAACTGTGAAGTATGCACTCTCAAATTCTCCATTGTTCAGTAAGCCCAAACCAGATCATCTACAGTTCATTCCACACTCAATTTGTTTGCTAGGTATAACAGAATAGCTCCTTTGATCATTCTGTTGGCTCTTTCAACAATACCATTTGCTTGTGGATTGTATAGAGCAGTGCATCAGTGCTTTACACCACATGCGCCCAAAAACTCTGCCATCTTATAAGAGGTTAATTGCATACCATTATCCAGAATCAAATAATCTGGAAAACCCTTGTCTTTAAAAAATTCAGCTAAAACATCTACACTGGACACTGTTGTCATCTCCGACATAAACATTACAACTAACCACCTGGAGAGACTGTCAACTAGAAAAAACACAAACTTCTGTTAAGCTCTATCTCCAGCTAGGGGTCCTATAAAGTCTCTGCAGACCATATGTCACACTTGGCCAGTCTCACTAATGTTTCCAAAGTCTGTCTGACTTCCCACAGTCAACCTCTTTTTACTTTCCACACAACTAGTACACCTTTAAACCCAATGCACCACATCTTCACCTATACCCGGCCACCAAAATTCTGTTCTGAGACTCTTCTTCATTTATCATGGTCTGCCCAAGGAGGCCCTAATGGGCTATGGAAAACATTTGTTTCCTTACTCCAACCGGTGGTATGATCCTTTCTCCTCATACCACCACTTTATCACCTACTATGGACAGCTCATTAATTACTTTTCCATTTGTATGTAATGCCCTGGGTAAAGAGCTCTCTCTCCTGCCAACTGTTACCACCATTTTGACCACTTCTCTGAGAGCCTCATCTTTCAGCATAGCCTCCCTCCTTTCCTCAATGCTCACAGCTCCTGAAGACCAACGCATCACATCATTCACACTTGCCACCACACCCTCTCTCTCACTCCTAACCACCCCTTCCTTGTCCACCATATCCCAATCTAGAGACAGGTGAGAAAGGCAGTCTGCTTGAACATTCCTCCACATGTATACATATTCCAGAGTGTAGTTAAATTGATGTAACCTGACAGCAAACCTGGCTAACCTAGCTGAGCCTTTACCAGCTCCACCCATGGACAAAATCTTAATCAGAGGCTTATGGTCTGTACGTAGTTTTGTTTGGATTCCCCACTCATAAGTTCTGAAATACTCCATTCCCCATGCCGCTGATAACGCTTCTCTTTCTATCACAGAGTAGTGATGCTCAGTAGATGTCAATGAGGATGTAGCAAACATGAAGGGCCTCATTACGACCCTGGCGGCCGGCGGTAAGTTGGTGGTAACACCGCCAACAGGCTGGCGGTGTTCTGCCAGCTATTATGACCGTGGTGCAATAGCCACGGCCATACCGCTGGCCCCTCCAACATTCCGCCAGGCTTCTGCCTGGAGGTCATAATCCCCAGGGAAAGGCTGGCGGTAAGGGGGACTTGGGGTGCCCCTGGGGGCCCCTGCACTGCCCATGCACTTGGCATGGGCAGTGCAGGGGCCCCCAGGCACAGCCCCATCACGCATTTCACTGCCCGAATTTCAGGCAGTGAAATGCACGACAGGTACTACTGCACCCACTGCACATCAGCATTGCCGCCGGCTCTTTTACGAGCCGGCTGCAATGTTGATGTGACTTTTCCACTGGGCCAGCGGACGGAAAAACTGTTACCGTCCGCTGGCCCAGCGGAAAAGTCATAATAGGGAGCCAGATATACCACCAGTACTGGCTGTATACTGGCACCCGCAGCTTCGGCGGTCTTGGAGGAAGACCGCCGAAGTTGTAATGAGGGCCTACGTTTTTTTCTGCAGATTCCTGGATCTGTGAAAGGACAGCTCCTATGCCACATGTGCTGGCATCTACTGTCACTATATACTTGCTTCTAGTATCAAAGGGGGCAAGAACACTTCTTTTTTTATGTATTCAAAACATTTTTGTTGTATTGTAGACCAAGTGAAATTTACACCCTTTCTCAACAAGACTTTAAGATCCCTAGTCTTGGAGGCAAAATTATTCACACATTTAGAGTAATACTCTGTCAAGCCCAAGAAAGACCTTAATTGATCCTTATCCTGAGGTGGCGGCGCGAACCTTATGGTGTCTAGCAAGCCTTTCTTAGGTCTAATTCCTTCTGCTGATATAGTATGACCTAAATATTCAATTTCTTTGGTCAAAAGCACAGATTTGTATTTCTTCAATGTTAAACCAGATTTCTAAATCCTATCTAGGACTTGTTTCAGCATAATATTGTGGCTCTCCTCCGTATCGGCAAAAAACAATATGTCATCTTGGAAAAATATGACATTACTCATGCCCCCGAAGACTTCTGTCATTACCCTCTGGAAGACACTAGCTGCTGAACATAACCCAAAAGGCATCCATGTAAATTGAAAAGTGCCTTCCCTGGTTATAAATAGAGTCAGCGGTTTGGAATCATTGTGGAGCTTAACTAGATTATAAGCATGCTTTAAATCAAGCCTGGAGAAGACATTTCCCCCAGACATTTAAGCAGGAAAATCAGCTCGCTTATGTTGGGGAGGGGAAAATTGTCCACCACGACATTTTGATTTAAGCTCCTTAAATCAACACAAAACCTCAGCTTACCATCAGATTTGGTCGTGATGACAACTGGACTGATCCAATTTGATGCTTCAACAGGCTCTATTACACCATTCTTCAACATCTCATCCAACATTTTCTTTACTTCATCTCTGACCATAATAGGTACTCTCCTGACCTTATGCTGCATAGGAACCACCCCTTTGTCTTAACTTTATTTTATGTGTAAAGCCTTTCAAATGACTAATTTCCTCCCAAAAAAACTTCTTCAGCATCCTTGATGATGTTTTCCAATGACAGTTTCTCCACCACCATAACCTGATTTGGAGCATGAAGGTTGATTACTATACATAGATCATACTGATGAATCCATTCCAAAAAGCAGTCAACAGCCAGCTCGCCACATTTATAGAAGACCACAGCATCCTCAACATCTCCAAATCCAGATTCAGGAAAAACCATAGCACCGAAACAGCCCTCCCGGCCGCAACAGATGACATCCGCACCCTGCTGGACAAGGGAGAGATGGCAGCACTCATCCTACTAGACCTCTCGGCGGCCTTCGACACAGTCTCCCATCACACCCTGATAAGAAGACTCCACGAAGCCAGCATCAGAGAGAAGGCCCTCGACTGGATCCAATCCTTCCTCATCGGCAGAACTCAATGAATAAGACTCACCCCCTTCCTCACATACCTTACACCCACCACCTGTGGAGTGCCCCAGGGATCCTCCCTCAGCCCCACTTTGTTTATCGTCTACATGGCCCCACTAGCCACCATTGTCAGAAGCTAAGGAATGAACATCATCTCCTACGCTGACAACACCCAACTCATCCTCTTCCTCTCCAACGAACCCGAAAAGCCCAGACACAACTTCCACGAAGACATGAAAGCAGTCACCAACTGGATGAGAAACAGCTGCCTTTAACTCAACACTAACAAGACAGAAGTACTCATCATGGGCCCTCAACCAAACACGTGGAACAACTCCTAGTGGCCACCCACCCTCGGAAACCTGCCCACCCCTACCAGCCAAGCCTGCATCCTCTGAATCATCCTGGGCTCCAATCCCAGCATGAACCAGCAAATCAACTCAGTCACCTCTACCTGCTTCCGCACTCTCCGCCTCCTACGCAAGTCCTTCAAATGGATCCCCCTGGAACACAGAGAGACCATCACATACGCCCTGATAACAATCAGACTGGACTACGGCAATGCACTCTACGCCGGAATCAACAAGAAACTCACCTGCAAGCTACAAAACATCCAGAACGCTGCTTCCAATCTGATTCTCGACCTACCTTGTCACTGCCACATCTTGCAACACCTGCGTACACTGCACTGACTTCCCATCGAAAAAAGAATCACCTTCAAGATCCTCACCCACGCACACAAAGCCCTCCACAACACCAGACCAGCATACCTGAACCAGCGACTCAATCTCCACATACCCCACAGGGCCCTACGCTCAGCCCAGGTCTCTCTTGCAGGAGTGCCCTGCATCAAGAAAACTAAAACAGTGGGATGCTCACTTTCCCACCTCGCAGCCACAGCCTGGAACGCCCTTCCGATCAACCTCAGATGAACTACTCCCCTTCTCAACTTCACGAAGGAGCTGAAGACATGGCTTTTCTAATAACCACCTCACCGGTATACACTACTCCTCCCCCCCAGTGCCTTGAGACCTTAACAGGCGAGTAGTTGCGATTTACATGCACTGATTGATTGATTGATTCCAGTATCAGTGGTTCTGATTTCGCCACTTACACTTTGTCCTTTTGTATTTCAGCCACTGAAGCATGTATCAGCAACCATGTACCCTACGATGTCTACCTTTTCAATCTGCTAACACCCTGGGTTGATATCTCTGGAAAGTAGTTTCACCTGCAGCCACCGGGCTTGGAGCACTGTCTTTGGTAAAATGGTATATAATGACCCTGAATCAATCATCAACTCAACACATTTCCACCTGACCTCAAACTCAGCGTTGGGTCACTGCTTTCTTGCCTGACAGTTATCATTCTCTTCCACATACAACACCCCACAAACATTTGTGACCTTCCTTGCAATGAGCCCGCACTCAATTCCTTGCTAAAAGTATGTTGCAATGTACTCAAAGAACACAGAATGCTTTTAGTAAAGTATTTCTGTTCAAGTTCAGGCAAGATGAGACATGACTTCTGTCTTTGCTAGCTCAGAGCATCTGTCAACCACAAAATCACCACGTGCTCACCCCAACAATGGAACCTTACAGCATTCTAAAGCTCCCTGTTGGAGCTCAGTCATCAATACTAATCAACAAGTGCACTAGTGACAACATGTGTGAGGATAACTTGCAATGTAAATTACAACACCTCTGTCTCTCATGCTCGCCTCTCTTGGTATTGAAGGGCTGTGTAGAGTAGTGCAGGGCTGTGTAGAGTAATGCAGGGCAGAGTAGAGTAATGCAGGCCAGAGTAGAGTAATGCAGGCCAGAGTAGAGTAGTGCAGGGCTGTGTAGCATAGTGCAGGGCTGTGTAGCGTAGTGCAGGGCTGTGTAGAGTAGTGCAGGGCAGAGTAGAGTAATGCAGGCCAGAGTAGAGTAGAGTAGTGCAGGGCAGTGTAGCGTAGTGCAGGGCTGTGTGGAGTAGTGCAGAGTAGTGCAGGGCTGTGTAGAGTAGTGCAGGGCAGAGTAGAGTAATGCAGGCCAGAGTAGAGTAATGCAGGCCAGAGTAGAGTAGTGCAGGGCTGTGTAGCGTAGTACAGGGCTGTGTAGAGTAGTGCAGGGCAGAGTAGAGTAGTGCATGGCAGAGTGGAGTAGTGCAGGGCAGAGTAGAGTAATGCAGGCCAGAGTAGAGTAGTGCAGGGCTGTGTAGCGTAGTACAGGGCTGTGTAGAGTAGTGCAGGGCAGAGTAGAGTAGTGGAGGGCAGTGTAGAGTAGTGCAGGGCAGAGTAGAGTAATGCAGGGCAGTGTAGAGTAGTGCAGGGCTGTGTAGACTAGTGCAGGGCTGTGTAGAGTAGTGCAGGGCAGAGTAGAGTAGTGCAGGGCAGAGTAGAGTAATGCAGGCCAGAGTAGAGTAGTGCAGGGCTGTGTAGCGTAGTGCAGGGCTGTGTAGAGTAGTGCAGGGCAGAGTAGAGTAATGCAGGCCAGAGTAGAGTAGTGCAGGGCTGTGTAGCGTAGTGCAGGGCTGTGTAGAGTAGTGCAGGGCAGAGTAGAGTAATGCAGGCCAGAGTAGAGTAGTGCAGGGCTGTGTAGCGTAGTGCAGGGCTGTGTAGAGTAGTGCAGGGCAGAGTAGAGTAGTGGAGGGCAGTGTAGAGTAGTGCAGGGCTATGTAGACTAGTGCAGGGCAGAGTAGAGTAGTGCAGGGCAGAGTAGAGTAGAGTAGTGCAGGGCAGTGTAGAGTAGTGCAGGACGGAGTAGAGTAGTGCAGGGCTGTGTGGAGTAGTGCAGAGTAGAGTAGGGCAGAGTAGAGTAGTGCAGGGCAGTGCAGAGTAGTGCAGGGCTGTGTAGAGTATTGCAGGTCGGAGTAGAGTAGTGCAGTGCTGTGTAGAGTAGTGGAGGGCAGTGTAGAGTAGTGCAGGGCTGTGTAGAGTAGTGCAGGGCAGAGTAGAGTAGTGCAGGGCAGAGTAGAGTAGTGGAGGGCAGTGTAGAGTAGTGCAGGGCTGTGTAGACTAGTGCAGGGCTGTGTAGAGTAGTGCAGGGCAGAGTAGAGTAATGCAGGCCAGAGTAGAGTAGTGCAGGGCTGTGTAGCGTAGTGCAGGGCTGTGTAGAGTAGTGCAGGACAGAGTAGAGTAGTGCAGGGCAGAGTAGAGTAGTGCAGGGCGGAGTAGAGTAATGCAGGCCAGAGTAGAGTAGTGCAGGGCTGTGTAGCGTAGTGCAGGGCTGTGTAGAGTAGTGCAGGGCAGAGTAGAGGAGTGCAGGGCAGTGTAGAGTAATGCAGGGCTGTGTAGAGTAGTGCAGGGCAGAGTAGAGTAATGCAGGCCAGAGTAGAGTAGTGCAGGGCTGTGTAGCGTAGTGCAGGGCTGTGTAGAGTAGTGCAGGACAGAGTAGAGTAGTGCAGGGCAGAGTAGAGTAGTGCAGGGCAGAGTAGAGTAATGCAGGCCAGAGTAGAGTAGTGCAGGGCTGTGTAGCGTAGTGCAGGGCTGTGTAGAGTAGTGCAGGGCTGTGTAGAGTAGTGCAGGCCAGAGTAGAGTAGTGCAGGGCTGTGTAGCGTAGTGCAGGGCTGTGTAGAGTAGTGCAGGGCAGAGTAGAGTAGTGCAGGGCTGTGTAGACTAGTGCAGGGCACAGTAGACGAGTGCAGGGCAGAGTAGAGTAGAGTAGTGCAGGGCAGTGTAGAGTAGTGCAGGGCAGAGTAGAGTAGTGGAGGGCAGTGTAGAGTAGTGCAGGGCTGTGTAGAGTAGTGCAGGGCAGAGTAGAGTAATGCAGGCCAGAGTAGAGTAGTGCAGGGCTGTGTAGCGTAGTGCAGGGCTGTGTAGAGTAGTGCAGGGCTGTGTAGACTAGTGCAGGGCAGAGTAGAGTAGTGCAGGGCAGAGTAGAGTAGAGTAGTGCAGGGCTGTGTAGAGTAGTGCAGGGCAGAGTAGAGTAGTGGAGGGCAGTGTAGAGTAGTGCAGGGCTGTGTAGACTAGTGCAGGGCAGAGTAGAGTAGTGCAGGGCAGAGTAGAGTAGAGTAGTGCAGGGCAGTGTAGAGTAGTGCAGGACAGAGTAGAGTAGTGCAGGGCTGTGTGGAGTAGTGCAGAGTAGAGTAGGGCAGAGTAGAGTAGTGCAGGGCAGAGTAGAGTAGTGCAGGGCTGTGTAGAGTATTGCAGGTCGGAGTAGAGTAGTGCAGTGCTGTGTAGAGTAGTGGAGGGCAGTGTAGAGTAGTGCAGGGCTGTGTAAACTAGTGCAGGGCACAGTAGAGGAGTGCAGGGCAGAGTAGAGTAGTGCAGGGCAGTGTAGAGTAGTGCAGGGCAGAGTAGAGTAGTGGAGGGCAGTGTAGAGTAGTGCAGAGTAGAGTAGGGCAGAGTAGAGTAGTGCATGGCAGAGTGGAGTAGTGCAGGGCAGTGTAGAGTAGTGCAGGGCACAGTAGAGGAGTGCAGGGCAGAGTAGAGTAGTGCAGGGCAGTGTAGAGTAGTGCAGGACAGAGTAGAGTAGTGGAGGGCAGTGTAGAGTAGTGCAGGGCTGTGTAGACTAGTGCAGGGCAGAGTAGAGTAGTGCAGGGCAGAGTAGAGTAGAGTAGTGCAGGGCAGTGTAGAGTAGTGCAGGACAGAGTAGAGTAGTGCAGGGCTGTGTGGAGTAGTGCAGAGTAGAGTAGGGCAGAGTAGAGTAGTGCAGGGCAGTGTAGAGTAGTGGAGGGCAGTGTAGAGTGTTGCAGGGCTGTGTAGACTAGTGCAGGGCAGAGTAGAGTAGTGCAGGGCAGAGTAGAGTAGAGTAGTGCAGGGCAGTGTAGAGTAGTGCAGGACAGAGTAGAGTAGTGCAGGGCTGTGTGGAGTAGTGCAGGTCGGAGTAGAGTAGTGCAGGGCTGTGTAGAGTAGTGCAGAGTAGAGTAGGGCAGAGTAGAGTAGTGCAGGGCTGTGTGGAGTAGTGCAGAGTAGAGTAGGGCAGAGTAGAGTAGTGCAGGGCTGTGTGGAGTAGTGCAGAGTAGAGTAGGGCAGAGTAGAGTAGTGCAGGGCTGTGTGGAGTAGTGCAGAGTAGAGTAGGGCAGAGTAGAGTAGTGCAGGGCAGTGTAGAGTAGTGCAGGGCTGTGTAGAGTATTGCAGGTCGGAGTAGAGTAGTGCAGTGCTGTGTAGAGTAGTGCATGGCAGAGTGGAGTAGTGCAGGGCAGTGTAGAGTAGTGCAGGGCAGAGTAGAGTAGTGCAGGGCAGTGTAGAGTAATGCAGGGCAGTGTAGAGTAGTGCAGGGCAGAGTAGAGTAGTGCAGGGCAGTGTAGGGAAGTGAAGAGTAGTGTAGAGCAGCTACAACTGACCCCGTGTGTGCAGCCATGGCAGTTTAAGCCAGGAATGACAGGCCTGTAGCTGCCACTAACTCCAGCTGTGCAGCACTGGCACTTTAACGCCTGAGTGACGGTCCTGTAACTACCACTGACCCCAGATGTGCAGCTTTGGCACTTTAACGCACCAGTGACAGGCCTGTAGTTACCACTGGCCCCATGTGTGCAGCTGTGGCACTTTAATGCATGCGTGGTGGTCCTGTAAGTACCACTGACCCGGGTGTGTAGCCGTGGCACTTTAACGCCTGAGTTACGGTCCTGTAACTACCACTGATCCCAGATGTGCGCTTGTGGCACTTTAACGCACAAGTGACAGGCCTCTAAGTACCACTGACTCTGGGTGTGCAGCTGTGGCACTTTAACACAAGAGTGACTGTCCTGTAAGTACTGGTGACCCCGGGTTTGCAGCTGTGGCACTTTAAGACACAAGTGATGGGCCTGTAAGTAATGCTGACCCTGGGTATGCAGCCGTGGCACTTTAACGCACGAGTGATGGTCCTGTAAGTACTGCTGACCCCTGGTGTGCAGCTCAGGCACTTTAACACAAGAGTGATGGATCTGTAAGTACTGGTGACCCTGGGTGTGCAGTTGTGGCACTTCAACACACGAGTGACGGTTCTGTAAGTACTGCTGACCCTGGGTGTGCAGCTGTGGCACTTTAACACATAAGTGACGGGCCTATAAGTACTGCTGACCCTGGGTGTGCAGCCGTGGCACTTTAACACAAGAGTGATGGTCCTGTAAGTACTGCTGACCCTGTGCAGCAGTGGCATGTTAAGTACCGCTGACCCTGGGTGTGCAGCCGTGGCACTTTAAGACACGAGTGATGGTCCTGTAAGTACTGCTGACCCCGGGTGTGCAGCTGTGGCACTTTAACGCATGAGTGACGGGACTGTAAGTACTGCTGACCCCAGGTGTGCAGCTCTGGCACTTTAAGACATGAGGGATGGGTTTGTAAGTACTGCTGACCCCGGTGTGCAGCTCTGGCACTTTAAGGCATGAGTGATGGGTCTGTAAGTACCGCTGACCCCAGGTGTGCAGCTGTGGCTCTTTAAGACATGATTGATGGGCCTGTAACTACCACTGACCCTGAGTGTGCAGCCGTGGCACTTTAACACACAAGTGACAGTCCTGTAAGTACCACTGACCCTGGGTGTGCAGCTCTGGCACTTTAAGACATGATTGATGGGCCTGTAAGTACCGCTGACCCCAGGTGTGCAGCTGTGGCACTTTAACACACGAGTGACGGCCCTGTGAGTACCACTGACCCTGGGTGTGCAGCTCTGGCACTTTAAGACATGAGTGATGGGCCTGTAAGTACCACTGACCCCAGGTGAGCAGCTGTGGCACTTTAACACACGAGTGACGGCCCTGTGAGTACCACTGACCCTGGGTGTGCAGCTCTGGCACTTTAAGACATGAGTGATGGGTCTGTAAGTACTGCTGACCCCGGGTGTGCAGCTGTGGCACTTTAACACTAAAGTGACGGTCCTGTAAGTACCACTGACCCTGGGTGTCCAGCTCTGGCACTTTAAGACATGAGTGATGGGCCTGTAAGTACCGCTGACCCTGAGTGTGCAGCTGTGGCACTTTAACACTAAAGTGAGGGCCTGTAGGTGCCACCACTGGCCCTGCACACCAGTTTACGGGTGGGTTTCAGAAGTAACGTGAGGTAATGCAGCGCGGTACAGGGCAGAGGCTTGGAGGGAGGCCCAGGGCCCTCTCACTGGATGAAGGACTCCTGAATACATCTGCCCCTCCGCTGCGCACACAGCGTCCTGCCTCAATCACCACAGACAGCCCAATCTAAATCAACACTTTACACATTATACAACACAACAAACGGCCCTGGCCGCCGTCCAGGGCATGACTAACACCAACACCCGCAGCCAGGCGGGAAGAAACGCGCACATTGTGTGTGCCCCCATCCCACCCCGATGCCAGCCCATCCCATCCCTGGCGGGTGATTTACCACCGCACGTGCTCCGCACTTCTCCGGCCGACAAAGCGGCGAGATGTCGTTTATGGGGCGGAAAGGCTGAGCTCACCCGGCTCCTCGAGGCGCTGGTTGTGGTGCCATTGTGTGGGGTTCATTCCACTGCCCGGTGCGCTCTGGTGCCCTTGCCACGGGGCTGGCACTGGCCTCCGGCCCACCATGACGCGCCTAGTCTCTTTAGAGAGGCCTTTGTCCCTCGCAGCGGGACCTGTTGTCCACCCAGGGTGCCCACCTTCACTGGTGCCCCTGCGCCAGAGCCCCGGTGCCCGCGGTGGCACGATTTATGACCTGGAACCACTCGTGGGCTGTGATTCCCAAGCTCAAGAAGGATTAATGCGCTGGTCACCCCGACATTACTGCAGCTTCAAGGGAGTTCAAGGGAATTGTGAAGAGCCGACGGCGGCTCCACAAAATCAGCCGAACCCCCAAAGTGCAAGAAGTCGGGGTTGCCAGACCCTCGTGCTCCTCAGGCATCGTTGCCCCCGGGTTTGTGCCCAGCTGGAGCCTAGAACTTCCAAGTACAAGTCCTGGTCCGTGGATCTGGGCACAGGGGGGACCTCAAAGCTGGGGTTACAGAGGGACGGGGCCTCGTGAGTTTAACAAGCGCTCAGTGCACAGGCACTAGAACTGGACTGGGAGGCGCTAGACAGCAGATCTCGATACCAGAATCTGGGGCAGACGGACTTTCAGGATTTGTAGAAGGAATCAGATGCAGGGACCGGGCCGGGCCGTCTCCCCTCAGTTCTAGGACTGAGCTTCTCTTCACAGGACTCCCAAAGGTGAGGGCTAGGTCCAGGCCCTGTAAGGAATGTTATTGTTCAGGAAGGAACCACATAACCTGCGCCTGGCCAACGCCCCCCGAGCTGGAATTACAGCATGACGCGGACATTCCCGAATTTTCTAGTTTCAGAGCCGGACTCACCTCTGAGGTTACAGAAAGTCCCTCTTTTTCTGCAGCAAACTCTACATTAAGGGAAGAATTCACTGCCAGATTTGGCAGACTTTACTTTTCGGAGGGGGGTGGGGGGGATGCAGTGAAAATAGGGCACAAACAACAGACAATACTTTGGGGCATATCATAAATGACGCGACACTTTTCGTGCACCCCCCTTACCGGCACCTAATAGCGCTATGCATGTCGTTAGCACAATAGCGCCAACATTCTTGACGCTGTTGTGGCGCTTTGCTACACTCGCGCAGCGACGCCCAGGGAGGCCCTTTGAATATAAAAGGCGCGTCAAGTTAACGCCTACTGTGAGCAGCCAATAAAAATCATGGAAAAAAATGGCGCAGTGAAATGTTGTAAACTTCACTGCACCATTTTTTCGGGCCTCTGTGCACTGGACTGCCCCCCCTTACAAAAAAGCCACCTTAGCGTAAAAAAATGACGCTATGGTGGTGCTAAGTTGGCGCAAGGGGCTTGTAAATATGCCCCTTTGCCTTTTGGGATAGACACTTCGAACCCCACTTGTGCGCTTTGACAGCAAACAACTGCTTGCTGGTACTTTATGATGGCAGGCACGCTTGCCAGTATTCGTGAGTGCACACACTGCCTGCAAGTATCCATGCATCCAAATACTGCTTGAACGCACGCACTGCTTGCCAGTATTCATGAATGCACGCACTGCTTGTCTGTATAAGTGAATGTGCACACAGCCTGCAAGTATCCATGCATCCAAATACTGCTTGAACGCATGCATCACTTGCCAGTATCCGTGAATGTGCACACTGCCTGCAAGTATCCATGCATCCAAGTACTGCTTGAACGCACGCATCGCTTGCCAGTATCCGTGAATGTGCACACTGTCTGCAAGTATCCATGCATCCAAATACTGCTTGAACGCACGCATCGCTTGCCAGTATCCGTGAATGTGCACACTGTCTGCAAGTATCCATGCATCCAAATACTGCTTGAATGCACGCACTGCTTGCCAGTATCCGTGAATCTGCACACTGCCTGCAAGTATCCATGCATCCAAATACTGCTTGAACGCACGCACTGCTTGCCAGTATTCATGAATGCACGCACTGCTTGTCTGTATAAGTGAATGTGCACACAGCCTGCAAGTATCCATGCATCCAAATACTGCTTGAACGCACGCACACTTGCCACTATCCGTGAATGTGCACACTGCCTGCAAGTATCCATGCATCCAAGTACTGCTTGAGCGCACGCATCACTTGACAGTATCCGTGAATGTGCACACTGCCTGCAAGTATCCATGCATCCAAATACTGCTTGAAAGCACGCACCGCTTGCCAGTATCCGTGTATGCGCACACAGCCTGCAAGTATCCATGCATCCAAATACTGTTTGAAAGCACGCACCGCTTGCCAGTATTCATGAATGCGCACACTGCCTGCAAGTATCCATGCATCCAAATACTGCTTGAACGCACGCATCACTTGCCAGTATCCGTGAATCTGCACACTGCCTGCAAGTATCCATACATCCAAATACTGCTTGAATGCACACACTGCTTGCCAGCATTTGTGAATGCACGCACCACTTGCCAGTATTCGTGAATGCGCACACTGCCTGCAAGTATCCATGCATCCAAATACTGCTTGAACGCACGCACCGCTTGCCAGTATTCGTGAATGTGCACACTGCCTGCAAGTATCCATGCATCAAGTACTGCTTGAACGCAGACATCGCTTGCCAGTATCGGTGAATGTGCACACTGCCTGCAATTATCCATGCATCCAAATGCTGCTTGAATGCACGCACTGCTTGCCAGTATTCATGAATGCACGCACTGCTTGTCTGTATAAGTGAATGTGCACACAGCCTGCAAGTATCCATGCATCCAAGTACTGCTTGAACGCATACATCGCTTGCCTATATCTGTGAATGCGCACACAATGCCTGCAAGTATCCATGCATCCAAATACTGCTTGAACGCACGCACCGCTTGCCAGTATTCGTGAATGTGCACACTGCCTTCAAGTATCCATGCATCCAAATACTGCTTGAACGCACGCACCGCTTGCCAGTATTTGTGAATGTGCACACTGCCTGCAAGTATCCATGCATCCAAATACTGCTTGAACGCACGCTCCGCTTGCCAGTATCTATGAATGTGCACACTGCCTGCAAGTATCCATGCATCCAAATACTGCTTGAACGCACGCACACTTGCCACTATCCGTGAATGTGCACACTGCCTGCAAGTATCCATGCATCCAAGTACTGCTTGAATGCACTCACTGCTTCTCAGTATCTGTGAATGCGCACACAGCCTGCAAGTATCCATGCATCCAAATACTGCTTGAGCGCACGCACGCTTGCCAGTATCCGTGAATGTGCACACTGCCTGCGAGTGTCCATGCATCCAAGTACTGCTTGAATGTACTCACTGCTTCTCAGTATCTGTGAATGCGCACACAGCCTGCAAGTATCCATGCATCCAAATACTGCTTGAATGCACTCACTGCTTCTCAGTATCTGTGAATGCGCACACATCCTGCAAGTATCCATGCATCCAAGTACTGCTTGAATGCACGCACCGCTTGCCAGTATTCGTGAATGCACACACTACCTGCAAGTATCCATGCATCAAGTACTGCTTGAATGCATGCACTGCTTGCTAGTATTTGTGAATGCACACACTGCCTGCAAGTATCCATACATCCAAATACTGCTTGAACGCACGCATCGCTTGCCAGTATTCGAGTATTCGTGAATGCGCACACTGCCTGCAAGTATCCCTGCATCCAAGTACTGCTTGCCAGTATCTTTGAATGCAAACACAGCTTCCCAGCATCTGTGAATGCGGACACTGCAGCAAGTATCCATGAATGCAGACACTGTTCGTCAGTATCCATGGAAGCAGGCACTGCTTGCCAGTATCCGTGAATGCGGACACTGCTTGTCAGTACCCGTGAATGCACAAACTGCTTACCAGTATCTGTGAATGCAGGCACAGCATGCCCGTATACGTGACTGCAGGCACTGTTTGTCAGTGTCCCTGAAAGTGACTGCATGCACTGATTTACAGTATCCGTGAATGCAGACATTGCCTCACAGTATCCATGACTGCAGGCACTGCTTGCCAGTATCCGTGAATGCAGGCACTGCTTGCCAGTTTCCGTGAATGAAGACACTGCTCGCCAGTATCCGTGAATGCCGTCACTGTAGCCAGTATCCATGAATGCAGACACTGCTAGCCGGTATCTGTGACTGCAGACACCGCTCGTCATTATCCGCAAATGAAGACACTGCTCAACAGTATCCTTGAATGCAGGCAGGGCTCGCCAGTATCCATGACTGCAGAGACTGCTTGTCAGTATCCGTGAATGAAAACACTGCCTTTCAGTATCCGTAAATGCAGACACTGCAGCCAGTATCTGTGAATGCATGCACTGCTTTTCAGTATCTGTGAATTTCCAGCACTGCTTGTCAGTATCTGTGAATGCAGACACAGCTTGCCAGGATCCGTGACTGCAGGCCCTGCTCATCAGTATCCGTGAATCCAGGCACTGCTCGCCAGCATCCGTGAATGCAGACATTGCTTGTCAGTATCCATGAATGCAGGCACTGCCTGCCAGTATGCATGACTGCAGAGACTGTTTGTGAGTGCCGTGAATGAAAACACTGCCTTTCAGTATCCGTGAATGTAGACACTGCAGCCAGTATCTGTGAATGCATGCACTGCTTTTCAGTATCTGTGAACGCAGGCACTGCTTGTCACAGTCTGTGAATGCAGACACAGCTTGCCAGTATCCGTGACTGCAGGCACTGCTCATCAGTATCTGTGAATACAGGCACTGCTTGTCAGTATCTGTAAATGCACGCAGTGCTTGTCAGTATCTGTAAATGCACGCAGAGCTTGCCAGTATTTTTGAATGCACACACTGCTCTCCAGTGACCGTGAATGAAGACACTGCTCCCCAGTATTCATGAATGTAGGCACTTCTCATAAGTATCTGTGAATGCCGACACTGCAGCAGGTACTGGTGAATGCAGGCACTGGTTGTCAGTATCCATGACTTTAAACACTGCTTGCCAGTATCCATGACTGCAAATACTGCTTGTCAGTATCCATGACTGCAGGCACTGCTTGCCAGTATCCATGACTGCAGAGACTGGTTGTCAGTATCAGTGAATGAAGATAATACCTTTCAGTACCCGTAAAATGCAGACATTGCAGCCAGTATTTGTGAATGCAGGCACTGCTTGTCAGTGTCCGTGAATGCTGACACTGCTTGCCAGTATCCGTGAATGCATGCACTACTTGTTAGTATCCGTGAATGCACGCACTGCTCATCAGTATCTGTGAATGAACACACTGCTCAACAGTATTCGCGAATGCAGGCACTGCTGGCCAGTATCTGTGAATGTAGACACTGCAGCAAGTATCTGTGAATGCATGCACTGCTTGTCAGTATCTGTGAATGCACGCACTGCTCATCAGTATCTGTGAATGCAGGCACTGCTTACCAGTATCCGTGAAAGAACACACTGTTCCTCTGTATGCGTGAATGCAGGCAATGCTCGTCTTTATCCGTGAAGGCACGCACTGCTCGCCAGTATCCATGACTGCAGACACAGCTCATCAGTATCCATGAATAAAGGCACTGCTCACCAGTATCTGTGAGTACAGCCAATGCTTGTCACTATCCGTGAATGCACGCAGTGCTTGCCAGTATTTTTGAATGCACATACTGCTCTACACCATCCGTTAATGAAGGCACTGCTCCCCAATATTCGTGAATGCAGGCACTGCTCACCAGTATCTGTGAATGCAGACACTGCAGCCGGTAGCGGTGAATGCAGGCACTGGTTGTCAGTATCCATGACTTCAGACATTGCTTGCAAGTATCGTTGACTGCAGAGACTGCTTGTCAGTATCCATGACTGCAGGCACTGCTTGCCAGTATGCATGACTGCAGAGACTGGTTGTCAGTATCTGTGAATGAAGATACCACCTTTCAGCACCCATGAATGCCGACACTGCAGTCAGTAACTGTGAATGCAGGCACTGCTTGTCTGTATCCATGAATGCAGACATTGCAGCCAGTATTTGTGAATGCAGACACTGCTTGCCAGCATCCGTGAATGCAGACACTGCTTACCAGTATCCGTGAATGCAGACACTGCTTGCCAGTATCTGTGACTGCAGACACTGCTTGCTAGTATCCGTGACTGCAGACATTACTCAGCAGTATCCGTGAATGAAGACACTGCTTGCCAGTATCCTTGAATGCAGGCACAGCTCATCAGTATCCATGAATGCACGCACTGCCCGGCAGCATCCATGACTGCAGACACTGCTTGTCAGTATTCATGAATGCAGACATTGCAGCCAGTATTTGTGAATGCAGACACTGCTTGCCAGTATCCGTGAATGCAGACACTGCTTACCAGTATCCGTGAATGCAGACACTGCTTACCAGTATCCGTGAATGCAGACACTGCTTGCCAGTATCCGTGAATGCAGACACTGCTTACCAGTATCCGTGACTGCAGACATTACTCATCAGTATCCGTGAATGAAGACACTGCTTGCCAGTATCCTTGAATGCAGGCACAGCTCATCAGTATCCATGAAGGCACGCACTGCCCGGCAGCATCCATGACTGCAGACACTGCTCGTCAGTATTCATGAATGCAGGCACTGTTTGCCAGTATCTGTGAATGCATACAATGCAGCCAGTATCTGTGAATGCAGGCACTGCTCGCCAGTATCTGTGAATGCAGACACTGCTCGCCTGTATCTGTGACTGCAAACACTGCAGACAATATCTGTCAATGCAGGCAATGCTTGTCAGTATCTGTGAATGCAGACACTGCTTACCAGTATCCATGAATGAAGACACTGCTCGCCAGTATCTGTGAATGAAGACACTGCTCCCCAGTATCCATGAATGAAGACACTGCTCGCCAGTATCTGTGAATGAAGACACTACTCGCCAGTATCCGTGACTGCAGACACTGCTTGTCAGTATCAGTGAACGCACAAACTGCTCGCCAGTATCTGTGAATGAAGACACTGCAACCAGTATCCGTGAACAAAGACACTGCATGCCAATGTTCATGACTGCAGACACTGCTCGCCAGTATCGGTGACTGCAGACACTGCTTGCCAGTATCCGTGACTGCAGACACTGCTTGTCAGTATCCTTGAATGAAGACACTGCAGCCAGTATCTGTAAATCCAGGCACTGCTCGCCAGTATCCGTGAATGCAGACACTGCAGTAAGTATCTGTGAATTCAGGCACTGCTTGTCATTATCCATGACTGCAGACACTGCTTGCCAGTATCCATGAATGCAGACATTGTTTGTCAGTATTTGTGAATGGAGACACTGCCCTTCAGTATCTGTGAATGCTACCCTGCAGCCAGTATCTGTGAATGCAGGCACTACATGTCAGTATCTGTGAATGCAGAAACTGCAGCCAGTATCTGTGAATGCAGGCACTACATGTCAGTATCTGTGAATGCAGACACTGCAGCCAGTATCTGTGAATGCAGGCACTGCTCGTCAGTATCTGTGAATGCAGACACTGCTCGCCAGTATCCGTGACTTCAGACACTGCTTGCCAGTATCCATGAATGCAGGCACTGCCTGCCAGTATCCGTGACTGCAGAGACTGCAGCTAGTATCTGTGAATGCCAGCACTGCTTGTCAGTATCTGTGACTGCAGGCACTGCTTATCAGTATCCGTGAATGAAGACACTGCTTGACAGTATCCGTGAATGCACGCACTGCTTGACAGTATCCGTGAATGCACGCACTGCTCACCAGTATCCGTGAATGAAGACAGTGCTCCCCAGTATTCGTGAATGCAGGCACTGCTTGCCAGTATCTGTGAATGCAAACACTGCAGCCAGTATCCATGAATGCAGGCACTGGTTGTGAGTATCCATGACTGCAGACACTGCTTGCCAGTATCCATGACTCCAGAGACTGCTTGTCAGTATCCATAACAGCAGGCACTGCTTGCCAGTATCCATGACTGCAGAGACTGCTTGTCAGTATCGGTGAATGAAGATACTACCTTTCAGTATCCGTGAATGCAGACACTGCAGCCAGTATCTGTGAATGCAGGCGCTGCTTGTCAGTATCCGTGAATGCAGACATTGCATCCAGTATTTTTGAATACAAGCACTGCTTGTCAGTGTCCGTGAATGCAGATACTGCTTGCTGGTATCGGTGATCGCAGACACTGCTCATCAGTATCTGTGAATGAAGACACCGCTTACCAGTATCTGTAAATGCATGCACTGCTCGTCAGTATCCGTGAATGCATGCACTGCTCGCCAGTATCCATGAATGCCGACACTGCAGCCAGAATCCATGAATGCATGCACTGCTCATCAGCATCCGTGAATGCATGCACTGCTCGCCAGTGTCTGTGAATTCCGACACTGCAGCCAGTATCCGTAAATGCAGACACTACTTGTCAGCATCCGTGAATGTAAACACTGCTTACCAGTATCCGTGAATGCAGACTATGCTTGCTAGTATCCGTGATTACAGACATTACTCATCAATATTCATGAATGAAGGCACTGCTTGCCAGTATCCATGAAGGCACGCACTGCCCGGCAGCATCCATGACTGCAGACACTGCTCGTCAGTATCCATGAATGAAGGCACTGTTTGCCAGTATCTGTGAATGCATACAATGCAGCCAGTATCTGTGAATGCAGGCACTGCTTGCCAGTATCCGTGAATCCAGACACTGCATCCAGAATCTGTGAATGCAGCCACTGCTCGCCAGTATCTGTGAATGCAGACACTGCTCGCCTGTATCTGTGACTGCAAACACTGCAGACAATATCTGTCAATGCAGGCAATGCTTGTCAGTATCTGTGAATGTAGGCACTGCTCATCAGTATCCTTGACTGCAGACACTTCTCACCAGTATCTGTGAATGCAAGCACTGCTCGCCAGTATCCGTGACTGCAGACACTGCTCGCCGGTATCCGTGACTGCAGACACTGCTCATCAGTATCCGTGACTGCAGACACTGCTCGCCAGTATCCGTGACTGCAGACACTGCTCATCAGTATCCCAGAATGAAGACGCTGCTTGCCAGTATCCATGAATGCAGGCACGGCTCATCAGTATCCTTGAATGCAGGCACTGCTCATCAGTATCTGTGAAGGCATGCACTGCCCGCCAGTATCCATGACTGCAGGCACTGCTTGTCAGTATCCATGAATGAAGGCACTGCTGGTCAGTATCCGTGAATGCAGGCACTGCTTGCCAGTATCTGTGTATGTAGACACTGCAGCCAGTATCTGTGACTGCAGGCACTGCTTGCCAGTATCCGTGAATTCAGGCACTGAGCCAATATCTGTGAACGCAGACACTGCTCGCCAGTGTCTGTGAATGCAGAATCTGCTTGCCAGTATCCGTGACTGCAGACACTGCTTGTCAGTGTCAGTGAATGCATGAACTGCTCGCCAGTATCCGTGAATGAGGACACTGCATGCCAATATCCATGACTGCAGACCCTCTCGCCAGTATCCGTGACTGCAGGCACTGCTTGTCAGTATCCATGAATGAAGCCAGTATAATGCATACAATGCAGCCAATATTTGTGAATGCAGACACTGCTCGCCTGTATCCGTGACTGCAGACACTGCACAAAATATCTGTCAGTGCAGGCAATGCTTGTCAGTATCTGTGAATGCAGACACTGCTTGCCAGTATCCGTGACTGCAGACACTGCTTGTCAGTGTCAGGGAATGCATGAACTGCTCGCCAGTATCCGTGAATGAAGACACTGCATGCCAATATCCATGACTGCAGACCCTCTCGCCAGTATCCGTGACTGCAGACACTGCTTGCCAGTATCCGTGACTGCAGACACTGCAGCCAGTACCTGTGAATGCAGCACTGCTTGTCAGTATCCGAGACTTCAGACACTGCTTTCCAGTATCTGTGAATGCAGACACTGCTTGTCAGTGTCCATGAATGAAGACACTGCAGCCAGTATCCATGACTGCAGACACTGCTCGCCAGGACCCATGACTGGAGACACTGCATGCCAGTATCCATGACTGCAGACACTGCTTGCCAGTAGCTGTGACTGCAGACACTGCTTGTCAGTATCAGTGAATGCACAGACTTCTTGCCAGTATCCGTGAATGAAGACACTGCTTGTCAGTATCCATGACTGGAGACACTGCTCACCAGAATCCGTGACTGCAGACACTGCTCACCAGAATCCGTGACTGCAGACACTGCTCACTAGTATCTATGAATGCAGACACTGCTTGCCACGCTCTTATGTGCTCCTTTACACCCTCTTATGTGATGCTTGACACACTCTTACGTGCACCTTTACATGCTTCTTTACACGCTCCTACGTGCTCTTTTACATGCACTTACATGCTCCTTTATACGCTCTCACGTGCTCCTTTATATGCTCTTATTTGCTCCTTTACATGCTCTTGCATGCTCTTTTACACACTCTTAGGTGCTCCTTTATATGCTCTTACGTACTCCTTTACATGCTCTTACGTGCTCCTTTACTCTTACGTTCTCCTTTACATGATCTTACGTGCTCCTTTACTCTTACGTTCTCCTTTATCTTACGTGCTCCTTTACTCTTACGTTCTCCTTTACATGCTCCTAGGTGCTCCTTCACTCTTATGTTCTCCTTTACATGCTCTTAGGTGATCCTTTACATGCTCTTACGTGCTCCTTTACCCGGTCTTACGTGCTCCTTTACATGCTCTTATGTACTCTTTTACATGCTCTTACGTGCTCCTTTACACGCTCCTATGTGCTCCTTTACACGCACTTACGTGCTCCATTACATGCTCTACGTGCTCCTATACATGCTCTTACGTGCTCCTTTACATGCTCTTCCATATTCTTTTACATGCTCTTACGTGCTTCCTTACATGCTCTTACTTGCTGCTTTACACTCTCCTTTACACGCTCTTACGTGCTCCTTTACATGGTCTTACGTGCTCCTTTACATGCTCTTATGTACTCTTTTACATGCTCTTACGTGCTCCTTTACACGCTCTTACGTGCTCCTTTACACGCTCTTACGTGCTCCTTTACACGCTCTTATGTGCTCCTATACATGCTCTTACGTGCTCCTTTACACGCTCTTACGTGCTCCTTTACACAGTCTTACATGGTCCTTTACATGCTCTTACATGCTCCTTTACATGGCCTTACACGCTCCTTTATATGCTCTTACGTGCTCCTTTACATGCTCTGACATGCTCCTTTACACGCTCTTTCATGCTCCTTCACATGCTCTTACGTGCTCCTTTACATGCTCTCACATGCTCCTTTACACCCTCTTTCATGCTCCTTTACACGCTCTTTCATGCTCCTTTACACGCTCTTACATGCACCTTTACATGTTGTTCCGAGCTCCTTTACACGCTCCTATGTGCTCTATTACATGCACTTACGTGCTCCTTTAAACTCTCTCACGTGCTCCTTTACATACTCTTATTTGCTTCTTTACATGCTCTTGCATGCTCTTTTACACACTCTTAGGTGCTCCTTTACATGCTCTTACGTGCTCCTTTACTCTTATGTTCTCCTTTACATGCTCTTACGTGCTCCTTTACTCTTATGTTCTCCTTTACATGCACTTAGGTGCTCCTTTACTCTTACGTTCTCCTTTACATGCACTTAGGTGCTCCTTTACTCTTACGTTCTCCTTTACATGCTCTTACGTGCTCCTTTACTCTTACGTTCTCCTTTACATGCTCTTTCCTGCTTCTTTACTCTTACGTTCTCCTTTACATGCTCCTAGGTGCTCCTTTACTCTTACGTTCTCCTTTACATGCTCTTTGGTGCTCCTTTACTCTTATGTTCTCCTTTACATGCTCTTAGGTGCTCCTTTACATGCTCTTACGTGCTCCTTTACACGCTCTTACATGCTCCTTTACCCGGTCTTACGTGCTCCTTTACATGCTCTTATGTACTCTTTTACATGCTCTTATGTGCTCCTTTACACGCTCTTATGTGCTCCTTTACATGCACTTACGTGCTCCTTTACACGCTCTACGTGCTCCTTTACATGCTCTTACATTCTCTTTTACATGCTCTTACGTGCTTCCTTACACACTCTTACTTGCTTCTTTACACGCTCTTACGTGCTCCTTTACACGCTCTTACGTGCTCCTTTACATGGTCTTACGTGCTCCTTTACATGCTCTTACGTGCTCCTTTACATGCTCTCACGTGCTCCTTTACACGCTCTTTCATGCTCCTTTACACGCTCTTACGTGCTCCTTTACATGCTCTCACATGCTCCTTTACACCATCTTTCATGCTCCTTTACACGCTCTTACGTGCTCCTTTACAGACTCTTACGTGCTCCTTTACATGCTCTTGGGTTCTCCTTTACATGCTCTTTCATGCTCCTTTAAACGCTCTCACGTGCTCCTTTACATGCTCTTATGTGCTTCTTTACATGCTCTTGCATGCTCTTTTACACACTCTTAGGTGCTCCTTTATATGCTCTTACGTACTCCTTTACATGCTCTTACGCGCTCCTTTACTCTTAAGTTCTCCCTTACATGCTCTTACGTACTCCTTTACTCTTACGTTCTCCTTTACATGCTCTTACGTGCTCCGTTACTCTTACGTTCTCCTTTACATGCTCCTAGGTGCTCCTTTACTCTTACGTTCTCCTTTACATGCTCTTAGGTGCTCATTTACTCTTACGCTCTCCTTTACATGCTCTTAGGTGCTCCTTTATATGCTCTTACGTGCTCCTTAACACGCTCTTACGTGCTCCTTTACTCTTACGTTCTCCTTTACATGCTCTTACGTGCTCCTTTACTCTTACGTTCTCCTTTATCTTACGTGCTCCTTTACTCTTATGTTCTCCTTTACATGCTCCTAGGTGCTCCTTCACTCTTACGTTCACCTTTACATGCTCTTTGGTGCTGCTTTACTCTTATGTTCTCCTTTACATGCTCTTACGTGCTCCTTTACATGCTCTACGTGCTCCTATACATGCTCTTACGTGCTCCTTTACATGCTCTTCCATACTCTTTTACATGCTCTTACGTGCTTCCTTACATGCTCTTACTTGCTTCTTTACACGCTCCTTTACACGCTCTTACTTGCTTCTTTACATGGTCTTACGTGCTCCTTTACATGCTCTTATGTACTCTTTTACATGCTCTTACGTGCTCCTTCACACTCTCTTACGTGCTCCTTTACACGCTCTTATGTGCTCCTATACATGCTCTTACGTGCTCCTTTACACGCTCTTACGTGCTCCTTTACACGGTCTTACATGGTCATTTACATGCTCTTACGTGCTCCTTTACATGGTCTTACACGCTCCTTTACATGCTCTTACGTGCTCCTTTACATGCTCTCACGTGCTCCTTTACACGCTCTTTCATGCTCCTTTACACGCTCTTACGTGCTCCTTTACATGCTCTCACATGCTCCTTTACACTCTCTTTCATGCTCCTTTACACACTCTTACGTGCTCCTTTACATGCTCTCACATGCTCCTTTACACCCTCTTTCATGCTCCTTTACACGCTCTTTCATGTTCCTTTACACGCTCTTACATGCACCTTTACATGTTGTTCCGAGCTCCTTTACACGCTCCTATGTCCTCTATTACATGCACTTACGTGCTCCTTTAAACGCTCTCACGTGCTCCTTTACATGCTCTTATTTGCTTCTTTACATGCTCTTGCATGCTCTTTTACACACTCTTAGGTGCTCCTTTACATGCTCTTACGTGCTCCTTTACTCTTATGTTCTCCTTTACATGCTCTTACATGCTCCTTTACTCTTACGTTCTCCTTTACATGCTCTTACGTGCTCCTTTACTCTTACGTTCTCCTTTACATGCACTTAGGTGCTCCTTTACTCTTATGTTCTCCTTTACATGCTCTTACATGCTCCTTTACTCTTACGTTCTCCTTTACATGCTCCTAGGTGCTCCTTTACTCTTACGTTCTCCTTTACATGCACTTAGGTTCTCCTTTACTCTTACGTTCTCCTTTACATGCACTTAGGTGCTCCTTTACTCTTACGTTCTCCTTTACATGCTCTTACGTGCTCCTTTACTCATACGTTCTCCTTTACATGCTCTTACGTGCTCCTTTACTCTTACGTTCTCCTTTACATGCTCCTAGGTGCTCCTTTACTCTTACGTTCTCCTTTACATGCTCTTAGGTGCTCCTTTACTCTTATGTTCTCCTTTACATGCTCTTAGGTGCTCCTTTACATGCTCTTACGTGCTCCTTAACACGCTCTGACGTGCTCCTTTACCCGGTCTTCCGTGCTCCTTTACATGCTCTTATGTAATCTTTTACATGCTCTTATGTGCTCCTTTACACGCTCTTATGTGCTCCTTTACACGCACTTACGTGCTCCTTTACACACTCTACGTGCTCCTATAAATTCTCTTACATGCTCCTTTACAGGCTCTTACATACTCTTTTACATGCTCTTACGTGCTTCCTTACACGCTCTTACTTGCTTCTTTACACGCTCTTACGTGCTCCTTTACATGGTCTTACATGCTCCTTTACATGCTCTTATGTACTCTTTTACATGCTCTTACGTGCTTCTTTACACGCACTTACGTGCTCCTTTACACGCTTTTATGTGCTCCTATACATGCTCTTATGTGCTCCTTTACATGCTCTTACGTGCTCCTTTACATGGTTTTACATGGTCCTTTACACGCTCTTACGTGCTCCTTTACATGGTCTTACGTGCTCCTTTACATGGTCTTACGTGCTCCTTTACACGCTCTTACATGCTCCTTTACACGTTCTTACGTGCTCCTTTACATGGTCTCATGTGCTCCTTTACATGCTTATGTGCTCTTCTACATGCTCTTACGTGCTCCTTTACATGCTCTTACGTGCTCCTTTATTAGCTCTTACGTGCTCCTATACATGCTGTTACGTGCTCCTTTACATGGTTTTACATGGTCCTTTACACGCTCTTATACATGCTCTTACGTGCTCCTTTACACGCTCTTACGTGCTCCTTTACCCGGTCTTACGTGCTCCTTTACATGCTCCTATATACTCTTTTACATGCTCTTACGTGCTCCTTTACACGCTCCTATGTGCTCCTTTACACGCACTTACGTGCTCCTTTACATGCTCTACGTGCTCCTATACATGCTCTTACGTGCTCCTTTACATGCTCTTCCATACTCTTTTACATGCTCTTACGTGCTTCCTTACATGCTCTTACTTGCTTCTTTACACGCTTCTTTACACGCTCTTACGTGCTCCTCTACATGGTCTTACGTGCTCCTTTACATGCTCTTATGTACTCTTTTACATGCTCTTACGTGCTCCTTTACACTCTCTTACGTGCTCCTTTACACGCTCTTATGTGCTCCTATACATGCTCTTACGTGCTCCTTTACACGCTCTTACGTGCTCCTTTACACGGTCTTACATGGTCATTTACATGCTCTTACGTGGTCCTTTACATGGTCTTACACGCTCCTTTACATGCTCTTACGTGCTCCTTTACATGCTCTCACGTGCTCCTTTACACGCTCTTTCATGCTCCTTTACACGCTCTTACGTGCTCCTTTACATGGTCTCACATGCTCATTTACACCCTCTTTCATGCTCCTTTACACGCTCTTATGTGCTCCTTTACACACTCTTACGTGCTCCTTTACATGCTCTCACATGCTCCTTTACACCCTCTTTCATGCTCCTTTACACGCTCTTTCATGCTCCTTTACACGCTCTTACATGCACCTTTACATGTTGTTCCGAGCTCCTTTACACGCTCCTATGTCCTCTATTACATGCACTTACGTGCTCCTTTAAACGCTCTCACGTGCTCCTTTACATGCTCTTAATTGCTTCTTTACATGCTCTTGCGTGCTCTTTTACACACTCTTAGGTGCTCCTTTACATGCTCTTACGTGCTCCTTTACTCTCATGTTCTCCTTTACATGCTCTTACATGCTCCTTTACTCTTACGTTCTCCTTTACATGCTCTTACGTGCCCCTTTACTCTTACGTCATCCTTTACATGCTCCTAGGTGCTCCTTTACTCTTACGTTCTCCTTTACATGCACTTAGGTTCTCCTTTACTCTTACGTTCTCCTTTACATGCTCTTACTCTTACGTTCTCCTTTACATGCTCTTACGTGCTGCTTTACTCTTACGTTCTCCTTTACATGCTCTTACGTGATCCTTTAATCTTACGTTCTCCTTTACATGCTCCTAGGTGCTCCTTTACTCTTATGTTCTCCTTTACATGCTCTTAGGTGCTCCTTTACATGCTCTTACGTGCTCCTTAACACGCTCTTACGTGCTCCTTTACCCGGTCTTCCGTGCTCCTTTACATGCTCTTATGTAATCTTTTACATGCTCTTATGTGCTCCTTTACACGCTCTTATGTGCTCCTTTACACGCACTTACGTGATCCTTTACACGCTCTACGTGCTCCTATAAATTCTCTTACATGCTCCTTTACAGGCTCTTACATACTCTTTTACATGCTCTTACGTGCTTCCTTACACGCTCTTACTTGCTTCTTTACACGCTCTTACGTGCTCCTTTACATGGTCTTACATGCTCCTTTACATGCTCTTATATACTCTTTTACATGCTCTTACGTGCTTCTTTACACGCCCTTACGTGCTCCTTTACACGCTCTTATGTGCTCCTATACATGCTCTTATGTGCTCCTTTACACGCTCTTACGTGCTCCTTTACATGGTTTTACATGGTCCTTTACACGCTCTTACGTGCTCCTTTACATGGTCTTACGTGCTCCTTTACACGCTCTTATATGCTCCTTTACACGCTCTTACGTGCTCCTTTACATGGTCTCACGTGCTCCTTTACATGCTTATGTACTCTTTTACATGCTCTTACGTGCTCCTTTACATGCTCTTACGTGCTCCTTTACAAGCTCTTACGTGCTCCTATACATGCTGTTACGTGCTCCTTTACATGGTTTTACATGGTCCTTTACACGCTCTTACTTGCTCCTATATATGCTCTTACGTGCTCCTTTACACGCTCTTACGTGCTCCTTTTCATGCTCTTACGTGCTCCTTTACATGCTCTTATGTACTCTTTTACATGCTCTTACGTGCACCCTTTACACGCACTTACGTGCTCCTTTACACACTTTTACATGCTCCTTTACATGCTCTTACGTGCTCCTTTACATGGTCTTACGTGCTCCTTTACATGCTCTTATGTACTCTTTTACATGCTCTCATGTGCTCCTTTACATGCTCTTACGGGCTCCTTTACACGCTCTTACGTGCTCCTATACATGCTCTTACGTGCTCCTTTATACGCTCTTACGTGCTCCTTTACATGGTGTAGGAAAGTACCATCTTGCCTGGCATGTTACCCCCAGTTTTCACTGTATATATGTTGTTTTAGTTGTATGTGTCACTGGGACCCTGGTAACCCAGGGCCCCAGTGCTCATAAGTGTGCCTGAATGTGTTACCTGTGTAGTGACTAACTGTCTCACTGAGGCTCTGCTAATCAGAACCTCAGTGGGTATGCTCTCTCATTTCTTTCTAAATTGTCACTAACAGGCTAGTGACCATTTTTACCAATTTACATTGGCTTACTGGAACACCCTTATAATTCCCTAGTATATGGTACTGAGGTACCCAGGGTATTGGGGTTCCAGGAGATCCCTATGGGCTGCAGCATTTCTTTTGCCACCCATAGGGAGCTCTGACAATTCTTACACAGGCCTGCCACTGCAGCCTGAGTGAAATAACGTCCACGTTATTTCACAGCCATTTACCACTGCACTTAAGTAACTTATAAGTCACCTATATGTCTAACCTTTACCTGGTAAAGGTTGGGTGCTAAGTTACTTAGTGTGTGGGCACCCTGGCACTAGCCAAGGTGCCCCCACATTGTTCAGGGCAAATTCCCCGGACTTTGTGAGTGCGGGGACACCATTACACGCATGCACTACACATAGGTCACTACCTATGTGTAGCTTCACAATGGTAACTCCGAATATGGCCATGTAACATGTCTATGATCATGGAATTGCCCCCTCTATGCCATCCTGGCATTGTTGGCACAATCCCATGATCCCACGGGTCTGTAGCACAGACCTGGGTACTGCCAAACTGCCTTTTCAGGGGTTTCACTGCAGCTGCTGCTGCTGCCAACCCCTCAGACAGGTTTCTGCCCTCCTGGGGTCCAGCCAGGCTTGGCCCAGGAAGGCAGAACAAAGGACTTCCTCAGAGAGAGGGTGTTACACCCTGTCCCTTTGGAAAAAGGTGTTAAGGCAGGGGAGAGGTAGCCTCCCCCAGCCTCTGGAAATGCTTTCATGGGCACAGATGGTGCCCATTTCTGCATAAGCCAGTCTACACCGGTTCAGGGACCCCTCAGCCCTGCTCTGGCGCGAAACTGGACAAAGGAAAGGGGAGTGACCACTCCCCTGACCTGCACCTCCCCTGGGAGGTGCCCAGAGCTCCTCCAGTGTGCTCCAGACCTCTGCCATCTTGGAAACAGAGGTGCTGCTGGCATACTGGACTGCTCTGAGTGGCCAGGGCCAGCAGGTGACGTCAGAGACTCCTTCTGATAGGCTCCTTCAGGTGTTGCTAGCCTATCCTCTCTCCTAAGTAGCCAAACCCTCTTTTCTGGCTATTTAGGGTCTCTGCTTTGGGGATTTCCTTAGATATCGAATGCAAGAGCTCATCAGAGTTCCTCTGCATCTCTCTCTTCAACTTCTGCCAAGGAATCGACTGCTGACCGCGCTGGAAGCCTGCAAAACTGCAACAAAGTAGCGAAGACGACTACTGCAACTCTGTAACGCTGATCCTGCCGCCTTCTCGACTGTTTTCCTGGTGGTGCATGCTGTGGGGGTAGTCTGCCTCCTCTCTGCACTAGAAGCTCCGAAGAAATCTCCCGTGGGTCGACGGAATCGTCCCCCTGCAACCGCAGGCACCAAAGAACTGCATCACCGGTCCCCTGGGTCTCCTCTCAGCACGACGAGTGAGGTCCCTTGAATCCAGCAACTCTGTCCAAGTGACTCCCACAGTCCAGTGACTCTTCAGTCTAAGTTTGGTGGAGGTAAGTCCTTGCCTCCCCACGCCAGACTGCATTGCTGGGAACCGCGTCTTTTGCAGCTACTCCGGCTCCTGTGCACTTTCCGAGGAAATCCTTTGTGCACAGCCAAGCCTAGGTCCACGGCACTCTAACCTGCATTGCACGACCTCCTGAGTTGTCCTCCGGCGGCGTGGGACTCCTTCGTGCAACTTCGGGTGAGCACCGTTTCACTCCAATTCGTAGTGCCTGTTCTGGCATTTCTGCAGGTGCTGCCTGCTTCTGAGAGGGCTCCTTGTCTTGCTGGGCGACCCCTCTGTCCCCTGACGCAATTGGCGACATCCTGGTCCCTCCTGGGCCACAGCAGCATCCAAAAACCCTAACTGCACGAATTGCAGCTAGCAAGGCTTGTTTGCAGTCTTTCTTCAGGAAAACACTTCTGAACGACTCTTCACGACGTGTGACATCCATCCTCCAAAGGGGAAGTTTCTAGCCCTTGTCGTTCCTGCAGACTCCTCAGCTTCTACTACCTTGTAGCAGCTTCTTTGCACCCACAGCTGGCATTTCCTGGGCATCTGCCCACTCTCGACTTGATCGTGACTTTTGGACTTGGTCCCCTTGTTCCACAGGTACTCTAGTCTGGAAATCCATCGTTGTTGCATTGCTGGTGTTGGTCTTTCCTGCAGAATTCCCCTATCACGACTTCTGTGCTCTTTGGGGAACTTCAGTGCACTTTGCACTCACTTTTCAGGGTCTTGGGGTGGGCTATTTTTTCTAACCCTCACTGTTTTCTTACAGTCACAGCGACCCTCTACAAGGTCACATAGGTTTGGGGTCCATTCATGGTTCGCATTCCACTGTTGGAGTATATGGTTTGTGTTGCCCCTAACCCTATGTGTCCCCATTGCATCCTATTGTAACTATACATTGTTTGCACTGTTTTCTAATACTATACTGCATATTTTTGGTATTGTGTACATATATCTTGTGTATATTTGCTATCCTCATACTGAGGGTACTCACTGAGATACTTTGGCATATTGTCATAAAAATAAAGTACCTTTATTTTAGTATATCTGTGTATTGTGTTTTCTTATGATATTGTGCATATGACACTAGTGGTACTGTAGTAGCTTCACACGTCTCCTAGTTCAGCCTAAGCTGCTCTGCTAAGCCACCATTATCTATCAGCCTAAGCTGCTAGACACCCTCTACACTAATAAGGGATACCTGGGCCTGGTGCAAGTACCCCTAGGTACTCACTACAAGCCAGTCCAGCCTCTTACACATGGTCTTACATGGTCCTTTACATGCTCTTATGTGCTCCTTTACACGCTCTTACGTGCTCCTTTACATGCTCTCACGTGCTCTTTTACATGCTCTTTCATGCTCCTTTACATGCTCTTTCATGCTCCTTTACATGCTCTTACGTGCTCCTTTACATGCTCTCAGGTACTCTTTTACATGCTCTTACGTGCTCCTTTACACGCTCTTACGTGCTCCTATACATGCTCTTACGTGCTCCTTTACACGCTCTTACGTGCTCCTTTACATGGTCTTACGTGCTCCTTTACATGCTCTTATGTACTCTTTTACATACTCCTATGTACTCTTTTACATGCTCTTACGTGCTCCTTTAAACGCTCTTACGTGCTCCTTTACACGCTCTTACGTGCTCCTTTACACCCTCTAACGTGCTCCTTTACACCCTCTTACGTGCCCCTATACATGTTCTTACATGCTCCTTTACACGCTCTTACGTGCTCCTTTACACGCTCTCATGTGCTTTACACACTCTTTCATGCTCCTTTACATGCTCTTTGATGCTCCTTTAAACGCTCTTACGTGCTCCTTTACATGCTCTTATGTACTCTTTTACATGCTCTTACGTGCTCCTTTACACGCTCTTACGTGCTCCTTTACACCCTCTAACGTGCTCCTTTACACCCTCTTACGTGCCCCTATACATGTTCTTACATGCTCCTTTACATGCTCTTACGTGCTCCTTTACATGCTCTCAGGTACTCTTTTACATGCTCTTACGTGCTCCTTTACACGCTCTTACGTGCTCCTATACATGCTCTTACGTGCTCCTTTACACGCTCTTACGTGCTCCTTTACATGGTCTTACGTGCTCCTTTACATGCTCTTATGTACTCTTTTACATACTCCTATGTACTCTTTTACATGCTCTTACGTGCTCCTTTAAACGCTCTTACGTGCTCCTTTACACGCTCTTACGTGCTCCTTTACACCCTCTAACGTGCTCCTTTACACCCTCTTACGTGCCCCTATACATGTTCTTACATGCTCCTTTACACGCTCTCACGTGCTCCTTTACATGCTCTTATGTACTCTTTTACATGCTCTTACGTGCTCCTTTACACGCTCTTATGTGCTCCTTTACATGCTCTTACATGCTCCTATACATGCTCTTACGTGCTCCTTTACACGCACTTACGCGCTCCTATACATGGTCTTACGTGCTCCTTTACATGCTCTTAAGTACTCTTTTACATGCTCCTACGTACTCTTTTACATGGTCTTACGTGCTCCTTTAACGCTCTTACATGCTCCTTTACATGCTCTTATGTGCTCTTTACATGGTCTTACGTGCTCCTTTACATGCTCTAGTGTGCTCCTTTACATGCTCTTACGTGCTCCTTTACAAACTCTTACGTGCTCCTTTACACGCTCTTACGTGCTCCTTTACACGCTCTTACGTGCTCCTATACAAGCTCTTACGTGCTCCTTTACACGCTCTTATCTGCTCCTTTACATGGTCTTACATGGTCCTTTACACACTCTTATGTGCTCCTTTACATGGCCTTACGTGCTCCTTTATACGCTTTTATGTGCTCCTTTACATACTCTCACGTGCTCCTTTACACGCTCTTTCATGCTCCTTTACATGCTCTTACGTGCTCCTTTACATGCTCTTATGTACTCTTTTACATGTTCTTACGTGCTCCTTTACACGCTCTTACGTGCTCCTTTACACGCTCTTACTTGCTCCTTTACATGCTCTTGCGTGCTCCTTTACATGCTCTTTCATGCTCCTTTACACGCACTTTCATGCTCCTTTACACGCTCTTACGTGCTCCTTTCCACGCTCATACGTGCGCCTTTACATGCTCTCGCGTGCGCATTAAACGCTCTTTTATGCTCCTTTACACGCTCTTATGTGCTCCTTTACACACTCTTATGTACTCTTTTACATGCTCTTACGTGCTCCTTTACACGCTCTTACGTGCTCCTTTACATGCTCTTACGTGCTCCTATACATGCTCTTACATGCTCCTTTACACGCTCTACGTGCTCCTTTACATGGTCTTACATTGTCCTTTACATGCTCTTACGTGCACCTTTACATGCTAGTACGTGCTCCTTTACATGCTCCTACGTGCTCTTTCACATGCACTTACGTGCTCCTTTACATGCTCTCACGTGCTCCTTTACAAGCTCTCACGTGCTCCTTTACATGCTCTTACGTGCTCCTTTACACACTCTTACGTGCTCCTTTACACGCTCTTACGTGCTCCTTTACATGCTCTCGCGTGCTCCTTTACATGCTCTTTCATGCTCCTTTCCACGCACTTTCATGCTCCTTTCCACGCTCTTACGTGCTCCTTTCCACGCTCATACGTGCTCCTTTACATGCTCTCGCGTGCTCATTAAACGCTCTTTTATGCTCCTTTACACGCTCTCATGTGCTTTACACACTCTTTCATGCTCCTTTACATGCTCTTACGTGCTCCTTTAAACGCTCTTACGTGCTCCTTTACATGCTCTTATGTACTCTTTTACATGCTCTTACGTGCTCCTTTACACGCTCTTATGTGCTCCTTTACATGCTCTTACATGCTCCTATACATGATCTTACGTGCTCCTTTACACGCACTTACGCGCTCCTATACCTGGTCTTACGTGCTCCTTTACATGCTCTTAAGTACTCTTTTACATGCTCCTACGTACTCTTTTACATGGTCTTACGTGCTCCTTTAACGCTCTTACGTGCTCCTTTACATGCTCTTATGTGCTCCTTTACATGGTCTTACGTGCTCCTTTACATGCTCTAGTGTCCTCTTTTACATGCTCTCGCGTGCTCCTTTACATACTCTTACGTGCTCCTTTACACGCTCTTACGTGCTCCTATACAAGCTCTTACGTGCTCCTTTACACGCTCTTATCTGCTCCTTTACATGGTCTTACATGGACCTTTACACGCTCTTATGTGCTCCTTTACATGGCCTTACGTGCTCCTTTACATACTCTCACGTGCTCCTTTACACGCTCTTTCATGCTCCTTTACATGCTCTTACGTGCTCCTTTACATGCTCTTATGTACTCTTTTACATGTTCTTACGTGCTCCTTTACACGCTCTTACGTGCTCCTTTACACGCTCTTACTTCCTCCTTTACATGCTCTTGCGTGCTCCTTTACATGCTCTTTCATGCTCCTTTACACGCACTTTCATGCTCCTTTACACGCTCGTACGTGCTCCTTTCCACGCTCATACGTGCTCCTTTACATGCTCTCGCGTGCGCATTAAACGCTCTTTTATGCTCCTTTACACGCTATTATGTGCTCCTTTACACACTCTTATGTACTCTTTTACATGCTCTTACGTGCTCCTTTACACGCTCTTACGTGCTCCTTTACATGGTCTTACATGGTCCTTTACATGCTCTTACGTGCACCTTTACATGCTGGTACGTGCTCCTTTACATGCTCTCATGTGCTCCTTTACATGCTCTTATTTGCTGCTTTACTCTTACGTTCTCCTTTACATGCTCTTACCTGCTCCTTTACTTTTACGTTCTCCTTTACATGCTTTTACGTGCTCTTTTACTCTTACGTTCTCCTTTACATGCTCTTACGTGCTCCTTTACTCTTACGTTCTCCTTTACATGCTCTTACCTGCTCCTTTACTTTTACGTTCTCCTTTACATGCTTTTACGTGCTCTTTTACTCTTACGTTCTCCTTTACATGCTCTTACGTGCTCCTTTACTCTTACGTGCCCCATTACACTCTCTTATGTGCTCCTTTACACGCTCTCTCGTGCTCCCTTACACGCTATCAAGTGCTCCTATACATGCTCTTACGTGCTCCTTTACACGTGCTCACGTGCTCCTATACACGCTCTTATGTGCTCCTTTACACGTGCTCACGTGCTCCTATACACGCTCTTATGTGCTCCTTTACATGCCCTCACGTACTCTTCTAGGTGCTCTTATGTGCTCTTTTACTCGCTCATTCATGCACCTTTACATCACTCACATGCTCTTTTAAGTGCTCTGCTTTTTTACGTGCTCCTAGTGCTCCTTTACATGGTCTCACGTGCTTTTTTACGTGCTCTTTTACATCCTCAGCTCTTTTGCGTGCTCTTTTACGTGCTCTTACATGCTGTTTTATGTGCTCTGACGTACTATTTTACATGCTCTTACGTGCTCCTTTACATGCTCTTACATAATGTTTTACGCGCTCTTTCTGTTTTACATGCTGCTACGTACTCTTTTACGTGCTTCTATGTGCTGTCTTAGTGCTGTATTACATGCTCTTATGTGCTGTCTTACGTGCTGTATTACGTGCTCTTACGTGCCTTTGCACGTGACACGAAGCATCCGTCTCCCTGCTCGTACAAGTGCACGGAGGGCTGTCCCTTCCGTTTGTACTCATTGTGTGTGCATGTTCCCATGTATTTCTACTCCACACCAGTGCACACAGGCATGTAAGCCTATGTAAAGCTGTCCTAGTTACATGCTACACCGTGCCCCTGTGAGCGGCCACTCTCCAGACTGCTGGATGCCCCTTCCCAACCTTTAACCTTTCTGTAGCCCCCAGGCTGCACCTCCCACTCGGTGGGGGTTGATTTCTTCTATGAAAGAGTCTCCCTGCTGCCCACACAGCCCTGGCACCTCGGGCGCTGCCCACACACATCACTCCTCGCCCCTCCTTAAGATCAAGTCTGAACTGGCCTGGCACAGTCAACATGTCAGGTAAACCCTTCTTATCTCTGGATGGTTCTATGTGGCTTTCATTTCCTGTCCTTGAGGGATTAGAAACATAATCCAGTGAATCATTGCAAAAGCTTTTAATGCTGCCGGCCCCTATCAAGAGGACACAAAAGACCGATAGTACCCAGTAAACATTCACTACCGGAAGCAAGTCCTGAACTGGCACAGGCTTTTCATTCATAGCAGCCACCCTAGACAAGCAGAGAGCCCCTAATTCACAGGTGCAGCCCCAGGCAGGCAGAGGGCCATTCATTCATGGCAGCCAGCCCTAGACAGGCTCAGGGCCCTTCATTCATAGCAGAGCAGCCAACCCCTAAACATTTACAGGGCCCTTCATTCATAGCAGCGAGCCCTAAACATTCACAGGGCCCTTCATTCATAGCAGCAAGCGCCAGACAGGTACATGACTCTTTATTCATAGTAGCCAGTCCTAAACATTCACAGGGCTTTTCATTCATAGCAGCTAGCCCTAGACAGGCACATGGCCCTTCATTCTTAGCAGCAAGCAGCAGACAGGCACACATCTGTTCATTCATAGCAGCCACCATAGACAGGCACATGCCCCTTTATTCACGTATGCAAGTCCCAAACTGGCGCAGGGCACTTTGTTCATAGCAGCCAGCCCTAGAAAGGCTCAGGACCCTTCATTCATAGCAAAGCAGCCAACCCCTAAACATTTACAGGGCTTTTCAGTCATAGCAGCAAGCCCTAAACATTCACAGGGCCCTTCATTCATAGCAGCAAGCACCAGACAGGTACAAGACCCTACATTCATAGCAGGCAGTCCTAAACATTCACAAGGCTTTTCATTCATAGCAGCTAGCTCTAAACCGGCACAGGGCCCTTCATTCATAGCAGCTCGCCATCGACAGGCACAAGGCCTTTTATTCATAGCAGGCAGTCCCAGACAGGCAAAAGACCCTTCATTCATAGCAGGCAGCCCTAAACATGCACACACTGTTCATTAATAGCAGCCAGCCCTAGACATGCACAGGGATCTTCATTCGTAGCAGCAAGCCCCATACAGGCACAAGACCCTTCATTCATAGCAGCCAGTCCTAGACATGCACAGGGCCTTCCAATCATAGAAATCCCAAGACAGGCAACAATCCCTTAATTTATTGCAGCCAGCCCTGCACAGGCACAGAGCCCTTAATTAATAGCAGCCAGCCCTAGACAGGTACGGGGCCATTCATTCATAGCAGCCAGTCCTAGACAGGCACAGGACCATTAATTCATAGCAGGCACCGCCACAGGGCCCTTTATTCATAGCAGCCAGCGCTAGACATGCACTGGGCCCTTATTTCCTAGCCGCCAGTCCTTGACAAGCACAGGGTGCTTCATTCACAGATGCAAACTCTAATCAGGTACAGGGCCCTTCAATCATAGCAGACAGCCCCAAACTGGCACAGGGCCGTTCTTTCATAGCAGCCTGCCATAGACAAGCACATGACTCTTCGTTCACAAATGGTGGCCCCAGACGAGCACAAGGCCTTTCAATCACCGATGCAATCCCAGACAGACACAGGGCCGTTCATACATAGCAGCCAGCCCTAGACATGCACAGGGCCCTTCATTCTTAGCAGCCAGCCCTAGACATGCACAAGGCTCTTCACTCACAGATGCAAGCCCCAGACAGACACAGGGTCCTTCATTGATAGCAGCCAGCCCTAGACATGCACAAGGCTCTTCATTCACTAATGCAAGCCCCAGACAGACACAGGGTACTTCATTCATAGCAGCCAGCCCTAGACATGCACAAGGCTCTTCATTCACAGATGCTAGCCTCTGATAAGCACAGGGCCTTTCTTTCATACCAGTCAGCCACTGGCATGCAAAGGGCTCTTCATTCACAGATGCAAGCCCCAGATAAGAACTGGGTGCTTCCTCATAGCAACCAGCCCTAGTCATGCACAGGACTCTGCATTCACATATGGAACCCCCAGACAAGCGCATGGCCCTCCATCCACAGATGCCAGCTCCAACAGGCACAGGAGCCTTGATTCACAGATGAAAGCCCCAGAGAGGCACCGGGACCTTCATTCATAGCAGCCAGCTCCAACAGGCACAGAGACCTTCATATATAGCGGCCTGCCCTGGACATGCGCAGGGCCCTTCATCCACAGATGTCAGCTCCAGACAAGCACAAGAGCCATGGTTCGCAGATGAAAGCCCCAAGCAGGCACCGGGACCTTCATTCATAGCAGCCAGCTCCAGACAGGCACAGGGACCTTCATTCATAGCAGCCTGCCCTGGACATGCACATGGCCCTTCATCCACAGATGCCAGCTCCAACAGGCACAGGAGCCTTGATTCACAGATGAAAGCCCCAGACAGGCACCGGGACCTTCATTCATAGCAGCCAGCTCCAACAGGCACAGGAGCCTTGATTCACAGATGAAAACCACATGCAGGCACATGGCTGTTCTAAATAATCATAAGGAGGATTGCTCCAGAAAATAACCCTTTAAACGAAACAACACATTGTTTAGGTGTTCACCTGTTTCCTCACAATGATGTACAGACAAAGCAAAAATGATCCTTGGGGGATGAGACCCTTTTGAGGCCATTGGATTCTCCCCACCCCAGTGAAGACGAAAAGATCAGAGGCACTGTGTGGCCCTCTTTAAAACCCTTTAGTGACAAATGCTTCACTGTCATATTGGGGATCCAATTTGACATTGTTGTAAAGTGCAGAATAGCTGTGGAGATGATGACAAGTGGTGCAGTCCATAGAACAATCAACCAATAACGTTTCATACTTGGGAGAGGATTTAAAGACACCTCTAGTATTCTTTTCAGAGGTGCAGGTTCAGCTGTGTCCTAAACTGGAGCAGTTTGGAGGTGGCCCTGATAGATGCAGGAGTGGTGTTCCAGTTCTTGGGTGTATAGTTGGATCAGGCCTGTTGCCTTGTTTTTTGTTTTCTATATCTTTTGCCTCAAGTCTGATGGTGCCCTGACTGGTATTCTGAGAGCCACCAGAAGTGACGTAGCGAAGCTGGAGGGTGGTCCCCCTACAAAGAACATGGAGGGGACCCCCCTCCGGACTCTTTCAGACCAGGTGCTGTGCTGAGGGGGCCCCCTGGAGCTCGGGTCCTCCCCGCACCAGGGGCTGTGGGGGCCTTTGTTACGCCAGTGGACGCCAGGTATGGTGAGACTGTTACCCAGATGTGTAGGGATGCGGATTGTGATGGCTTTATAGGTGATACCGTTGGTTTTGAAGATGGTGAGAGCCAGCAAGGGGAGCTGGCAGAGTCCATCAGGGTGAGGGTGATGTTATATTCCTTCACAGGCAGTCATTTGTATTTTGGGGGGCCATGCAGAAGAGTGTGGCCAGCATCAAGATGCAATTGTACAGCAGGTCTGAAGTTGCTTCCTGGGATTAATTTTTCCTTTCTGGTAGAGAGAGCCGTGACCAGGCTGACTTTTTTTTCCTGGTAATACATCCTTTGAGGGTGAGGGTGGTGTCCAGGGTGAATCCAAGTGACCTGGCATTGGATGAAACTTGGGGTTCCATTTCGGCCAGGTCTATATTTTTGACCCCGTTTGCATTAGTTGTCACTTGTTGTACTTGGAGAACAGCAGGAATTCTGCCCGGTCGCAAATAGCCTGTTTTAACCACAAGAACATGATGGAAACATGAGTGAGTCATGGGTTTAAAGGATGTTTGGCCAAAAACATGACTCAACAGGGCGAGGGATTCAGTTACAGCCTTAAGGGGGCGAGTGCAGGTTGAGGAGTCTCCCACAATTCATTTTAAGTAAAAATGAGGCAACAGGGTAAATATTTCCACTTTATTTAATCAAAGCCATTAGTTAAAGTTGGGTGAATTTTAAAGCCAGCTGTGAACAGACACAAAGGGCCAGATGTACTAAATTTTGGGTTTGTGACTCGCAATTTGCGAGTCGCAAACCCGAATGCAGGATGGTGTCCCTGACACCATCTGCGAATCGCAAGGGGGTCGCAAAGACCCACCTCATTAATATTAATGAGGTGGGTCGCAATTTGCGACCCCCTTGCGAGTCGCAGCACTCACAGGGATGGTGGCCTGCTGGAGACAGCAGACCTCCATGTCTGTGACTGCTTGTTAATAAAGCAGTTTTTTTTTGTATTGCAGCCCGTTTTCCTTAAAGGAAAACGAATTGCAATACAAACGAGAAAATTAAACGTTTTTGTTTTATTTTTTCAGAGCAGGCAGTGGTCCATAGGACCACTGCCTGCTCCGAAAAAATGTTTTCAGGGCCATTCACAAAGGGGAAGGGGTCCCATGGGGACTCCTTCCCTTTTGCGAATGGGTTACCACCAGTGTGACACTAGTGGTAACTGCGAATTGCTTTGCGACCACGTTCGCGGTCACAAAGCAATTCTACATTGTGATGCGAATCGCAAATAGGAAGGGGAACATCCCTTCCTATTTGCGAGTCGCATTCCCATTTTGCGAGTCGGTAACCAGGTTACTGACTCGCAAAATGGGAATGAGCATCACTATGTGCTTTTTGCATGGCGCAAACATCGAAATTCGCTTTTTGCACCATGCAGAAAGCTTGCTATATCTGGCCCAAAGACACTGATTACAAATGAACCCAACAGACACAGGCAGCATTTTAACCAATTAATCAATCAATCAGGATTTGTAAGGCATGGCGAATCTCCCAACAGTGTATCCAGGCGCTTGCAGGTCCCGGAGGCTCATTCAAACAACCACGTCTAAAGGGCCCTTCGGAAGGAGAAGGCACTCAAAATAACAAGTGAAAAAGCAAAGTGAAAGCTGTGAAAATAAGGGAAAAGCAAGGAGAAGGCACACAAAAACAGAGGAAAAAACAAGAAAAAGACAGGAGCAAGTGAGGTGCAGCAGCCTGGGACCTGTTCAATGGGGTCCGCACTGCGGCCGCCATCACGTAGATCCTGGGAGGAGGCAGGGGCGCTGGGAAGCAGTGGAGGGGATAGGTGGGAGGTCTGCACGTCCACCTCAAGCATCCAGCAGCAAGACAGGCCTTTGTGGCTCTCTATTCCTCTTCTAGAACCTCTTCCCTATCCTTTTACTTCTTCTGCTTATCACTCCAGCTCTCTCCTCCCACCCTCTCTTCCATGGACGCTCCTCCTTTCCCCATGCCTCCCTTTCCCTTTGCCTCCCTGTCACTACCAATCTCTATCTTTAATTCTGGAATTCCTTTTGGGTGTACCTGAAGTGACCACTGGCGTGACTATTCCGGAGATACTGGTTCAGAGTAGATGTAAAGGGGGCAGTTGGGGGAGGGCATGAAGGTATGAACACCATCAGTCATGTTAGCATTCTGGAGCCAATGCTTGTTGCACAAGATGTGATTGCAATTCAGACTCTTATGGGAATGCAGCCTGTTGGCAAGATACAAAGCCTGATATTTATCTGTTTTAAATGTGCATGTTTTTGGGGAAAATCAACCTATATGTTTTCTAGTGCAGTGGAAGTAAACAGTTTATGAAACTGGGAAACCCAATGTTCCTCATGGAACCGGACAAAATAGTACACAGAATCAAATGTTCCAGGAGGAATTATGTTTACATTTACGACTATTTACTGATGGTCACCGTAGTGATCCAACCAAAACTTAATTAAGAAAGATTATCAAATGCACAAAATCCAACAATCATATGTAGCATATTGTACAAATTGAAAAACACATTTTTATTGTGGAAGTTATGCCAGGCTGAGCAATGAGGTTGGCTTTGCGATGGCCTGTGACGACAGGGGCTCCTATTAAGGTGGCATGCATGGGCATGCTATCCAGGCTCAGGTGGATGTTATGCCAGGCTGAGCACTGAGGTTGGCTTTGCGATGGTCTGTGACGACAGGGGCTCCTATTAAGGTGGCGTGCATGGCATGCTATCGAGGCTCAGGTGGATGTTATGCCAGGCTGAGCACTGAGGTTGGCTTTGCGATGGTCTGTGACGACAGGGGCTCCTATTAAGGTGGCGTGCATGGCATGCTATCGAGGCTCAGGTGGATGTTATGCCAGGCTGAGCACTGAGGTTGGCTTTGCGATGGTCTGTGACGACAGGGGCTCCTATTAAGGTGGCGTGCATGGGCATGCTATCGAGGCTCAGGTGGACGTTATGCCAGGCTGAGCACTGAGGTTGGCTTTGCGATGGTCTGTGACGACAGGGGCTCCTATTAAGGTGGCGTGCATGGGCATGCTATCGAGGCTCAGGTGGACGTTATGCCAGGCTGAGCACTGAGGTTGGCTTTGCGATGGTCTGTGACGACAGGGGCTCCTATTAAGGTGGCGTGCAAGGCTCAGGTGGTGTTATGCCAGGCTGAGCATTGAGGTTGGCTTTGCGATGGCCTGTGACGACAGGGGCTCCTATTAAGGTGACGTGCATGGGCATGCTATCAAGGCTCAGGTTGTGTTATGCCAGGCTGAGCATTGAGGTTGGCTTTGCGATGGTCTGTGACGACAGGGGCTCCTATTAAGGTGGCGTGCATGGGCATGCTATCAAGGCTCAGGTGGATGTTATGCCAGGCTGAGCATTGAGGTTGGCTTTGCGATGGTCTGTGACGACAGGGGCTCCTATTAAGGTGGTATGCATGGGCATGCTATCAAGGCTCAAGGTGGATGTTATGCCAGGCTGAGCATTGAGGATGGCTTTGCGATGGCCTGTGACGACAGGGGCTCCTATTAAGGGAGTATGCATGGGCATGCTATCGAGGCTCAGGTGGATGTTATGCCTGGATGAGCATCAAGGTTGGGTTTGCACTGACCCTTGTTGCAGGGGCTTGGATTAAGGTGCCATGTAGAAGTTATACCAGGCTTGGGATCAGGGTTGGATTGTCAATCTACATGTAGCCTTAGCTCCCCTTTGGTTTTCAAGACGAAGACTATAGGTGCACCTGTTGGAGATGTTGAATGTCTAATGAAGGCTTTAGTTAAGTTTTCCCCAATAAATTTCTTTAAATATTTATCCGGTTTAATGGCCAGAGAATATATCACTGAGTGCATCCTGAAAATCTGCATAAATATCTGGTAGTCATTTTAATTTTTGATTATGTTCAACATAGAACAACCCAATAAGGGAAGCAGTGGTGGACTCCAGTCTTTGGGAAATCAGTGTTATTTGCAATAATCTGAAGTGAATTGTACTTCTGCCAATTTCCAATGTATTTCTGTGTTATGTTATCATAACCGAGAGGTTCCCAAAAGCATATGAAAGTTGGGAGTATCAATCAAGTTAAGGCAGATATTTTCACTATGTTGTAGATTGGCAGCTATTATGAGTTCTAAAGTTTCTTGAATGACTTCCTCTTAAGTCAATGATGTGTCATCTATGCCTTCAAGAGGTACAGAGGTTTCATTTCTATTAGAGGGAGTATTCTGAAGATGAGCCAATTGATGGTCAATAAAACAGCCTGCTTCTCCTGAGTCTAGCAATGCCCAACACTGCATTGAGCCGGAAGGAGCAGCTAGTGCCACTTTGAGCAAGATATGCGCTCTACTTTCAGCAGACACTTGAAAACTGGATTTGCTCACTTTCATCTACTACTTAAGGTCGGGAGTTCTTGTTCCAATCCAACTGGGGATATTTCCTCATAAAGGGTCCACTTTTCCACAGTAGATACAGAAGCCTTTTTTCTTCTCTAATCCTTTAGATGACATAGGTTTATGCAAGTCCCCAATTTGCATAGTTTCTTCATAGATGGAGTTTCCACAGCATCTACCAGAATAAGTGGAAACCATCGACACCAGGTTCCTCTTCTTTCTACACACCGTTCTATTCGCTGGTGATCAATCGGAAGCATTACATCAAATAATGCATTTGATGTATTTGGTCTCTTGGCCAGCAATGAAGCACATCATTAAGTTCTTCTCATTGCCCAATTTAAAAAGCTGTGGCTTAAGCCTTATCCGCCCTGGCTGCTCTGGCTGTAAATGAGTCGCTGACTTATGTACATGGTAAAATCCTTTGAACCTTTCTGAAGTATTATAAACAGGAATTATCTGCTTGTGTAATCTGCCTCTGGCCAAACAGAACTTTCAATTGGAAAAAGGATCAATATTATTGGAACCAAAGAGATTTTTGAGGATTAGGAATGTAGTCCAAATTAAATCATCATTAAACAAATATGACCAAATAAAATACCGACTTTAGCAGTATCGGTGGAAAGTTGAGTTGCACGTGTTAAATAATATAGATTACTTTGAGCCATAACAGACGGAAAATCCTGGAAGTCTCTTGCGAATTTGGCAAGTGTTTCCAGGTTAGTGGTCCAGGAAGGGGAGAGCACCAGAGCAGAAGTGGATTCTAGAGTACCTTGAGAACTGGATGAACTGGAAGATGGATTATTGGATTTCTCCTGAGGAAATATGATTCTGAAGACTGAGTAAATATGCTTGTTCATTATTTGGCTTCCAAAAGGAGGGATGCAGGCAACCTAAGCAACAGTCAGAGGAAGCCAGTGCTATCTATGATGGAACTCCAGGTCAAAGGCAAACCTAGAGTTCAGATAGGAAGAAGAAGTACAAACACTGCAACCAAAACCAAGTCAGAGTTCAGGCAACTGGTCAACAACCAATATCAAATCATAATCCAAAAGGAAAGCTAGAGTTCAGATAGAAAGGGTCGGGAAACTGGGGAACTGAAAAGGGAATAAAACAACAAAGAAGAGGAACACATATATAGCGCACAAACACGAGCAGAAGCAAAGAACCCAACAGAACACAGAACATTGCCAGCCACACCCCCCAGGAAGGTGAATGCCTACAAAGTCCTGTGGCCACCATGAGGCTGGAAGTCTGTCCTTTGCCCTGCGCCAGTCGTGATATCCCAAAAGCCACAGACACATCCTCCCAGGATTTCTAATGCAGATTCTATTGTGACTTTTCCTTAAAACAAATCCCCATCTCCACAGAATCCTCTTATTGCTGACACCCACGAGAAAACCCGCCAAAGGTACAAGATTCCTCTAATGTCTGGGACGGAACAGTAGGACAGTTCATGCAAGACTGAAGCTTTGGATTTGGGTGACAGCAGGACTGCAGCAGGGCTGGAGTAGGCGCTAGAAGTGCCAGGACTGGAGCACAGCAGAACCCAGAGGAGTTCCAACCCACTGCTACAGTGACCAGAGACTCTAAATGTACTGGTAGAACAGGAGACACCTGACAGAAAGAGGCCGGATCCAGCAGCGGACAGGCAGAAATTGCATTCATGATTGGTGGACATCTTGGAATAGGGTCTTCATTTAGTGGCCATCTTGGAATAGGAGATGAAAAGAAGTTTCCTGCTTACAGCTGTGCCTGTTGCTGGCCAAGAACCAAAACAAAGTAACTCTTGTTCTCTTCTTTTTATGCAAGTATTTTTCATAGCAATATTGTGCCTCTTTATAAGCAAAGTTAGCATGCCAGGAACTCCACCCCAGGCGCAAATGAGCAAGCATGCATGCAGGAAGCCTTGCTGTCCTCTGAGACAGGATGCACCTCTGGGGCTGTACGATGTACATCTCATGAACACCCCTGGGCTCATATAACGAAGACAGGCAGAAGGCGGCCTGGGTAAGCTAGCCTCATCGATCTATGGGTTTTTAGTAGAGCTTCTCTTAGTACTTTCAATCTTAGCTATATACACCACTTGCTACAAACATTTTCTAGTGCTGAGAAGACAGGCTTCCTTCTTAAGCCTCTTCCCACTATGGACGTGGCCTTAGAGAAGCAGAGTGAGTGGATAGAAAGACAGCTATTCTACTCTTGTGTCATACAGTTCTCCTATCAGTGTCATTGTAGGTGAGGAACGGACGGATACCCAAGTAAAACGCATCCTCAACCACCTGAGAGGGAAACAACAGGCAAAAGCCTCCTCTTGGCTCAGCACCCGCAGTGGGTGAAATAAGACTGAGTGCAGCAGCGCGGAGAATTTGTAAAAAAGACACACTGATGCAGAAAGCAATGGCAGTTAAGCGACCTGAAAGTTTCCTGCCTGGTTCTGTTGATAATATATATATTGCATACAGTGTGGATGTTATGACATGGCATCCTGTAAGTGCATGTGGATCGGTGCTGTGATGTCTTCGCCAGACAAATGGAGGTTGGGGTTACTTGAGCATTCACATTCATGTCTGCCTGGGCCACTGATGTTCATTATTGTCTGAGCACTACATGTTCATTACTGTTTGATAACATTGATGATAATTAATTTTTGGGGCCACTGATGCTCATTACTGCTTGGGGTGATTGAGGTTCTTTATCGTGTGGGACCATTGATGTTCTTAAATGCCCGGGCCATTGAGGATCATTATTGTTCGGGCTATTGACATTCATATCCATCTAGGAACATTGATGCTGCTAACTATTGCATGGGGCCATTGATACTCATTTCTGTGTGGTGCCAATACTGATGCTGGTTGCAGCGCCAGGGGCCATTGAGGCTCATTACTGTGTGGTGCCAATACTGATGCTGGTTGTAGTATCTGGGGCCATTGATGTTCATTACTGTGTGGTGCAATACTTATATTGGTTGTAGTGCCTGGGGCCATTGATATTCATGAGTGTGCGGTACCAATAATGATGATGGTTGCAGTGCTTGTGGCCCATTGATGCTCATTACTGTGCGGTGCCAATGCTGACGCTGGTTGCAGCGCCAGGGGTCATTGATGCTCATTACTGTGTGGTGCCAATACTGATGCTGGTTGCAATGCCTGGGGCCATTGATGCTCATTAATGTGCAGTGCCAATACCGATGCTGGTTCTAGTGCCTGGGGCCATTAATGCTCATTACTGTGCAGTACCTATATTAATGCTGGTTGTAGTGTCTGAGGCGATTGATACTCATTACTGTGCGGTGCCATACTGATGCTGGTTGCAGTGCCTGGGGACATTGATGCTCATTACTGTACGGTGCACTACTGATGCTGGTTGTAGTGCCTGGAGCTACTGATGTTCATTATTCTGCCCTGCCAATAGTGATGCTAATTATAGTATCTGGGTACATTAATGCTTATTACTGTGCGGTGCAATACTGATGGTGGTTGCAGTGCTTGGGGCCATTGATGCTCATTACTGTGTGGTGCCAATACTAATGCTGGTTGCAGTGCCTGGGTCCATTCATGCTCAGTAATGTGCGGTGCAATACTGATGCTGGTTGCAGTGCCTGGGGACATTGATGCTTATTACTGTACAGTGCACTACTGATGCTGGTTGTAGTGCCTGGGACCATTGATGCTCATTACTGTGGAGTGCCAATACTGATGCTGGTTGCAGTGTCTGGAGCTACTGATGTTCATTATTCTTCACTGCCAATAGTGATGCTGATTATAGTATCTGGGGACATTAATGCTTATTACTGTGCGGTGCAATACTGATGGTGGTTGCAGTGCTTGGGGCCATTGATGCTCATTACTGTGTGGTGCCAATACTAATGCTGGTTGCAGTGCCTGGGTCCATTCATGCTCAGTAATGTGCGGTGCAGTACTGATGCTGGTTGCAGTGCCTGGGGCCATTGATTCTCATTACTGTGTGGTGCCAATACTGATGCAGGTTGTAGTGTCTGGGGTAATTGTTGCTCATTTCTGCACGGTGCAATACTGATGCTGCTTGCAGTGCCTGGGGCCATTGATGCTCATTACTGTGCAGTGCCAATACTAATACTGGTTGTAGCATCAAGGGTGATTGATGCTCAATACCGATGCTGGTTGCAGCACCTAGGGCCATTGCTGCTCATTACTGTGTGGTGCCAATTGTGATGCTGTTTGCAGCACCTGGTGTCATTGATGTAGATTACTGTGCAGTGTAATATTGATGCTAGTTGTAGTGCCTGGTGCCATTGATGTCCTTTACTGTGGGTTGCAATGCTGATGGTGGTTGTAGTGCCTGGGGCCATTGTTGTTCATTACTGTTTGATGCCATTACTGACACTGGAAATAGTGTCTGGGGCCACTGATATTCATTATTGTGTGGTGCAATACCGATGGTAATTGTAGTGCGTAGGGCTATTGATATTCCTTATTGTGTGGTGCCAATACCGATGCTGGTTCTAGTGCCTGGGGCCATTAATGCTCATTACTGTGCAGTACCTATATTAATGCTGGTTGTAGTGTCTGAGGCGATTGATACTCATTACTGTGCGGTGCCATACTGATGCTGGTTGCAGTGCCTGGGGACATTGATGCTCATTACTGTACGGTGCACTACTGATACTGGTTGTAGTGCCTGGAGCTACTGATGTTCATTATTCTGCCCTGCCAATAGTGATGCTGATTATAGTATCTGGGTACATTAATGCTTATTACTGTGCGGTGCAATACTGATGGTGGTTGCAGTGCTTGGGGCCATTGATGCTCATTACTGTGTGGTGCCAATACTAATGCTGGTTGCAGTGCCTGGGTCCATTCATGCTCAGTAATGTGCGGTGCAATACTGATGCTGGTTGCAGTGCCTGGGGACATTGATGCTTATTACTGTACGGTGCACTACTGATGCTGGTTGTAGTGCCTGGGACCATTGATGCTCATTACTGTGGAGTGCCAATTCTGATGCTGGTTGCAGTGTCTGGAGCTACTGATGTTCATTATTCTTCACTGCCAATAGTGATGCTGATTATAGTATCTGGGGACATTAATGCTTATTACTGTGCGGTGCAATACTGATGGTGGTTGCAGTGCTTGGGGCCATTGATGCTCATTACTGTGTGGTGCCAATACTAATGCTGGTTGCAGTGCCTGGGTCCATTCATGCTCAGTAATGTGCGGTGCAGTACTGATGCTGGTTGCAGTGCCTGGGGCCATTGATTCTCATTACTGTGTGGTGCCAATACTGATGCAGGTTGTAGTGTCTGGGGTAATTGTTGCTCATTTCTGCACGGTGCAATACTGATGCTGCTTGCAGTGCCTGGGGCCATTGATGCTCATTACTGTGCAGTGCCAATACTAATACTGGTTGTAGCATCAAGGGTGATTGATGCTCAATACCGATGCTGGTTGCAGCACCTAGGGCCATTGCTGCTCATTACTGTGTGGTGCCAATTGTGATGCTGTTTGCAGCACCTGGTGTCATTGATGTAGATTACTGTGCAGTGTAATATTGATGCTAGTTGTAGTGCCTGGTGCCATTGATGTCCTTTACTGTGGGTTGCAATGCTGATGGTGGTTGTAGTGCCTGGGGCCATTGTTGTTCATTACTGTTTGATGCCATTACTGACACTGGAAATAGTGTCTGGGGCCACTGATATTCATTATTGTGTGGTGCAATACCGATGGTAATAGTAGTGCCTAGGGCTATTGATATTCCTTATTGTGTGGTGCCAATACTGTAGCTGTAGTGCATGCGGCCATTGAAGTTCAATACTGTGAGATTAAATACTAATGGTAGTTGTAGTGCCTGATGCCATTAATGTTTATTACTGCGTGGTGCGAAAGCGAATGCTGGTTGTAGTGCCTGGGGCTATAGATGTTTATTACTGTGCGGTGCAATACAGATGCTGATTGTGGTGCCTGTAGCCATCGTTGTTCATTACTGTGCAGTGCAATACTGAGGCTGATTGTTGTGCCTGGGGCCATTGATGTCTAATACTGTGTGGTGCCAATACTGATGCTGGTTGCAGTGCCTTCAGCTATTAATGTTTATTATTGTGTGGCACAATACTGATCCTGGCTGCAGTGCCTGGGGCCGTTGATGCTCATTACTGTGCTGTGTAATACTGATGCTGGTTGCACTGCCTGGGGCCATTGATGTTTATTACTGTGTGGTGTAATACTGATGCTGGTTGCTCCCCAGGGCCGTAATAAGGGGAGGGCAGACAGACCTCTTTTCCCCCAGTGGTGCTGAGTACAAAGCTGTACATTTTCCCAGCATACTTATGTATTTTGTAAGTCAGATGGGAAACAAGTAAGGACCCCAGAAATTGCTTCTATAGAAGCTTCTGATATGGCTGTTGTGTCGTAGTTGGACTCTTGCTGTAGTCAAGACTGCTGGTTTAGGGATGCCAGCACTTTTGTTTGTAGGCGAATAGGCCAATCCTACAGCAAGTCGCAACTGTCAGCCCAACCCTCCCGGCTCACAAGCAGTACCTCACCAAAAACCCAAACAGTAAAAGGTGATTTGTGGCAGCCTTTATGCATAGACTCAAGAGTGTGATATCTCACGGGAGATGTGGTTTAACGGAGATTACCCGTTTCTCACATGAGCAACAAGTCTCAGTCACACATAGGCAATGAAGGAGATGCAGTGAAGTTTTCAATAGGTTTTATTAACAAGACTGCAATTTACTGTAAAATGGATGAGCTGCAATGATTAGGATAATAATGCCAGTGCAAGAAGCATAATTTTGAAAATGACAGTCGTGTATACAAAGACCCCCTACAATGTTGCAATAAGCATAAGATATAAAAATAAACCTAAAACCCTACCATGGAGAGCCTAATCTATAACCTAATGAGAGCTAGGTGTGATAAACCTAATCTGCCAATACCGTGTCCATGAGAAGCACCCCTCAACCCTTGTTACCTTGCAATTAGGCTTCTAGATCAGACTCCGTGGGGACACGAAGGCTGGGTCTGCATCAAGGCAACATGTAGCATAGGTAGTGTTGACAGCATCTGGTAGGAATCCCTCTGATAACCTTGTCTTTGTGAGATGTATTTACATAGATCTTGTAGGACCCCTGACGCAGGTATATTCCCAAACAATAGATAAGAAGGCATGCTTGGGGCAGCAATTATACAAACAATTTGCTGAAAAGATACATTATGTTACTGTCACATGTAAGTGGGAAAGTACATAATGTGAATACCCACGTATATCACTTGTCTTTGACCCTGATAGTGACGCCTTCACAGAGTGGCACTGATAACGTGAAACTAAAACATCTTCCTAACTATAAACATAGCAGCCATCTTGGAATAAATTATTAAATGAATGTGCTAAAACAGAGCAGGATAAGTAGGTTAAAAGTCACTAGGTGATGGGGGCACCGGCCTGCAAGCCAGAAGGCCAAGCAAACTCCTGAGACCCATTAAAACTAAATAGGATCTGTTAAAAATGGGGTCTTTGGTTGGCAGTCACGTTACCCCCTGTCCAAGCAAGGACCCTCACCATAGTCAGGGTAAAGGAGACTCACCCTTAGCTAACCTCCGCTCACCCCCTTGGTAGCTTGGAGCAGGCAGGCTTAACTTCAGAAGCAATGTGTAAAGTATTTGTATCAACACACACAGTGACTCAGTGAAAACAATACAAAATGACACAACACAGGTTTAGTAAATAGGGAATATTTATCACAACTAAACAAGACCAATTTGACAAAAATCCAACATACACAAGCCAAGATATGAATTTTCAAAGAATAAGAGTCGTAATCCTTAGAAAACAGCTGTTGTTACACAAAGTACCTGATTAGCGTCAGAAATAAAGCCTCACGGATGAGCGTGCGTCGGGAAAGGGTAGCAATGCGTTGATTCCTTACTCGTAAGTGAGGCTGTGCATCGTTTCCTTCTCCGGTCGGGTCGTGATGCGTTGTTGTTCTCCCGCAAGATAGCGATGTGTCGATTTCCGGATGGGGCACCTCAGATCCATGCAGTCGGGTTGACTTTGACGCCCAGTGACAATGCGTGGAAAATCCAGTTACATGGTATCAGGAAACCGCGCTGCGTGGGGTTTACATCGTTATCAGCCTCCGTTAGCGGGTGTGGCGCGTTGTTCTCCAGCCGCGTTACATCGATCTTCCAGCTGCGACGCAGGTGAAGCATTGTTTTCAGCCGCGAAGCCGGCGGTGCATCGTTTATCAGCTGCGTTACGGAAGGTGCGTTGAAAATTTGCCTGCACAGCGGTCTGTTCGTGAATTTTCAGTTCTTGTCTGCCAGCTTCACCTTTCAAGGGTCAAGAAACTGGATCGGGCACCACTTGGCAGGGCAGGAGTCTCAGCAAAGTGTCCAGGTGCTGGCAGGGGAAGTCTTTGATGGCTCTGAGACTTCAACAACAGGAGGCAAGTTCAGTTCATGCCCTTTGAGATTCTTCTCAAGCAGGAATACACAACAAAGTCAAGTCTTTGTTCCCTTTCACAGGCAGAAGCAGCAACTGCAAGATAGCCCAACAAAGTACAGTCACAGGCAGGGCAGCACTTCTCAGCTCCTCAGGTCTTCTCTTTGGAAGAGGTTCCTCTTGGTTCAAGAAGTGATTTGATTTTCAGGCGTTTTGGGTACTCCTTTCTGCCTTTGAAGTAGGCCTACTTCAAAGAGAAGTCTCTGTTGTTTTCAAGATCCTGCCTTGCCCAGGCCAGGCCCCAGACACACACCAGGGGGTTGGAGACTGCATTGTGTGAGGGCAGGCACAGCCCATTCAGGCATAAGGGGCCACGCCACCCGTCCCCTCCAGCCCAGATGGCTTATCAGGATATGCAGGCTACACTGCAGCTCCCTTTGTGTCACTGTCTAGAGGAGAGGTGCAAAACAGCCCAAATGTCAAACTGACCCAGACAGGGAATCTACAAACAGGCAGAGTCACAGAATGGTTTAAGCAAGAAAATGCCTACTTTCTAAAAGTGGCATTTTCACACACAATCTAAAAACCAACTTCTCTAAAAGATGTATTTTTATAGTGTGAACTCAGAGACCCTAAACTCCTTTTCTGTCTGCTCCCAAGGGGGATCTGCACTTCAATAATATTTAAAGGCAGCCCCCGTGTTAACCTATGAGAGAGATAGGCCTTGCAACAGTGAAAAACGAATTTGGCAGTATTTCACTGTCAGGACATGTAAAACACATAAGTACATGTCCCACCTTTAACATACACTGAACCCTGCCCATGGGGATACCTAGGGCCTACCTTAGTGGTGCCTTACATGTATGAACAGGGAAGGTTTAGGCCTGGCAAGTGGGTACACTTCCCAAGTCGAATTGGCAGTTTAAAACTGCACACACAGACACTTCAGTGGCAGGTCTGAGACATATTTACAGGGCTACTCGTGGGTGGCACAACCACTGCTGCAGGCCCACTAGTAGCATTTGATTTACAGGCCCTGGGCACCTCTAGTGCACTGTACTAGGGACCCACTAGTAAATCAAATATGCCAATCATGGAAAGCCAAGTACATATCAATTTTACATAGGAGCACTTACACTTTAGCACTGGTCAGCAGTTGTAAAGTACCCAGAGTATCAAAAACAGCAAAAACAGAGTCCAGCATACATCAACAACCTGGAGAACAAAGGCAAAAAGGTAGGGGAGACCACGGCAAGGATGCCAAGTCTAACAGGATCCAGTACAGTTGCTTTCAGTGTCCTTTGATACTTATTATTGCCTGCAGCCACTGATGTTCATACTGCCTGGTGCCACTGATGTTCATACTGCCTGGGGCCATTGATGTTCATGCTGCTTAGGGCCACTGACGTTCATACTGCCCACGGCCACTGATGTTCAGACTGCCTGGGGCCACTGATGTTCATACTTCCTTGGGCCACTGATGTTCATACTGCCTGGAGCCACTGATGTTCATACTGCCTTGGACATTGATGTTCATACTGCCTTGGCCATTGATGTCCATACTGCCTGAGGCCACTGATGTTCATACTACCTGGGGCCACTTGATGTTCATACTGCCTTGTGCCATTGATGTTCATACTGCCTGGGGCCATTGATGTTCATACTACCTGTGACCACTAATGTTCATACTGCCTTTGTCCATTGATGTTCATGCTGCCTGCAGCCACTGATGTTCATACTGCCTGGGGCCACTGATGTTCCTACTGCCTGCAGCCACTGATGTTCATACTGCCTTGGCCATTGATGTTTGTACTGCTTGGGGCCACTGATGATCATACTGCCTGGGGCCACTGATGTTCCTACTGCCTGCAGCCACTGATGTTTATACTGCCTGGGGCCACTGATGTTCCTAATGCCTGCAGCCACTGATGTTCATACTGCCTGCAGCCACTGATGTTCATACTGCCTGGGGCCACTGATGTCCATACTGCCTGGGCCCACTGATGTTCATACTGCCTTGGCCATTGATGTTCATACTGCCTGGGGCCATTGATGTTCATATTGCCTGGTACCATTGATGTTCATACTGCCTGGGGCCATTGATATTCATAGTGCCTTGCGCATTGATGGTCATACTGCTTGGGGCCATTGATGTTCATACTGCCTTGACCATTGATGTTCATACTGCCTGCGGCAACTGATGTTCATACTACCTGGGGCAATTGATGTTCATACTGCCTGGGGCCATTGATTTTCATACTGCCTGCAGCCACTGATGTTCATACTACCTGTGTCCATTGATGTTCATGCTGCCTGGGGCTATTGATGTTCATACTGCCTGGGCCCACTGATGTTCATACTGCCTGCGACCACTGATGTTCATAGTGCATTGGCTATTAATGTTCATACTGCCTGGGACCACTGATGTTCATAATGCCTGGGGCCAATGAGACATACTGCCTGTGGCCACTGATGTTCATACTGCCTGAGGCCAATGAGACTATTTTATGGCTTCGGCTCCAAGGCTCATTAGTGGCATCATCTACTGATGCTCATTAACCACATTAAGGTCTGGTGCTGCTTCCGGGCAATGTACTCAGATGCCTGAAGGTTTGTGCGTGTTTGCCCTCTGGTCAGCTTGTGCGAGTGTGTGCAAATGTTGCATGGATGTGCTATGTATGTCAGTGTGTGTAGACGTGTTCATGGATGTGTGATGTCTAAGAGTGGGCAGATGTGTACATGGAAGTGCAATGTATGTCAATCTGTTCAGGTGTGCATGGATGTGAGATGTGTGTGAGTGTGCAGATGTGTGCAGGAATGTGTGATCTATGTGAGTGTGTGCAGATGTGTGCATGGATCTGTGATGTATGTGAGTGTGTGCAGATGTGTGCATAAATGTGGATCTATGTGAGTGCGTGCAGATGTGTACATGGATGTGCGATGTATGTGAGTGTGCAAATGTGTGCATGAATTTGTGATCTTTGTAAGTGTGCGGTGATGTGTGCATGGATGTGTGATGTGTGTGCAGATGTGTGCATGACTGTTAGATGTAAGTGAGTGTGTTCAGATGTGTACATGGATGTGTGATATATGTGAGTGTGTGCAGATGTGTGCACGAATGTCTGATCTAGTGAGTGTGTGCAGATGTGTGCTTGGATGTGTGATGTATGTGAGTGTGTGCAGATGTGTGTATGAATGTGTTATCTATGAGAGTGTGCTGTAATATGTTCATGGATGTGTGATGTATGTGAGTATGTGAAGATGTCTGGATGGATGTGTGATGTATGTGAGTGTGTGCAGATGTGTAGAAGGATGTGCTAGTTATGTGAGTGTGCAGATGTGTGCATGAATGTGTGATCTAAGTGAGCGTGTGCAGACCTGTGCATGGATGTGTGATGTATGTGAGTGTGTGCAGATTTGTGCACGAATGTGTGATCTATGCGAGTGTGTGCAGATGTGTACATGGATGCGTGATGTATGTGAGTGTGTGCAGATGTGTACTTTGGTGTGTGATGTATGTGAGTGTGTGCAGATCTGTGCATGAATGTGTGATGTATGTGTGTGCAGATGTGTACATGGATGTGCAATGTATGCCAGTGTGCAGATGTGTGCATCGATGTGTGATGTATGTGAGTGTGTGCAGATGTGTACATGGATGTGTGATGTATGTGAGCGTGTGCAGATGTGGACATAGATGTGCGATGTATGTCAGTGGGTGCACATGTGTACATGGATGTGCAATGTATGTCAGTGTGCAAATGTGTGATATATGTTATTGTGTGCAGATGTGTGCATGTTTGTGCAATGTATGTGAGTGTGTGCAGATGTGTGCATGATTGTGTGATTTATGCAAGTGTGTTCAAATGTGTGCCTGGATGTGCTATATATGCCAGTGTGTGCAGATATGTACATGGATGTGTGATGTATGTGAGAGTGTGCAGATGTGTGCATGTATGTGTGATGTATGCAAGTGTGTGCAGATGTGTGTATGAATGTGTGATGTATGTGAGTGTGTCCAGATGTGTGTATGAATGTGTGATCTATGGGAGTGTGTGCAGATGTGTGCATGGATGTATAATGTATGTGAGTGTGTGCAGATGTGTGCATGGATGTGTGAAGTATGCGTGTGCAGATGTGTGCACAAATGTGTGATCTATGCAAGTGTGTACAAATGTGTGCATGGATGTGCTATGTATGCCAGTGTTTGCAAATGTGTACCTGGATGTGTGATATATGTGAGTGTATGCAGATGTATGCATGAATGTGTGATGTATATGAGTATGCATGAATGTGTGATCTAGACGAGTGTGCAGATGTGTGCATGGATGTGTGTTGTATGTGAGTGTGTGTGGTGATGTGTGCATGAATGTGTGATCAATGCGAGTGTGCTGTAATGTGTGCATGGATGTGTGATGTATGTGAGTCTGTGCAGATGTGTGCATGAATGTGTGACGTATGCAAGTGTGCATGGACGTGTGCATGGATGATTGATGTATGTGAGTGTGTGCAGATGTGTGCATGGATGTGTGATGTATGTGAGTTTGTGCAGATGTGTAGATGGTTGTGTGATGTATGTGAGTGTGTGCATGAATGTGTGATGTATGTGAGTGTGTGCAGATGTGTACATGGATGTGTAATGTATTTGAGTTTGTGTAGATGTGTACCTGGATGTGCGATGTATGATGTGCAGATGTGTGCCTGGATGTGTGATGTATGTGAGTTTGTGCAGATGTGTACATGGATGTGTTATGTATGTGAGTGTGTGCAGATGTGTACATGGATGTGTGATGTATGTGAGTGTGTGCAGATATGTATATGGATGTGCGATGTATGTCAGTGGGTGCAGATGTGTGCAAGTATGTGTGATGTATGCTATTGTGCAGATGTGTGCATGGATGTGTGATGTATGTGAGTGTGTGCAGATGTGAACATGGATGTGTAATGTATGTGAGTGTGTGCAGATGTGTACATGGAGGTGCTATGTATGTCAGTGGGTACAGATGTGTACATGGATGCGCAGTGTTTGTCAGTGTGCAGATGTGTGCATGGATGTGTGATGTATGTGAGCGTGTTTCAGATGTGTGTGTGAAATGGTGATGTATGTCAGTCTGTTCAGGTGTGCATGGATGAGAGATGTGTGTGAGAGTGTGTAGATCTGTACATGAATATGTGATCTATGTGAGTGTGTGCAGATGTGTGCATGGGTGTGAGCCGTATGTCAGTTTGTGCAGATATGTGCATGAATGTGTACTCTATGCCATTGTGTGCAGATGTGTAAATGGATGTGTGAAGTATGTCAGTGTGTGCAGATGTGTACATGGATGTTTGATGTATGTCAGTGTGTGCAGATGTGTACACAGATGTAAGATGTGTGTCAGTGTGTGCAGATGTGTGCATGGATGTGTGATGTATGTTAGTGTGTGCAGATGTGTGCATGAATGTGTGATCTATGCGAGTGTGCATGGATGTGTGATGTATGTGAGCGAGTGTGAGTCGAGGATGAGGATCTCAGTCTTGTCTGAGTTCAGTTTGAGGCGGCTCTTCTCCATCCAGTTGACTATGGCATGCAGTCCGTCGTGGAGATTGGTCTTTGCAGTGGCGGGGTCCTTGGTGATTGAGAGACTCAGCTGGGTGTCGTCTGCATAGGAGATGATGTTGAGGCTGTGGGATCGAACGATGTTGGCCAGCGGAGCCATGTAGATGTTAAAAAGCATTGGGCTGAGAGAGGATCCTTGGGGAGTGCCCAGATGGTCTTGGTGGCTTCAGACAGGAAAGAAGGGAGACAGACTCTCTGAGTTCTACCGGAGAGAAAGGATGTGATCCAGTCCAGGGCCTTGTGGCGGATCCCAGCGTCGTAGAGGTGTGTGCGGAGGGTGTGGTGGCAGATGGTTTTGAAGGCTGCTGAGAAGTCTAGGAGGATAAAGGCAGCGGTTTCGCCTTTGTCGAGCATGGTCCTGATATCGTTTGTTGCGGGGATGAGTGCAGTCCCGGTGCTGTGGTTCTTACGGTATCCGGATTGGGAGAGGTCTAGCGTGTTGTTGTCCTCCAGGAAGCGGGTCAGTTGTCCGTTGATGATCTTCTCAATCACCTTCGCCAGGAAAGGAAGGAGGGAGATGGGCCGGTAGTTTTTGAGGTCTCCGGGGTCTGCTTTGGGTTGTATGTGAGTGTGTGCAGATGTGTGCATGGATGTGTGATGTATGTGAGTCTGTGCAGATGTGTACATGAATGTGTGATGTATGTGAGTGTGTGCAGATGTTTACATGGATGTGTGATGTATGTGAGTGTGTGCAGATATTTACATGGATGTGCGATGTAGGTCTGTGGGTGCAGATGTGTACATAGATGTGCGATGTATGCTAGTGTGCAGATGTGTGCGTGGATGTGTGATGTATGTGTGTGCAGATGTGTACATGGGTGTGTGATGTAAGTGAGTGTGTGCAGATGTGTACATGGATCTATGATGTTTGTCAGTGGGTGCAGATGTGTACATGGATGTGAAATGTTTGTCAGTGTGTGCAGATGTGTACATGAATGTGTGATGTATGTGAGTGTGTGCAGATGTGTGCATGAATGTATGATCTATGTGAGTGTGTGCAGATGTGTACACGATTGGTCTATGTGAGTGTGTGCAGATGTGTGGCTGGATGTGTGATGTATGTGAGTGTGCAGATGTGTGCATGGATGTGTGATCTATGCTAGTGTGCAGATTTGTGCATGGATGTGTGACGTATGCGAGTGTGTGCAGATGTGTGCATGAATGTGTGATGTATGTGAGTGTGTCCAGATGTGTGCATGGATGTGTGTTGTATGTGAGTGTGTGCAGATGTGTGCATGGATGTGTGATGTATGTGTCTGCAGATGTGTGCATGAATGTGAGTGTGCAGATGTGTGCATGGGTGTTTGATGTATGTAGTGAGTGGTGATGTGTGCATGAATGTGTGATCTATGCGAGTGTGCTGTAATGTGTGCATGGATGTGTGATGTATGTGAGTGTGTACAGATGTGTGCCTGGATGTGTAATGTAAGTGAGTGTGTGCAGATGTGTGCATGGATGTGTGAAGTATGCGAGTGTGTGCAGATGTGTGTATGAGTGAGTGATCTATGAGAGTGGGTTCAAATGTGTGCATGGATGTGCTATGTATGCCATTGTGTGCAGATGTGTACATGGATGTGCGAAGTATGTCAGTGTGTGCAGATGTGTGCATGAATGTGTGATCAATGTGAGTGTGTGCAGATGTGTACATGAATCCATGATCTATGTAAGCATGTACAGATGGGTGCATGGATGTGTAATGTATGTGAGTGTGTGCAGATGTGTGCATAGATGTGTGATGTATGCAAGTGTGTGTATGAGTGAGTGATCTATGCGAGTGTGTTCAAATGTGTGCATGGATGTGCTATGTATGTCATTGTGTGCAGATGTGTACATGGATGTGCGATGTATGTCAGTGTGTGCAGATGTGTGCATGGATGTGTGATGTATGTCAGTGTGTGCAGATGTGTGCATGAATGTGTGATATATGTGAGTGTGTGCAGATGTGTACATGAATACATGATCTATGTGAGTGTGTGCAGATGTGTGCATGGATGTGTGATGTATGTGAGTGTTTGCAGATGTGTGCATGAATGTGTGATGTATGCGAGTGTGTGCAGCTGTTTGCATACATGTGTGAAGTATGTGAGTGTGCCCAGATGTGTGCATGGATGTGTGATGTATGTGAGTGTGTGCAGATATGTGCGTGGATGTGTAATGTATGTGAGTGTGTGCAGATGTGTGGATGGATGTGAGACATATGTGAGTGTGTGCAGATGTGTTCATGAATGTGTGATCTATGCAAGTGTGTTCAAATGTGTGCATGGATGTGCTATGTGTGCCAGTGTGTGCAGATGTGTACATGAATGTAGGATGAATGTCAGTGTGTGCAGATGTGTGCATGGATGTGTGATGTATGTGAGCTTGTGCAGATGTGTGCATGAATGTGTGATCTATGCGAGTGTGCATGGATGTGTGATGTATGTGAGTGAGTGTGTGCAGATGTGTGGATGAATGAGTGATCTATGCAAGTGTCTTCAGATGTGTACATGGATGTGTAATGTATGTGAAGGTGTGCAGATGTGTCCATGGGTGTGTGATGTATGTGTGTGCAGATGTGTGCATGAATTTGTGATGTATGTGAGTGTGTGAAGATGTGTACATGGATGTGTGTTGTATGTGAGTTTGTGCAGATGTGTACCTGGATGTGCGATGTATGCTGTGCAGATGTGTGCATGGACGTGTGACGTATGTGAGTTTGTGCAGACATTTACATGGATGTGTGATATATGTGAGTGTGTGCAGATGTGTACATGGATGTGATGTATGTGAGTGTGTGCAGATATGTACATGGATGTGCAATGTATGTCAGTGGGTGCAGATGTGTACATGGATGTGTGATGTATGCTTGTGTGTAGATGTGTGCATGGATGTGTGTTGTATGTGAGTGTGTGCAGATGTGTACATGGATGTGCGATGTATATCAGTGGGTGCAGATGTGTACATGGATGGGCGATGTTTGTCAGTGTGTGCAGATGTGTACATGGATGTGTGATGTATGTGAGTGTGTGCAGCTGTTTGCATACATGTGTGAAGTATGTGAGTGTGCCCAGATGTGTGCATGGATGTGTGATGTATGTGAGAGTGTGCAGATATGTGCATGGATGTGTAATGCATGTGAGTGTGTGCAGATGTGTGGATGGATGTGAGACATATGTGAGTGTGTGCAGATGTGTGCATGAATGTGTGATCTATGCAAGTGTGTTCAAATGTGTGCATGGATGTGCTATGTGTGCCAGTGTGTGCAGATGTGTACATGAATGTAGGATGAATGTCAGTGTGTGCAGATGTGTGCATGGATGTGTGATGTATGTGAGCTTGTGCAGATGTGTGCCTGAATGTGTGATCTATGCGAGTGTGCATGGATGTGTGATGTATGTGAGTGAGTGTGTGCAGATGTGTGGATGAATGAGTGATCTATGCAAGTGTCTTCAGATGTGTACATGGATGTGTAATGTATGTGAAGGTGTGCAGATGTGTCCATGGGTGTGTGATGTATGTGTGTGCAGATGTGTGCATGAATTTGTGATGTATGTGAGTGTGTGAAGATGTGTACATGGATGTGTGTTGTATGTGAGTTTGTGCAGATGTGTACCTGGATGTGCGATGTATGCTGTGCAGATGTGTGCATGGACGTGTGACGTATGTGAGTTTGTGCAGACATTTACATGGATGTGTGATATATGTGAGTGTGTGCAGATGTGTACATGGATGTGATGTATGTGAGTGTGTGCAGATATGTACATGGATGTGCAATGTATGTCAGTGGGTGCAGATGTGTACATGGATGTGTGATGTATGCTTGTGTGTAGATGTGTGCATGGATGTGTGTTGTATGTGAGTGTGTGCAGATGTGTACATGGATGTGCGATGTATATCAGTGGGTGCAGATGTGTACATGGATGGGCGATGTTTGTCAGTGTGTGCAGATGTGTACATGGATGTGTGATGTATGTGAGTGTGTGCAGCTGTTTGCATACATGTGTGAAGTATGTGAGTGTGCCCAGATGTGTGCATGGATGTGTGATGTATGTGAGAGTGTGCAGATATGTGCATGGATGTGTAATGCATGTGAGTGTGTGCAGATGTGTGGATGGATGTGAGACATATGTGAGTGTGTGCAGATGTGTGCATGAATGTGTGATCTATGCAAGTGTGTTCAAATGTGTGCATGGATGTGCTATGTGTGCCAGTGTGTGCAGATGTGTACATGAATGTAGGATGAATGTCAGTGTGTGCAGATGTGTGCATGGATGTGTGATGTATGTGAGCTTGTGCAGATGTGTGCATGAATGTGTGATCTATGCGAGTGTGCATGGATGTGTGATGTATGTGAGTGAGTGTGTGCAGATGTGTGGATGAATGAGTGATCTATGCAAGTGTCTTCAGATGTGTACATGGATGTGTAATGTATGTGAAGGTGTGCAGATGTGTCCATGGGTGTGTGATGTATGTGTGTGCAGATGTGTGCATGAATTTGTGATGTATGTGAGTGTGTGAAGATGTGTACATGGATGTGTGTTGTATGTGAGTTTGTGCAGATGTGTACCTGGATGTGCGATGTATGCTGTGCAGATGTGTGCATGGATGTGTGACGTATGTGAGTTTGTGCAGACATGTACATGGGTGTGTGATGTATGTGAGTGTGTGCAGATTTGTACATGGATGTGCAATGTATGCCAGTGGGTGCAGATGTGTACATGGATGTGCGATTTATGCTTGTGTGTAGATGTGTGCATGGATGTGTGTTGTATGTGAGTGTGTGCAGATGTGTACATGGATGTGTGATGTAAGTGAGTGTGTGCAGATGTATACATGGATGTGCGATGTATATCAGTGGGTGCAGATGTGTACATGGATGGGCGATGTTTGTCAGTGTGTGCAGATGTGTACATGGATGTGTGATGTATGTGAGTGTGCTTCAGATGTGTGCGTGGATGTGTAATGTATGTCATTCTGTTCAGGTGTGCATGGATGTGAGATGTTTGTGAAAGTGTGCAGATGTGTGCATGGATGTGTGAGCTATGTGAGTGTGTGCAGATATGTGCATGGGTGTGCGATGTATGTCAGGGTGTGCAGATGTGTGCATGAATGTGTGATTGATGCTAGTGTGTGCAGATGTGTACATGGGTGTGTGATGCATGTCAGTGTGTGCAGATGTGTGCATGAATGTGTGATCTGTGCGAGTGTGTGCAGATGTGTACATGGATGTGTGAAGTATGTCAGTGTGTGCAGATGTGTACATAGATGTGTGATGTATGTCAGCGTGCAGATGTGTGCATGGATGTGTGATGTATATGAGTGTGTTCAGATGTGTACATGGGTGTGTGATGTATATGAGTGTGTGCAGATGTGTACATGGATGTGCGATGTATGTCGGCGTACAGATGTGCGCATGGATGTGTGATGTATGTGAGTGTGTACAGATGTGCACATGGATGTGTGATGTATATGAGTGTGTGCAGATGTGTACATGGGTGTGTGATGTATGTCAGTATGTGCAGATGTGTGCATGGATGTGTGATCTATGCTAGTGTGTGCAGATGTGTACATGGATGTGTGATGTATGCAAGTGTGTGTATGAGTGAGTGATCTATGCGAGTGTGTTCAAATGTGTGCATGGATGTGCTATGTATGTCATTGTGTGCAGATGTGTACATGGATGTGCGATGTATGTCAGTATGTGCAGATGTGTGCATGGATGTGTGATGTATGTCAGTGTGTGCAGATGTGTGCATGAATGTGTGATATATGTGAGTGTGTGCAGATGTGTACATGAATACATGATCTATGTGAGTGTGTGCAGATGTGTGCATGGATGTGTGATGTATGTGAGTGTTTGCAGATGTGTGCATGAATGTGTGATGTATGCGAGTGTTTGCAGCTGTTTGCATACATGTGTGAAGTATGTGAGTGTGCCCAGATGTGTGCATGGATGTGTGATGTATGTGAGTGTGTGCAGATATGTGCGTGGATGTGTAATGTATGTGAGTGTGTGCAGATGTGTGGATGGATGTGAGACATATGTGAGTGTGTGCAGATGTGTTCATGAATGTGTGATCTATGCAAGTGTGTTCAAATGTGTGCATGGATGTGCTATGTATGCCAGTGTGTGCAGATGTGTACATGAGTAGGATGAATCTCAGTGTGTGCAGATGTGTGCATGGATGTGTGATGTATGTGAGTTTGTGCAGATGTGTGCATGAATGTGTGATCTATGCGAGTGTGCATGGATGTGTGATGTATGTGAGTGAGTGTGTGCAGATGTGTGGATGAATGAGTGATCTATGCAAGTGTCTTCAGATGTGTACATGGATGTGTAATGTATGTGAGTGTGTGCAGATGTGTACATGGGTGTGTGGTGTATGTGTGTGCAGATGTGTGAATGAATTTGTGATGTACGTGACTGTGTGCAGATGTGTACATGGATGTGTGTTGTATGTGAGTTTGTGCAAAGGTGTACCTGGATGTGCGATGTATGCTGTGCAGATGTGTGCAAGGACGTGTGACGTATGTGAGTTTGTGCAGACATTTACATGGATGTGTGATATATGTGAGTGTGTGCAGATGTGTACATGGATGTGATGTATGTGAGTGTGTGCAGATATGTACATGGATGTGCAATGTATGTCAGTGGGTGCAGATGTGTACATGAATGTGTGATGTATGCTTGTGTGTAGATGTGTGCATGGATGTGTGTTGTATGTGAGTGTGTGCAGATGTGTACATGGATGTGCGATGTATATCAGTGGGTGCAGATGTGTACATGGATGGGCGATGTTTGTCAGTGTGTGCAGATGTGTACATGGATGTGTGATGTATGTGAGTGTGTGCAGCTGTTTGCATACATGTGTGAAGTATGTGAGTGTGCCCAGATGTGTGCATGGATGTGTGATGTATGTGAGAGTGTGCAGATATGTGCATAGATGTGTAATGCATGTGAGTGTGTGCAGATGTGTGGATGGATGTGAGACATATGTGAGTGTGTGCAGATGTGTGCATGAATGTGTGATCTATGCAAGTGTGTTCAAATGTGTGCATGGATGTGCTATGTGTGCCAGTGTGTGCAGATGTGTACATGAATGTAGGATGAATGTCAGTGTGTGCAGATGTGTGCATGGATGTGTGATGTATGTGTGCTTGTGCAGATGTGTGCATGAATGTGTGATCTATGCGAGTGTGCATGGATGTGTGATGTATGTGAGTGAGTGTGTGCAGATGTGTGGATGAATGAGTGATCTATGCAAGTGTCTTCAGATGTGTACATGGATGTGTAATGTATGTGAGTGTGTGCAGATGTGTACATGGGTGTGTGATGTATGTGTGTGCAGATGTGTGCATGAATTTCTGATGTACGTGAGTGTGTGCAGATGTGTACATGGATGTGTGTTGTATGTGAGTTTGTGCAGATGTGTACCTGGATGTGCGATGTATGCTGTGCAGATGTGTGCATGGACGTTTGACGTATGTGAGTTTGTGCAGACATTTACATGGATGTGTGATATATGTGAGTGTGTGCAGTTGTGTACATGGATGTGATGTATGTGAGTGTGTGCAGATATGTACATGGATGTGCAATGTATGTCAGTGGGTGCAGATGTGTACATGGATGTGTGATGTATGCTTGTGTGTAGATGTGTGCATGGATGTGTGTTGTATGTGAGTGTGTGCAGATGTGTACATGGATGTGCGATGTATATCAGTGGGTGCAGATGTGTACATGGATGGGCGATGTTTGTCAGTGTGTGCAGATGTGTACATGGATGTGTGATGTATGTGAGTGTGTGCAGCTGTTTGCATACATGTGTGAAGTATGTGAGTGTGCCCAGTTGTGTGCATGGATGTGTGATGTATGTGAGAGTGTGCAGATATGTGCATGGATGTGTAATGCATGTGAGTGTGTGCAGATGTGTGGATGGATGTGAGACATATGTGAGTGTGTGCAGATGTGTGCATGAATGTGTGATCTATGCAAGTGTGTTCAAATGTGTGCATGGATGTGCTATGTGTGCCAGTGTGTGCAGATGTGTACATGAATGTAGGATGAATGTCAGTGTGTGCAGATGTGTGCATGGATGTGTGATGTATGTGAGCTTGTGCAGATGTGTGCATGAATGTGTGATCTATGCGAGTGTGCATGGATGTGTGATGTATGTGAGTGAGTGTGTGCAGATGTGTGGATGAATGAGTGATCTATGCAAGTGTCTTCAGATGTGTACATGGATGTGTAATGTATGTGAAGGTGTGCAGATGTGTCCATGGGTGTGTGATGTATGTGTGTGCAGATGTGTGCATGAATTTGTGATGTATGTGAGTGTGTGAAGATGTGTACATGGATGTGTGTTGTATGTGAGTTTGTGCAGATGTGTACCTGGATGTGCGATGTATGCTGTGCAGATGTGTGCATGGATGTGTGACGTATGTGAGTTTGTGCAGACATGTACATGGGTGTGTGATGTATGTGAGTGTGTGCAGATTTGTACATGGATGTGCAATGTATGCCAGTGGGTGCAGATGTGTACATGGATGTGCGATTTATGCTTGTGTGTAGATGTGTGCATGGATGTGTGTTGTATGTGCGTGTGTGCAGATGTGTACATGGATGTGTGATGTAAGTGAGTGTGTGCAGATGTATACATGGATGTGCGATGTATATCAGTGGGTGCAGATGTGTACATGGATGGGCGATGTTTGTCAGTGTGTGCAGATGTGTACATGGATGTGTGATGTATGTGAGTGTGCTTCAGATGTGTGCGTGGATGTGTAATGTATGTCATTCTGTTCAGGTGTGCATGGATGTGAGATGTTTGTGAAAGTGTGCAGATGTGTGCATGGATGTGTGAGCTATGTGAGTGTATGCAGATATGTGCATGGGTGTGCGATGTATGTCAGGGTGTGCAGATGTGTGCATGAATGTGTGATCGATGCTAGTGTGTGCAGATGTGTACATGGGTGTGTGATGCATGTCAGTGTGTGCAGATGTGTGCATGAATGTGTGATCTGTGCGAGTGTGTGCAGATGTGTACATGGATGTGTGAAGTATGTCAGTGTGTGCAGATGTGTACATAGATGTGTGATGTATGTCAGCGTGCAGATGTGTGCATGGATGTGTGATGTATATGAGTGTGTTCAGATGTGTACATGGGTGTGTGATGTATATGAGTGTGTGCAGATGTGTACATGGATGTGCGATGTATGTCGGCGTACAGATGTGCGCATGGATGTGTGATGTATGTGAGTGTGTACAGATGTGCACATGGATGTGTGATGTATATGAGTGTGTGCAGATGTGTACATGGGTGTGTGATGTATGTCAGTATGTGCAGATGTGTGCTTGGATGTGTGATCTATGCTAGTGTGTGCAGATGTGTACATGGTTGTGCGATGTATGTCAGTGTGTGCAGATGTGTGATCTATGCTAGCGTGTGCAGACGTGTACATGGATGTGTGATCTATGCTAGTGTGTGCAGATGTGTGCACGGATGTGTGATGTATGTCAGTGTGTGCAGATGTGTGCATGGATGTGTGATTGTAGGAGGCTGTATTGGCTTATAGTGGGTACCTGATGGTACTTACACCTTGTTCCAGGTCCAGTTATCCCTTATTAGTAGATTAGTAGTGTTCTAGCAGCTTAGGCTGATAGAGGTAGCTATAGCAGAGCAGCTTAGGCTGAACTAGGAGGCATGCAAAGCTCCTACTATACTACTTATATCATATAGCACTATTTCATAAGCATCATAATATTCAGAGTTACTAAAAATAAAGGTACTTTATTTTAGTGACAATGGCCCTCATTACAACCCTGGCGGTAAATGCCGCTTACCGGCGTGCAGAAGACCGGCAACATACCGCTGTGGCAGCGGAATTCCGCTACAGGTATTATGACCCACAGCTCGGAATCCGCCATAATACAGACACCCACACAAGTCCACCACACCAAGGTCAGTGATAAACTGACGATAACAAAATCGACACCGCCACGTCAACAGGAATATGCCCACACTATCATGACCCACGAATCAACGCGGCGGTCTTTCAACCGCGGTAAACCATTGGTGGTACACACCGCCACGCTCAAAATACACACACATTTACAAAACACAACCACATTGGACAAATCAAAATAAGCACACATAATACACATACACACACCACACCCACACACCCAATCCAATATAAAGCACACACCCACATCACCCACAAACCCTTACTACCAGAAATTTGAAACCACGCCAGAGAGAGACACTACCTTAAACAACACCAGCATCCACAGACTCACAACACCACCAATTACACAACATCCACGCACCTCAAACAACACACAACAATACATCCTCTCACACATCACAAAACACACCACCTCACACATCACCCACACCACATCATGGCACCCCAACGACACCCCAGGTTCTAGGACCTCTACCCAACATCCCCGGACAGGAGGTACCAGACATATCCAGTCCCCCCACAGAAGAGACCCACAGTGATGACAGCAGCTCTGCACAACTGGATCAAGATGACCAGCCCGGCCCATCAGGGACCTCGGGACAGTCGGTTCCCCTGACACTGGCACAAGCCACCACAGAGCCTCCCCCCTCAGGAAACATTACCACAGCACCAACCCAGCGGACCCATTCCTCTGTCCCCAGGACACGTCAATCAGTAGTGTGTCCACCACTACAGGGAACCCAGGCAACCCCACTAACACAGGACGATCAGTGACCTGGGGGCAGTGGGCACACGGTTCAGGGGACAGAGGCTCAGGAAAACAGGGAAGCTGGGAGAACTGCTGTGCAACAGGGGAAGGACAGGCCCAGGGAACCCACTCTCCACGAGGCCCTCTCTAACATCATGGGAGCTTACCATCATTCCCAGGAGACCATGGCAACTGTACTGGCCACGTTTCAGCAGACCCAGCGGCTGAAGGAGGAACACTACCTGGGGATGAGGGAGGACTTGAAGTCCATCAACAACACCCTGGTCACCATTGCAGGGGTGCTGGCAGATCTTCTCAACACTAGGAAGGACACAGTGGCACAACAAGGGGCCCCTGACACTAGCCTGGACGATGAACAGCCCTCCACCTCCACCGGTGCTAGTGGACAGGAGGCACCGCCACATTAACACATCAGCACCTCACCCCCTGCAGATGGAGAACCACCCCGCAAACAGTCTCTGAGATCCAGGAACAAGACAGAAAACATTGCCAAGACCCCCGCCAGGAAATAAGACCCCCCCTGAATGTCACCCTTCTGTCCCACTTTGTCACCCTGTCGATCCTTTAACTGCCATTGCTCCACTTCCTATGCCCCTTTGGACAATGAACCTGTGAAACAAATAGACTGGACTCCACCATGGACATTCCTCCACCATCCCCCCAGCCCATTTTACAACCCCCTCCACTTATTTGCACAGAAATAAACACACTTCAATCATGAAATAATCTGGAGTCAGTCTGTCCTTTCACAAACGTGTATTTTCAAAAACCATGGAATATAGAAATGTCAATTTACTTGTGCACATAACGATGTAACACAGCTGTAGGCCTGGAGGAAATATAGCAGAGGGCACAAAGTGGGACCCACATCTGTGAAATGGAAAGTCAAAGTGACAAGTCAGGGTCCATACACTGAGTGAAAATGACAGCCTAATGCTAGCTACAATAATAGTATGAGATATGGGAGGCAGTGACATCTTCTTACCTGTGTCTCACTGGAAGTATTGCATGATTATGTTGTTTCTGTTGTCGATATCCTCCTCTTCTGCCTCCTCTTTTTCACTGTCCACAGGCTCCACAGCTGCCACAAGACCTCCAGCTGGACCATCCTCCTGCAGAAAAGGCACCTGTCGACGCAAAGCCAGGTTGTGTAACATACAGCAGGCCACGATGATCTGGCACACCTTCTTTGGTGAGTAGTAGAGAGATTCAGCTGTCACACGGAGGCACCGGAATCTGGCCTTCAGGAGGCTGAAGGTTTGTTTAATCACCCTCCTAGTTTGCCCATGTGCCTCATTGTAGCGTTCTTCTGCCCTTGTCCTGGGATTCCTCACTGGGGTCAATAGCCATGACAGGTTGGGGTAACTAGAGTCACCTGCAAATATCGAGGGACAACTGTTAGACACACACTAACCCTTAGGGACAACCCCATACACAGACACCTATTCACACTGTATAGGGTCCTTGTCCTCACCTATTAGCCACACACAGTGCCTCTGGAGTTGCCCCATCACATAAGGGATGCTGCTATTCCTCAAAGTGTAAGCGTCATGCACAGAACCAGGAAAATTGGCATTTACATGGGAGATGTACTGGTCCGCCAAACACACCATCTGCACATTCATCGAATGGTAGCTCTTCCGGTCTCTGTACACCTGTTCACTCCTGCGGGGTGTCCCAGGGCATAGAAGTTACCTTTCACTGTGGGAAAATCCTCCACCTGAGGGAACACGATGTAGCTGTGCATGTGTTTCAGCAGGGCAGACAACACTCTGGACAACACGTTAGAGAACATTGGCTGGGACATCCCTGATGCCATGGCCACTGTTGTTTGAAAGGAGCCACTTGCCAGGAAATGGAGTACTGACAGGACCTGCACTAGAGGGAGTATCCCTGTGGGATGGCGGATACCTGACATCAGGTCTGGCTCCAACTGGGCACACAGTTCCTGGATTGTTGCACGATCAAGTCTGTATGTGACTATGATGTGTCTCTCTTCCATTGTCGACAGGTCCACCAGTGGTCTGTACAACCGAGGATGCCGCCATCTCATCACCTGCCCCAGCAGACATGCCCTATGGAGTAGAACAGCTAGCAGAGAGTCAGCCAACACTGAGGTATCTCAAAATATAATTTGTACACATTTATTAATCCGCAATGTGGCTGTAACTGTGTGTATTCCAGGCCTACGTTGGTGTAACGCAGTTATTATTAATGCGATGTGGCCTCCTGAAATGGCGGCTGCCTGACCTGTAAGGTGGGACAAGGGGATATGAGGTAACTGCGCTGGCATTCTACACCGTTGCGGTGGGCGGTCGAAGACCGTGGCTCAATTCTGCATTGGTTAACATTAGGCCCTATGGGTCCGAGGATCCAATGACGATGTACGCCGGTGGTGACGGTACGCACTGCCATGGACGTGACCGCCATTTTCTGTCTGTTCACTCACTTGATACCTGACCTTCAACAGGAGAGGACCTACACTGCAAGTGCTGCTGTGACCTGTGTCTGGAAGCGACGATGGCTACAGTGTCTGGGGAAAGGGCACCTGCCTTCACTTCGGAGGAGTTGGAGAAACTAGTGGATGGGGTCCTCCCCTAGTACACACAACTGTACGGTCCTCCAAACAGGTGAGTACACTGTGAGCATGCTGCATGGGCAATGCCTGTTTGGAGTGGTGTGGATGGAAGATACATGGGGGGGTGCTGAGGCCTGCATGTGTGGACGGTGAGTGTATGTGCGTCAGGGCAAGGGTGGGAACGGGGGCCAATGAGTATGACGGTCTGGACGGGTAAAGAATTTCCTTTCCCCCTGTACTATTCCTCTAGGTCAGCGCCCACCAGAAGAAGGCTATTTGGCGTGCCATCGCCAAGGACGTCCGGACCCTGGGGGTCCACCACAGACGGAGCACCCACTGCCGTAAAAGATGGGAGGACGCGTGCCGCTGGAGCAAGAAGACGGCGGAGGCCCAGCTGGGGATGGCCTCCCAACGTGGGAGGGGTGCCCGGCGCACCATGACCCCCCTGATGGTCCGGATCCTAGCGGTGGCGAATCCGGAGTTGGATGGGCACTTGAGGGCATCACAGCAGCCACAAGGGGGTGAGTACACTCTCATTCATCTGACTCTGCACGCATTACGAGGTGTCTGGGTGGGGGAGGTGGGCAGTGGGTTCCCCTAGGCCAGGGCGATCTTGGTAGGCAAGGTCCCTTGTGAGGCAGGCTATGTGGCACCCCAGCCCCACCAGTGGTTAGTGCCATCTACACCTAGTCAGGCTCCTGTGACTTCCAGGTGTGCAGCAATCAGGCTTAGGCCTTGTACCCCATGGGCATGTGATTAATCTAGGAACTATAAGTCCATGGCATAGTGCAGAGGGCTGCTGTGTCTTTTGTGTCCACCAACGGTAGTGGTGTTGCATGCACTGAACATGTCTTTCTTCTGTCTTCCCCCCTTTTTGTGGTCTCCCTGTTCTTGTGTGCAATAGCATCATCAGGCGGAGGAGCAGTGGCACCGGAGCAGGAGGGAGCTGCATCTCACTTGGCCCTGGAGGGTGAAGCAACGGAGTCTGAAGCCACCAGTGGGACGGAGGGCGAGGGGAGCTCCACGGCAGGGACAGGAGCAGACACCAGCGACTCCTCCTCTGATGGGAGCTCCCTTGCGGTGGCGGGCCCCTCTGTGCACACCGCATCAACAGGTACAGTCGCCACCCCCCCACCAGCACTGCCCTCCCAGCAGCCCCTCAGCGTGTCACGTGCCCGCTCACCCAGAAGGGTGGGCATCTCCTTCGCCCCAGGCACCTCAGGCCCTGCCCCAGTCAGCCTTGCTGCCCTCAGTGAGGAGGCTATTGATCTCCTGAGATCCCTCACTGTTGGGCAGTCCACCATTCTGAATGCCATCCAGGGTTTTGAGAGGCATTTGCAACAAACAAATGCATACCTGGAGGGCATTCATTCTGGGCAGGCAGCCCAACAGAGAGCATTTCAGGCTCTGGCCTCAGCACTGATGGCAGCCATTGTCCCTGTGTCCAGCCTCCCCCCTTCAACCTCCTCCACCCAGACCCAATCCCCTGTACTTCAGCCTAACCCAAGCACACCATCAGACCAGCATGCACACACATCAACACACAAGAGTGCACATGGCAAACACAAGCACCACACATCCCACAGGCACTCACACAAGCATCATACCCATGCACACACACCAACATCCACTTCCTCCACTGTGTTCCCCTCCTCCATGTCTCCCTCCTCCCTCCCAGTCTCGTCTCCACTCACACCTGCATGCACTACATTCTCATCCACTACCTCCATCACCAGCAAGCCCAGCACCACACACCGTTCACGTGCAATCACCACCCCCACTACCATTCACACATCCCCAGTGTCTTCTCCCAGTGTGTCTGTGAGCCCTCCTCCCAAAGTACACAAACGCAGGCACACACACACCCAACAGCCATCCACCTCACAACAGCCTCCAGCCCATGCACCCTCACCCAAATTCAGCAGATGTACACCTCCTACAACCACTACCTCTTCCTCCACTCCAAAACCCCCTCCATCTACCCGTCCCAGTGTGTCTAAAAAACTTTTCCTGTCAAACCTTGACTTCATCCCTTCACCTCCCCCCCCGTCCTTCCCCTAGGGCCAGGCTTTCCAGGTCACAGCCCAGCACCTCAGCCACCACATCCCCAGGCACAGTGGTGCCAGCAACTGCGGGGTCATGAAGTGCGCCAACCATCAGGGCTGCCAGTGTGCCACGAAGCGAGGGCAAGGACATTCCGCCACCTGCCAAGGATAAAAAGGTGCCCACATCCTGGAGGGAGAAGCCGAAAACAGCTGCCACCAAGGGGTCAGCGAAAATGAAAGGGGATAGTGGCAAGACAACTGCGCCACCATCAAAGGTGGGGAAGGGCAAAAAACGGAAGGGCAGGTCAGGAGAGGGCATGGTGGCATCTACTGAGGGACCAGTGTCACACCTTCTGTCCACGTCCACTCCACCCTGTACGGCGGCGAACACCGCCACCTGCACCGCCTCCGGCACGTCTACAGCCGCTGCGACAGTCCCCAGCCTCTTCCCTGGTGGGCACCCATCCGAGGCTGCAGGAGACATCCTGCTCTCTCACTCAGCAGGTGCTGACACAGGCTCTGCCGCCACAGACCCCGCCGCCAGCACCGCCACCACAGATTCCTGGACGTGAGGACCTGCAAAGGAAGGGGCCCAAGTTCAAGAGTCACGAAAGTGTCCAGGGGGGGCAGGAGCCCACTAAACCCTGGACGAAGGTGCAAAATGGCTGCCTCCGGGTGGAAGAAGCTGAATATTCTGCAACAATGGAAGATGCCAGGAACTTCTCCTTTGCACAGAAGATGTCCCACGCGTGCTGGAGGATGCAAAGTTGTTTCCACGCAGAAAGACCGCAAACAAGCCTTGCTAGTTGCAAAGTTCACAGTTGAAGAAAATGGGTGCTGCCCAGGCCCAGGAAGGACCAGGAGGTCGCCCCTTGGAGGAGGAGACAGAGGGGGAGCTCAGCAGTACAGAGAGCCCATGCAAAAGGAGGAAGCACCCACAGAAGCACCTGAACAGGTGTTCAAGAAATCTGAGCATGGCGGTCATCTCAACACTACAAAGGAGAGTCCCACGAAGCCGGTGGTCAACTCAGCGAGTGGAGCAATGCAGGACAGAGTGCTGGGGACCTGGGCTATGCTGTGCAGGAAGGATTCCTTGCAAAAGTGCACAGAAGCCCTAGCAGCTGCAGTTCACACAGTACACAGGATTACTGTCTGGCGTGGGGAGGCTAGGACTTACCTCCACCAAATTAGGACAGAAGGACCACTGGACTGTCGGGGTCACTTGGATCCAGCTCCTGTGTTCCAGGGACCACGCTCGTCACGATGAGAGGGGACCCAGAGGTCTGGTGATGCAGAAGTTTGGTGCCTGCGTTGGCAGAGGGAAGATGCAGTCGACCCACAGGAGATTTCTTCTTGGCTGCCAGTGCAGGGTGAAGGCAGACAGCCCTCAGAGCATGCACCACCAGGAAACAGTTGAGAAAGCCAGCAGGATTAAGCGCTACAATGTTGCTGGTAGTCTTCTTGCTACTTTGTTGCGATTTTGCAGGCACCCTGGAGCAGTCAGCGGTTGATCCTAGGTAAAAGTCGAAGAGAGAAGTGCAGAGGAACTCTGATGAGCTCTTGCATTCGTTATCTGAAGAATACCCCAGAGGAGAGACCATATATAGCCCTCAGAGGAGAATTGGCTACAGAGAGAGGTAAGCACCTATCAGGAAGGGTCTCTGACGTCACCTGCTGGCACTGGCCACTCAGAGGTCTCCATTGTACCCTCACACCTCTGCATTCAAGATGGCAGAGGTCTGGGACATACTGGAGGAGCTCTGGGCACCACCCCTGGGGTGGTGATTGTGAGAAGGTAGCCTCTTTCTAGCCTTGTTACCCCCACTTTTGGCCTGTTTGTGAGTGTATGTCAGGGTGTTTGTCACTGTTTTCACTGTCTCACTGGGATCCTGATAGCCAGGCCCCAGTGCTCATAGTGAAAACACTATGTTTTCAGTATGGTTGTTATGTGTCACTGGGATCCTGCTGGTCAGGACCCCAGTGCTCATAGGTTTGTGGCCTATATGTATGTGTCACTGGGACCCTGTCACACAGGGCCCCAGTGCTCATAGGTGTGCATGTATATGTTCCCTGTGTGGTGCCTAACTGTCTCACTGAGGCTCTGCTAACCAGAACCTCAGTGGTTATGCTCTCTCATTACTTTCAAATTGTCACTAACAGGCTAGTGACCATTTCTACCAATTTACATTGGCTTACTGGAACACCCTTATAATTCCCTAGTATATGGTACTGAGGTACCCAGGGTATTGGGGTTCCAGGAGATCCCTATGGGCTGCAGCATTTCTTTTGCCACCCATAGGGAGCTCTGACAATTCTTACACAGGCCTGCCACTGCAGCCTGAGTGAAATAACGTCCACGTTATTTCACAGCCATTTTACACTGCACTTAAGTAACTTATAAGTCACCTATATGTCTAACCTTTACCTGGTAAAGGTTAGGTGCAAAGTTACTTAGTGTGTGGGCACCCTGGCACTAGCCAAGGTGCCCCCACATTGTTCAGAGCCAATTCACTGAACTTTGTGAGTGCGGGGACACCATTACACGCGTGCACTACATATAGGTCACTACCTATATGTAGCTTCACCATGGTAACTCCGAATATGGCCATGTAACATGTCTATGATCATGGAATTGCCCCCTCTATGCCATCCTGGCATTGTTGGTACAATTCCATGATCCCAGTGGTCTGTAGCACAGACCCTGGTACTGCCAGACTGCCCTTCCTGGGGTTTCACTGCAGCTGCTGCTGCTGCCAACCCCTCAGACAGGCAGCTGCCCTCCTGGGGTCCAGCCAGGCCTGGCCCAGGATGGCAGAACAAAGAACTTCCTCTGAGAGAGGGTGTGACACCCTCTCCCTTTGGAAAATGGTGTGAAGGCAGGGGAGGAGTAGCCTCCCCCAGCCTCTGGAAATGCTTTGTTGGGCACAGATGTGCCCAATTCTGCATAAGCCAGTCTACACCGGTTCAGGGACCCCTTAGCCCCTGCTCTGGCGCGAAACTGGACAAAGGAAAGGGGAGTGACCACTCCCCTGACCTGCACCTCCCCTGGGAGGTGTCCAGAGCTCCTCCAGTGTGCTCCAGACCTCTGCCATCTTGGAAACAGAGGTGCTGCTGGCACACTGGACTGCTCTGAGTGGCCAGTGCCACCAGGTGACGTCAGAGACTCCTGCTGATAGGCTCCTTCAGGTGTTAGTAGCCTTTCCTCTCTCCTAGGTAGCCAAACCCTCTTTTCTGGCTATTTAGGGTCTCTGTCTCTGGGGAAACTTTAGATAACGAATGCATGAGCTCAGCCGAGTTCCTCTGCATCTCTCTCTTCACCTTCTGATAAGGAATCGACCGCTGACCGCGCTGGAAGCCTGCAAACCTGCAACATAGTAGCAAAGACGACTACTGCAACTCTGTAACGCTGATCCTGCCGCCTTCTCGACTGTTTTCCTGCTTGTGCATGCTGTGGGGGTAGTCTGCCTCCTCTCTGCACCAGAAGCTCCGAAGAAATCTCCCGTGGGTCGACGGAATCTTCCCCCTGCAACCGCAGGCACCAAAAAGCTGCATTACCGGTCCCTTGGGTCTCCTCTCAGCACGACGAGCGAGGTCCCTCGAATCCAGCGACACCGTCCAAGTGACCCCCACAGTCCAGTGACTCTTCAGCCCAAGTTTGGTGGAGGTAAGTCCTTGCCTCACCTCGCTGGGCTGCATTGCTGGGAACCGCGACTTTGCAAGCTACTCCGGCCCCTGTGCACTTCCGGCGGAAATCCTTCGTGCACAGCCAAGCCTGGGTCCACGGCACTCTAACCTGCATTGCACGACTTTCTAAGTTGGTCTCCGGCGACGTGGGACTCCTTTGTGCAACTTCGGCGAGCACCGTTTCACGCATCCTCGTAGTGCCTGTTTCTGGCACTTCTCCGGGTGCTACCTGCTTCAGTGAGGGCTCTTTGTCTTGCTCGACGTCCCCTCTCTGTGCAGGTCCAATTTGCGACCTCCTGGTCTCTCCTGGGCCCCAGCAGCGTCCAAAAACGCCAAACCCACGATTTGCGTGTAGCAAGGCTTGTTGGCGTCCATCCGGCGGGAAAACACTTCTGCACGACTCTCCAAGGCGTGGGGGATCCATCCTCCAAAGGGGAAGTCTCTAGCCCTTGTCGTTCCTGCAGTATTCACAGTTCTTCAGCCTAGTAAGAGCTTCTTTGCACCAACCGCTGGCATTTCTTGGGCATCTGCCCATCTCCGAGTGGCTTGTGACTTTTGGACTTGGTCCCCTTGTTCCACAGGTACCCTCAGTCAGGAATCCATCGTTGTTGCATTACTGATTTGTGTTTTCCTTGCATTTTCCCTCTAACACGACTATTTTGTCCTTAGGGGAACTTTAGTGCACTTTGCACTCACTTTTCAGGGTCTTGGGGAGGGTTATTTTGCTAACTCTCACTATTTTCTAATAGTCCCAGCGACCCTCTACAAGGTCACATAGGTTTGGGGTCCATTCGTGGTTCGCATTCCACTTCTGGAGTATATGGTTTGTGTTGCCCCTATCCCTATGTTTCCCCATTGCATCCTATTGTAACTATACATTGTTTGCACTGTTTTCTAAGACTATACTGCATATTTTTGCTATTGTGTATATATATCTTGTGTATATTTCCTATCCTCTCACTGAGGGTACACTCTAAGATACTTTGGCATATTGTCATAAAAATAAAGTACCTTTATTTTTAGTATAACTGTGTATTGTGTTTTCTTATGATATTGTGCATATGACACTAAGTGGTACTGTAGTAGCTTCACACGTCTCCTAGTTCAGCCTAAGCTGCTCTGCTAAGCTACCATTATCTATCAGCCTAAGCTGCTAGACACCCTATACACTAATAAGGGATAATCGGGCCTGGTGCAAGGTGCAAGTACCCCTTGGTACTCACTACAAGCCAGTCCAGCCTCCTACAGTGATGGACAGGGGAGTGGTCACTCCCCTTTCCTTTGTCCAGTTTCGCGCCAGAGCAGGGGCTGGGGGATCCCTGAACCGGTGTAGACTGGTTTATGCATGGAGGGCACCATCTGTGCCCTTCAAAGCATTCCCAGAGGCCGGGAGAGGTTACTCCTCTCAGGCCCTTAACACCTATTTCCAAAGGGAGAGGGTGTAACACCCTCTCTCAGAGGAAATCCTTTGTTTGCCTTCCTGGGACTGGGCTGCCCAGAACCCAGGAGGGCAGAAGCCTAGTTGTGGGTTCGCAGCAGCGGTAGCTGCAGTGAAAACCTCAGAGAGCATGCTGGAGCCCCGGGGATGCATGGGATTGGCACCCCAATACCAGATTTGGCATGGGGGGACAATTTCATGATCTTGGACATGTTACATGGCCATATTCGGAGTTAGCATTGTGAAGCTACATATAGGTATTGACCTATATATAGTGCACACATGTAATGGTGTCCCCACACTCACATAGTCCGGGAAATTTGCCCTGAACAATGTGGGGGCACCTTGGCTAGTGCCAGGGTGCCCTTACACTTAGTAACTTTGCACCTAACCTTCACTAAGTGAGGGTTAGACATATAGGTGACTTATACGTTACTTAAGTGAAGTGTAAAATGGCTGTGAAATAACGTGGACGTTATTTCACTCAGGCTGCTGTGGCAGTCCTGTGTAAGAATTGTCTGAGCTCCCTATGGGTGGCAAAATAAATGCTGCAGCCCATAGGGATCTCCTGGAATCCCAAAACCTTGGGTACCTAGGTACCATACACTAGGGAATTATGATGGTGTTCCAGTATGCCAATTAGAATTGGCGAAAATGGTCACTAGCCTGCAGTGACAATTTTAAAAGCAGAGAGAGCATAAGCACTGAGGTTATGGTTAGCATAGCCTCAGTGGCACAGTTAGGCACCACATTCAGGCCACAAACTATGAGCATTGGGGTCCTTGCTAGCAGGATCCCAGTGAGACAGGCAAAAACAAACTGACACACAAGTAAAAATGGGGGTAACATGCCAGGCAAGATGGTACTTTCCTACAGTGATCTATGCTAGGGTGTGGAGATGTGTACATGGATGTTTGAGGTATGTCAGTGTGTGCATGGATGTGTGATCTATGCTAGTGTATGAAGATGTGTACATGGGTGTGTGATCTATGCTAGTGTGTGCAGATGTGTACATGAATGTGCGATCTATGCTGGTGTATGCAGATGTGTACGTGGCTGTGCAATGTATGTCAGTGTGTGCAGATTGTGCATGGGTGTGTGATGTACATGAGTGTGTGCAGGTGTGTACATGGGTGAGTGATGTATCTGAGTGTGTGCTTTTGTGTGCATGGGTGTGTGATGTATGTGAGTGTGTGCAGATTTGTGCATGGATGTGTGATCTATGCTAGTGTGTGCAGATGTGTACATGGTGGTGCAATATATCTCAGTGTGTGCAGATGTGTTCGTGGATGTGTGATCTATGCTAGTGTGTGCAGATGTGTACATGGATGTGTGATCTATGCTAGTGTGTGCAGATGTGTACATGGATGTGCAATGTATGTGAGTGTGTGCAGATGTGTGCATGGATGTGTGATCTATGCTAGTGTGTGCAAATGTGTACATGGCTGTGCAATGTATGTCAGTGTGTGCAGAAGTGTGCATGGATGTGTGGTCTATGCTAGTGTGTGCAGATGTGTACATGGATGTGCAATGTATGTCAGTGTGTGCAGATGTGTGCATGGATGTGTGATGTATGTCAGTGTGTGCAGATGTGTACATGGATGTGTGATCTATGCCAGTGTGTGCAGATGTGTACATGTCTGTGCGATGTATGTCAGTGTGTGCAGATGCGTGCATGGGTGTGTGATGTATGTCAGTGTGTGCAGATGCGTGCATGGATGTGTGATCTATGGTAGTGAGTGCATGGATGTGTGATCTATGCTAGTGTGTGCAGATGTGTACATGGCTGTGCGATGTATGTCAGTGTGTGCAGATGTGTGCATGGATGTGTGATGTATGTCAGTGTGTGCAGATGTGTACATGGATGTGTGATCTATGCCAGTGTGTGCAGATGTGTACATGTCTGTGCGATGTATGCCAGTGTGTGCAGATGTGTGCATGGATGTGTGATGTATGTCAGTGTGTGCAGATGTGTGCATGGATGTGTGATCTATGGTAGTGTGTGCAGATGTGTACATGGTTGTGCGATGTATGTCAGTGTGTGCAGATGTGCATGGATGTGTGATGTATGTCAGTGTGTGCATGGATGTGTGATCTATGCTAGTGTGTGCAGATGTGTACATGAGTGTTTGATGTATGTCAGTGTGTGCAGATGTGTGCATGGATGTGTGATCTATGGTAGTGTGTGCAGATGTGTACATGGTTGTGCGATGTATGTCAGTGTGTGCAGATGTGCATGGATGTGTGATGTATGTCAGTGTGTGCATGGATATGTGATCTATGCTAGTGTGTGCAGTTGTGTACATGGATGTGTTATCTATGCGAGTGTGTGCAGGTGTGTATATGGCTGTGCGATGTATGTCAGTGTGTGCAGATGTGTGCATGGATTTGTGATGAATCAGTCAGTGTGTGCAGATGTGTGCATTGATGTGTGATCTATGCTAGTGTGTGCAGATGTGTACATGGTTGTGCGATGTATGTTTGTGTGTGCAGATGTGTGCATGGATGTGTGATGTATGTCAGTGTGTGCAGATGTATGCATGGATGTGTGATCTATGCGAATGTGTGCAGATGTGTACATGGTTGTGCGATGTATGTCAGTGTGTGCAGATGTGTGCATGGATGTCTGATGTATGTCAGTGTGTGCAGATGTGTGCATGGATGTGTGATCTATGCTAGTGTGTGCAGATGTGTACTTGGTTGTGCGATGTATGTCAGTATTTACAGATGTGCATGGATGTGAGATGTATGTCAGTGTGTGCATGGATGTGTGATCTATGCTAGTGTGTGCAGATGTGTGCATGGGTGTGCGATGTATGTCAGTATGTGCAGATCTGTGCATGAATTTGTGATCCATGGTAATGTGTTCAGATGTGTACATGGTTGTGCGATGTAAGTCAGTGTGTGCAGATGTGTGCATGGTTGTGTGATATATGTCAGTGTGTGCATGGATGTGTGATCTATTGTAGTGGGTGCAGATGTGTATATGGTTGTGCGATGTATGTCAGTGTGTGCAGGTGTGTATAGATGTGTGATGTATGTTAGTGTGTGCAGATGTGTGCATGGATGTGTGATCTATGCTAGCGTGTGCAGATGTGTACATGGGTGAGTGATGTATGTGAGTGTGTGCAGATGTGTGCATGGTTGTGTGATGTATGCTAGTGTGTGCAGATGTGTACATGGTTGTGCAATGTATGTCAGTGTGTGCAGATGTGTGCATGGATGTGTGATCTATGCTAGTGTTTGCGGATGTGTACATGGATGTGTGATCTATGCTAGTGTGTGCAGATGTGTACATGGCTGTCTGATGTATGTCAGTGTATGCAGATGCGTGCATGGATGTGTGATGTATGTCAGTGTGTGCAGATGTGTACATGGATGTGTGATCTATGCTAGTGTGTACAGATGTGTACATGGATGTGTGATGCATGTGAGTGTGTGGAGATGTGTACATGGTTGTGAGATATATGTCAGTGTGTGCAGATGTGCATGGATGTGTGATGTATGTCAGTGTGTGCATGGATGTGTGATCTATGCTAGTGTGTGCAGATGTGTACATGGGTGTGTGATGTATATCAGTGTGTGCAGATGTGTGCATGGATGTGTGATCTATGCTAGTGAGTGCAGATGTGTACATGGATGCGTGATCTATGCCAGTGTGTGCAGATGTGTACATGGCTGTGCGATGTATGTCAGTGTGTGCTGGTGTGTGCATGGATGTGTGATGTATGTCAGTGTGTGCAGATTTGTGCATGGATGTGTGATCTATACTAGTGTGTGCAGATGTGTGCATGGTTGTGCGATGTATGTTTGTGTGTGCAGATGTGTGCATGGATGTGTGATGTATGTCAGTGTGTGTAGATGTGTGCATGGATGTGTGATCTATGCTGGTGTGTGCAGATGTGCACATGGTTGTGAGATGTATGTCAGTGTATGCAGATGTGTGCATGGATGTCTGATGTATGTCAGTGTGTGCAGATGTGTGCATGGATGTGTGATCTATGCTAGTGTGTGCAGATGTGTGCATGGGTGTGCGATGTATGTCAGTATGTGCAAAAATGTGCATAAATTTGTGATCTATGATAGTGTGTGCAGATGTGTACATGGTTGTGCGATGTATGTCAGTGTGTGCTGATGTGTGCATGGTTGTGTGATGTATGTCAGTGTGTGCATGGATGTGTGATCTATTGTAATGGGTGCAGATGTGTACATGGTTGTGCGATGTATGTCAGTGTGTGCAGGTGTGTGCATAGATGTGCGATGTATGTCAGTGTGTGCAGATGCGTGCATGGATATGTGATCTATGCTAGTGTGTGCAGTTGTGTACATGGGTGAGTGATGTATGTGAGTGTGTGCAGATGTGTACATGGTTGTGAGATATATGTCAGTGTGTGCAGATGTGCATGGATGTGTGATGTATGTCAGTGTGTGCGTGGATGTGTGATCTATGCTAGTGTGTGCAGATGTGTACATGGATTTGTGATGTATGTCAGTGTGTGCAAATGTGTGCATGGATGTGTGATCTATGCTAGTGTGTGCAGATGTGTACATGGATGCGTGATCTATGCTAGTGTGTGCAGATGTGTACATGGCTGTGCGATGTATGTCAGTGTGTGCAGATGTGTGCATCGATGTGTGATGTATGTCAGTGTGTGCAGATGTGTGCATGGATGTGTGATCTATACTAGTGTGTGCAGATGTGTGCATGGTTGTGCGATGCATGTTTGTGTGTGCAGATGTGTGCATGGATGTGTGATCTATGCTAGTGTGTGCAGATGTGCACGTAGTTGTGCGATGTATGTCAGTGTATGCAGATGTGTGCATGGATGTCTGATGTATGTCAGTGTGTGCAGATGTGTGCCTGGATGTGTGATCTATGCTAGTGTGTGCAGATGTGTGCATGGGTGTGCGATGTATGTCAGTATGTGCAAAAATGTGCATAAATTTGTGATCTATGATAGTGTGTGCAGACGTGTACATGGTTGTGCGATGTATGTCAGTGTGTGCTGATGTGTGCATGGTTGTGTGATGTATGTCAGTGTGTGCATGGATGTGTGATCTATTGTAATGGGTGCAGATGTATTCATGGTTGTGCGATGTATGTCAGTGTGTGCAGGTGTGTGCATAGATGTGTGATGTATGTCAGTGTGTGCAGATGTGTGCATGGATATGTGATCTATGCTAGTGTGTGCAGATGTGTACATGGGTGAGTGATGTATTTGAGTGTGTGCAGATGTGTGCATGGGTGTGTGATATATGTGAGTGTGTGCAGATGTGTGCATGGATGTGTGATCTATGCTAGTGTGTACAGATGTGTACATGGTTGTGCAATGTATGTCAGTGTGTGCAGATGTGTGCATGTATGTGTGATCTATGCTAGTGTGTGTGGATGTGTACATGGATGTGTGATCTATGCTAGTGTGTGCAGATGTGTACATGGCTGTGCGATGTATGTCAGTGTGTGCAGATGTGTGCATGGATGTGTGATGTATGTCAGTGTGTGCAGATGTGTGCATGGATGTGTGATCTATGCTAGTGTGTGCCAATGTGTACATGGATGTGTGATGTTTGTGAGTGTGTGCAGATGTGTACATGGTTGTGCGATGTATGTCAGTGTGCAGATGTGTGCATGGTTGTGTGATGTATGTCAGTTTGTGCATGGATGTGTGATCTATGGTAGTGTGTGCAGATGTGTACGTGGTTGTGCGATGTATGTCAGTGTGTGCAGGTGCGTGCATAGATGTGTGATGTATGTCAGTGTGTGCAGATGTGTGCATGGATGTGTGATCTATGCTAGTGTGTGCAGATGTGTACATGGGTGTGTGATGTATGTCAGTGAGTGCCTGGTTAGTGAACGAGTGCAAGCACTATACAAAAGTGAAACCTATATTCTCTTCGATATATCTTGTGCGTGTCCTCGCGTCTCACCTGCCCCCTCCCCCCCACCCCCGCCTCCTCCATTGACTCTTCCTTGGAAAGGTTCACTGCTGCTTTCGAGTTATTTCAAGAAACAAGGAGCGAGTTTTTATTAACAGATCTGCGCGCTTTGTTCCAAGTTATATATATTCAAAAGGTTCATTTTTGTTTGTTAAACTTTGTGAAATGTTTTATTGGATCAGGAAAGTTATAGAGCTGAAGACACCTTGACGAGGGAGTATCACAGACCCGGATGTGCCGCACTCTAAGGAGGAACCAGCCATTCAGGCTGATGTGCAAAATCACCTAAACACGTTTATTGCTCAAACAAATGGTGTCGCAAATGCCAGGAAATGTAATCAAGAAATTATTGGGATCAAAGGTTGGAGCCTTTAAATCTTTATTGCTGGCATCTCCGCCCTCCCTCATCTCCGCTTGCTGTCACCCTTGGCATCGGTAGGCGCTTGGCCAAGTCTGGCTTCATGTCCTGACGGAAGGATCCCTCTGCGTTGTCCTCAGCCCTCTCGGGTTCATCAGCTATCAGTATGGCTACTCCACCTCTTCCGGTGTAGACCCTTCCCAGTGGTCTTGTTGGCTTCTCCAACCCTCAGCCATCTCCTTTAGCTATCAGCCCTGCCATTGGTTGGACACCACACTTGGCCAGCTCTGACTTTGTGTCCCTATGGAAGGATCCCACTGCGTCACACAGCGCCTCTCGAAGCACCACAGCTTTCAGTATGGCGTCTTCACCTCTTCCGGTGTAGACCCTTCCCAGTGGTCTTGTTGGCTTCTCCAACCCTCAGCCATCTCCTTTAGCTATCAGCCCTGGCATTGGTTGGACACCACAGTTAGCCAGCTCTGACTTTGTGTCCCCATGGAGGATCCCACTGCGTCGTGCCATCGCCTCTCGAAGCACCACAGCTTTCAATATGGCGTCTCCACCCCTTCCTGTGTAGACCCTTCCCAGTGGTCTTGTTGGCTTCTCCAACCCTCAGCCATCTCCTTTAGCTATCAGCCCTGCCATTGGTTGGACACCACACTTGGCCAGCTCTGACTTTGTGTCCCCATGGAAGGATCCCACTGTGTCGTGCCAGCACCTCTCGAAGCACCACAGCTTTCAATATGGCGTCTCCACCCCTTCCTGTGTAGACCCTTCCCAGTGGTCTTGTTGGCTTCTCCAACCCTCAGCCATCTCCTTTAGCTATCAGCCCTGCCATTGGTTGGACACCACACTTGGCCAGCTCTGACTTTGTGTCCCCATGGAAGGATCCCACTGTGTCGTGCCAGCGCCTCTCGAAGCACCACAGCTTTCAATATGGCGTCTCCACCCCTTCCTGTGTAGACCCTTCCCAGTGGTCTTGTTGGCTTCTCCAACCCTCAGCCATCTCCTCTAGCTATCAGCCCTGGCATTGGTTGGACACCACACTTAGCCAGCTCTGACTTTGTGTCCCCATGGAGGATCCCACTGCGTCGCACAGCGCCTCTCGAAGCACCACTGCTTTCAATATGGCGTCTCCACCCCTTCCTGTGTAGACCCTTCCCAGTGGTCTCGTTGGCTTCTCCAACCCTCAGCCATCTCCTCTAGATATCAGCCCTGGCATCGGTTGGACACCACACTTGGCCAGCTCTGACTTTGTGTCCCCATGGAAGGATCCCACTGAGTCGCGCCAGCGCCTCTCGAAGCACATCACTGGGAGAAATGGTTAACATCCCTTCATGAAGTTGGGAATCACAAATCCCACCAGGAGGACTTGATCCCACAATACCCTAAAACCCTTTGCCTTTCTGTCACTCACTCCTGGAGTGACAGCTGTTCTCATCATTCAGTCGAAATACAGTTTCCTCTTGCGTTGGATTACTGAACAATGCAAACCTCATATTGTCTAAATTATTTCGAGAAACACCACAAAGTACCAAGGCAGCACCTCCTTAGAGCCCTATGGAAAGGGCATAACATATGAAATGTCTGATTCATAGGATGAAGCTGTTATACACCGTACCTGGAGATCCAGGCGTGTGCACACCTACATACGAGACAATAACAGCAGAAGTCCCAATCTAGATATTCCATACAGTGAACACATGGAGAAAGGAACTATAGCTCCAGGTAGTAAGGGTAGGTTTTCTTGAATTTGGAAACAGAGTGCTAAGGTGGGACCGTCCACTGCAATTGTAGCGTACAGTTGAGTTCCCGTGCCCTGGGTGTACAACTGCATGTATCTGGTATCCTGTACCAGCCCCACCAGCTTGCTGGTCTACCAGGTGCCTAGAGGCCTAGGTCTTTCCCTTGACGTGTGTGCACAAGTGCATGTATCTGGTATCCTGTACCAGCCCTACCGTCTTGCTAATGTACCATTGCTATTGTACTAGGTGCCTAGAGGCCTAGGTCTGCCCCTTGACATGAGTGTACGAGGGCCTGCATCTGGTATCCTGTACCGGCCCTACCATGTGTTAGTCTACCAGGTGCCTGTCCCTTGACGTGAGTGTACGAGTGCATGTATCTGGTATGCTGTACCGGCCCTACCATGTGTTAGTCTACCAGGTGCCTAGAGGCCTAGGTCTGTCCCTTGACATGAGTGTACGCGTGCATGTATCTGGTACCCTGTACCGGCCCTTCCATGTGCTAGTATACCAGCTGCTAGAGGCCTAGGTCCGCCCCTTGACGTGAGTGTACGCGTGCATGTATCTGGTACCCTGTACCGGCCCTTCCATGTGCTAGTATACCAGCTGCTAGAGGCCTAGGTCTGCCCCTTGACGTGAGTGTACGCGTGCATGTATCAGGTACCCTGTACTGGCCCTTCCATTTGCTAGTATACCAGGTGCCTACAGGCCTAGGTCTGTACCTTGACGTGAGTGTACGCGTGCATGTATCTGGTACCCTGTACCGGCCCCACCAGCTTGCTAGTCTACCAGGTGCCTAGAGGCGTAGGTCTGCTCCTTGACGTGAGTGTATGAGTGCATGTATCTGGTACCCTGTACCAGCCCTACCGTCTTGCTAATGTACCATTGCTAGTGTACTAGGTGCCTAGAGGCCTAGGTCTGCCCCTTGACATGAGTGTACGAGGGCCTGCATCTGGTATCCTGTACCGGCCTACCGTCTTGCTAATGTACCAGGTGCTTAGAAGCCTAAGTTTGTCCCTTGAAATGAGTGTACGAGTGCATGTATCTGGTATGCTGTACTCGCCCTACCATTTGCTAATCTCCCAGCTGCCTAGAGGCCTACGTCTGTCCCTTGACGTGAGTGTACAAGTGCATGTATCTGGTATCCTGTACTGGCCCTATCGGCTTGCTAATCCACCAGGCGCCTAGAGGCCTAGGTCTGTTCCTTGATGTGAGTGTACGAGTGCATGTATCTGGTATGCTGTATCGGCCCTACCATCTTGCTAATGTACCAGGTGCTTAGAAGCCTAAGTCTGTCCCCTGACATGAGTATGATCCTACCCTGTCCTGTGACCTGGAGGGACAGACAAAGGACTACTCTCCCTCTTGTAGGGTTAGCAGGTAGAGCGGTGGTGGCAGCGTTTCCATCCCTCTACACTGTCGGGGAGGAGATGGGTCCTAAATAGGTGCTGCAGGTGACATGACACCCTTGATGAAGTACGTAAGTTGGCTCAGTCTGAGATACAGGAAAGATCGATGGTACAAGATCTGGATAATCTTATTTTCTTTTTATTCCTGTTTATTATCATTTTTTCTTTCCATCTTATGTCTCCTGACGCAGTCTAAACAGTGTGTGACTGCAGGGGCACGTACGTCACTTCTCCCATGTAGTTTAACATCCTGAGAATTCAGGGTCGGGGATTACGTGTGTAATACGTTGAAACCATATATTGCATCATGTAGTTGTCTTCCCGGATTAGTGAATATGAATAAGGTGACACGTGTCCACATTTGATTGTGTGTCGTTTATCTATATGTATCGATTCTTACAATGTATCTGTGACGCCGAAGCCTGAGTTGCACAAGGTTGCGTCGGCCAGCGATACATCCTTGGGACTCGTGGCGTGGCTGGCATCGATGCCCCCGGGTGGCTTGCTGCAGGACTGATGGTGCAAGGCTGCTTGCGTTTGGCGCTGGGCAGCAATATGTGCGCCAGCGCAGGCAGAGGGAAGGAATGCCCCAGATCTTGTAAATACAGTGCATTTCTGCCCTTTCCGTGTGATGCAGGGCAGGACAGCAAGATCACTTCCTACGCCGCCCTGCGCCATGGGGCTTGTGAATGAGCCCCTGGGTGCGTAGTAAAAAAGGAGTCACGCTTTCAGAGGTCAGTCTAAGGAGGAGTCATTTGTAGGCCCAGCTGAAATTTGCATTAAGCCAGTGTGTCTAATTTATCTTATGCTAAATTCCCCAAATTCTGCCATCACGGCACATCACGTCATCACGTGTTGTTTGCAGTAAACATTTTCCGCAGACAGAGGGGAACAGTGCAGACAACAGAGCATAGGAGGCAGTTGTTTGCAACGCTTTCGCTTTCCTGCACTATTTTTTTGTACAAAATGCATCCTTGCCTCCAAAGTGGACAGGACGATGCATTTGGTACTGAAATGCATCATCAATTACGGGTTTTACGTTTCACAGACAATTACACGTAATTGAGCATAATTTTGTTGACGTTTTGCATAATAATGCAAAAGCAAATTACACAAACTTGACACACCCCTGCTTATTTGAAGGTCTTTTGTTGGTTGGGAGGTCAGCTTTGGGTCACAGATGCATCCAGCCTCGTCCTGGAGACGTCCTGTGCGTCTGATGAGCTCCCTGACAGATAGTGCATTATCATTGGCTTGGTTTTTACCAAAAAGCAATCCAGATTTCCTCATGATTGACCATATAGTTCTTGCACATACTTTGTGGTATGATCTGCATAGGGGAGAGGTCAATTAGAGATACCCATGATAGCCACAGACTGGACCTTCTATGGACTTCCCTTTACATCTTCTAGCCAGAAGTGCATTCAAGGCTGGGCATAGTTGCAAGACATACAAAGCAATCTTCTTGTGTTGGACATCTTTCTTTAGGCAGATAACTGTTCTTTAATGTAGGTGAGAAAGGCTTTGGTCATGAAGTGCTTTTCTTGGATTCATCCCCTAAAGCGGGTAAGAAACTGAGAAATATGCAGAACTGAACATCTTTCAATTTTCATTGGTTGCCCATAACTACCCACCCATGCATGATGCCTAAGGAATAAATAATGTTGGATGCATAGTTCTCAACCTCAAAGACAAGTACCATCCAGTCCCACCACTAGTCATACCAGATGATTAAAGAAAATCCCTTCTCTGCTTGTGCAAATCTTCCTCCGTGATAGTATCTTGGCTGTGGCACTCAACACCTCTTCAGGTGGCATTCTGTGTTTTCACACCATGGACATAGTCCAATCTTCAGACATAACTAATCCCTGCAAAGCATCCATTAAATGAAAATATGGTCTGCATGAATGATTTCCTAAAAGCCTTCAAAATGCCAGAACCAGCTAAGGAGTGGACACCAAATCCCTCTAATGTTGTCCATAAAGCCAGCTCCAATGAATACTACAAAGTTATCTTCAACAGAAACTCACGTCCAACTTCAGTCTCTTGAGTTTCAAGATAACCTCAACAATAACTCCTTACGGTTTAAGCTGGACATTGGGCGAATCCCAGAGGTCCTGCGGGAATCTTGCCCAGTTTTCATCAACAGAAGCTCCCATCCCTGACGAGAATACTCAGAAAACATCCCCAGAGAAAGTGCCTACAAAGCTGGGCCCAAGAAAAGTAGTAGGCAGCAATCCTCTTTTTAGTTGTAATACATTTTGACCCACCCACCATGAGTGACATCAGAAGATTCTGTGTATGTTTCTATCGTACTGACCCCAAGCAACCACAATCAAGAAGGAGGGGGCTGGCATTGTGTCCACGCCCTTGACAAACCCAATAAGCCAGTCCATAAAAGAAAGGACAGGTTTAGCCCCACTCATACAAGCCATCATCTGGCCTTCAGAAACGACAAGTGGTAGCTGGTGCAGCAGGGCGTTCTCAGTCATACTACATATGTGTGGCCCTCGGTACACCTTGTTACGCTCAGTGATGGACCCTGGGCACAGAGACAAGAGAAGTTTCTTGCAAGTTAAAGAAGGGCTCACGTGGAACGTAACAAGAGAAGGTACAGTTCTACATCTACCTCAGTATTTAGGGTTTTTATTAGTGTAGGGGTGTGGCCATGTGCCTGTTCTCAAGACTTGCCCCAAAGGGTAAATAACACAATGCCTCCAACCTGTTAAGAAGGAACAAAGGCCTCTAATGCCTAGTACACCTCCAGCGAGTAATGACAACCTGATATCCACTAGAAAGGACTCTTATGAGACAAACCAATTCTAGATGGGATTTCCAAAAGGACCCCAAATGTGACCAAGAACACTTTGTTCCTCTTAGTCTCACATCCAAGGGATTGTGCACATGTTTAAAACATGTGTGCCATAGCACAAATCACAGGGGACCACTATACCAATATAAGATGGTGCAGGGGGCTCCCCAAACTAGATTAAGGGACAGTAGGATGACACCCAAATCTGCTAGGATGATACTGCACATTCTAGGAATATACAGGTCCTCACATTGGAAGGTGTTGTCCCTTCACTCCTTTAAGGTGAATGTGGTAGGGCAGTGTAGCCACTGAGCTGAGAAGTCTAGGAAGATAGGAAGACCAGCTTCCCATCCCTGTTGCACTAACTCCCCCCAAGCTAGGGGTCTACTCACGCTTGCTATGGTCACCCCTTGGTTGGTTTATGAACCAGACTCTTCGTTCTCTGTGGGGTCAGCCACTTCTCATGCTTCACGTGGGACCAACCACTTGAGGGTAGGAGAAGCATAGTACTCCCTGCCCAGAAGTCACACTCAATAAAGCAGTCATCACTTCTCTCTTAAACAGCTGCAGGGAGAACCTCCTAATTGCTTCAAGTACAGACCATCTCCCAAGTTCCCAGATCCAGATAAGATGCTGCAACAGTTAGTGATTGAACACTTTTGCCGTCTGAAGACACCACAGCTGCAGGCAGCATCATAACTTTGACATTCAGGGGCATATTTATACTCTGTTTGAGACAGATTTACCTCTTTTTTTTTTTAACCAAATCCGGCGCAAACTTAGCTCCATATTTATACTCTGATGCTAGACCCGTCTAGCGTCAAAGTTATGGAGTTAACGTCATTTTTTTACCGTGGAAGCCTGCCTAAATGACTCTAAGGCATTTGCGCCTTATTTATCCTCCTGTGCAAAAATGACGCACAGGAGGAGGCAGGACTTAAATAATGTCACTAATCATGTTTAGCGCCATTATTTAACACCTGGATGAGGGCAGGCGTTAGGGGACCTGTGGGCTCATTTCCATGGCTGAACTCCATGGAAGCCTTCGACAGGTGCCCTTCTCTGCCACCAGGGACACCCTCAGACACCCCTACCCACCCCTGGAGGACAGCCATGGATGGTGGGACCCATCTACAGTAAGTCTAGGTAAGTATTTTCATTTTTTTTTTGTGGCATAGGGGGACCTAACTTGGCCCCGCTACATGCCACTGTGCCCAATGGTCATGCCCAGGGTGCAGAAGTCCCCTGGGCATGACCATTGGGCATGACTCCTGTCTTTGCTAAGACAGGAGTCATGTCCATGGGGGTTGTGTGTCACAAAATGACACTAGTCAGGTTAGAGTCAATATATTCGATGCTAACCTGACTTGCACCATTCTTTGACGAACAACCCCCACTCATTCCTACGCCTCCGCTGCCCGGCTAGCGTCATTTATTTTGACGCTAACCAGGCTGCAGTGCCAACTACCCTCATTCCTTAAATAAGACACCCGGCTGGCGCGTTGGAATGGCAGTAGCCGGCGTCAATCTTTTGGACGCAAACCTGTGCTAGCGCAGGTTTGCGTCAAAAAGTATAAATATGGTCCTGAGTGGCCTCTGTAGGTGACCTAAGATGCGGGAACCACAGAAGCAACGCTGGTCTTCTTACAGAACAATACTTCTGTTCTTAAATTTAGAGGTATAGATGTGAGCAAAGCCATCCAAGAATTCTGCACAGGCTCTTTTTGGTGCTAAGATCCATTTAGTTAGAGAGAGAAAGAGAGGGTTGGAGAATCAATGCAGAGAAATTCAGAGCTACTGTTATAAAGTTGTACTATTTTCTTAGTTTTCAGTTTGTTAGCCAATCATGTGCCAGTATGTTGTTTGCCTTCATGATAAGTGTTATGAGGCCTTCTTGGACTCATGTTGGTTCCCCTGTTTTTAGCTTCATTTTATATTTCATATTTTATACATTTTAGCTGCACGGCTTTTAGCAATGACATTTTACACACATTTCTCCCATGATGTTCTTTTAGGAATATATTCTGTGCACCAACATACATTTTTGACTTTAATAAATTCACAAAGTGTATTCCTAGTGTAACTTCTTGGGTGTCTCCAATCCTGGTGAAAGGGGGTTTGGAACCCACTACTGATGAACAAAGTACTGCTCTGAGTCCACACAGGACAGATTGTTGCCTAATAAGCACTTTCCTCGTGTAGCGTTCAGTGAGTTGTGTGGAGTACAGTCCACTGGGTTCTCTGTCTAATGATGGTATGGTGACTAAGCCTGCATTGTCAGAGGGTCGAGGGAACCCAAATCACAGACTGTATTCTGGAGTGATTGCAGAAAAGGTATTACAGACATTGGCCAACTTACATCTAGTTACTACTCTTCGAATATATCCAACATGTTCTATTCAGGTTTGAATTCTGGGAGTGACAGCTGACTGACCATTCTCTAATTTTTACACTTTATACTTCATACAGACCCCCAACCCACCACCCCGGATATAAACATTTTGCGATTTGCAAAAAAATTGTGAAATCTGAACTTTTGTAAAAACCCAACGATTTTTACAAAAGTGCCCACAATTATTTTATATATAGCTCAGACACGATCCGAAGGTATTGTTGCCCCAGTTCCATTATTTAAGGGCTCCATGTTCCACGTGGCAATGAGTGTCTCTTGACCCACTCACTATGGTGAGCGAGGCTCACAGTGGAACCTGCAGAGGAATTACACAAATAACATGAGCTGGATGAGTGACAGGCAGAAGCCTTGTCCAGAATATCATGACATGTCACGCACTCCGATGTACCCCTAAGGGTGTCCTAGCAGTTCAGTTGTCTGGCAGTACCACTCCCCAGAGGAGGGTACATGAGCCCAGGTGTAGAGGCAAGGTGAGGAAGGACTCACCCTTGTCCCCTGTTCAGTCCCAGGGTACCGACCCTGGGCTGATTGACCAGTGTCAGGGTACCACCCCTGAACTGGCGGGAGGTAGGATGGAGAAGGGGTACCAGATCCCTGGGGTTACTGCCCCATATTCTGAGATACCTCAGAGGTCTGAGAAACCTCAGGAGCCCCCATGGAACTCCCTGCCAGCTTCAAGGCTGGAGAAGAAAATTGCCCAGTGGCCCTGCTCAGGGTCTCTGCTTAGCAGTGGATGGTCTGGGCCTGGCTCCAACCTTTTGGTTGCTGTCTTTGTGGACAGAACTTTCCCTGGGTTGGGAACAGAAGTCAGACCCAAGGGGTGGAACAGGCCACATCACTTTGTTGGCCATGGTGGCACTGTCTGCATACTGGGATGCATCTGTGAGCAAATTAAAGTTAGGAACTTCACAGATGGGGTACCCAGATTAGGAGAAGGGTTCCCCATGGGTCAGTTCAGTGGCCCCAGAGAGTATAGACAGAGGAGCCTCACTGAGTCAGAAAGGCGTAGAACTGGCACGTGCCCCTGCAGTAGTGGCCCATTGTCCATGTTGTATCGCCTTAAGCAGGGACGTCCATCAGAGTGTTGATTAATCTACCATGGCTTTAGGCCGGAAGGGGGATATGTTGGAAATGGCCTTGCTGCAGGTTCACCCCCAAACCTTTAGCCTTCCTCCTTCTCTTTTTCTGACCTCATTTTTGCTGGCTTTAGGACTCTGCGCACTTTACCACTGCTAATCAGTGCTAAAGTACATATACTCTCTCCTTAAGTATGGTGACATTGGCTCATACCCAATTGGCATATTTAATTTACTTTTAAGCCCCTAGCTAAGTGCACTACATGTGCCCAGGGCCTGTAAATTAATTATTACTAGTGGCCCTGCAGCACTGGTTGTGCCACCCACAAAACTAGCCCTTAACCATATCTCAGGCCTGCCTTGCAAGGCCTGTGGCTGCAGTTTCACTGCCACTTGGACTTGGCATTTAAAAGTAATTGCCAAGCCTTAACCACCCCTTTTTCTACATATAAGTCATCCCTTAGGTAGGCCCTAGGGAGCCCATAGGGCAGGGTGCTATATAGGTAAAAGGCAGGACATGAACGTGTGTTGTATATGTCCTGGTAGTGTAAAACTTTAAATTCATTTTACACTGCTGTGAGGCCTACTCCTTTCATAGGATAGCATTAGGGCTACCCTCATATACTGTTTGAGTGGTAGATTCTGATCCGAAAGGAGAAACCAGGTCATATTTAGTATGGCCAGAATAGTAATAGAAAATCCTGCTTAATGGTAAAGTTGGACTTAATATTGCTATTCTAGAAATGCCACTTTTAGAAAGTGAGCATTTCTCTACACTTAATTCCTTCTGTGCCTTCCAATCCGCGTCTGGCTGGGTTATTTGACAGCTCCCTTGTGCATTTTACTCAGACAACCCCAAACACAGGATGCTCAGTCACACCTGCACACATCTGCATACTGAATGGGGGGTCTTCCTGGGCTGGTGGGTGGAGGGCCTCACACTTACATGTCAAAGGACATTGTGTGCCTGCCCTCACACAATGGACTGCCACACCCCCTACTGGGACCCTGGCAGACAGGATGGAACTGGAAGGGGACCTGGTGCACTTCTAAGCCACTCTTTTACGTCTGCCCCACTTCAAAGGCACATTTGGGTATTTAAGCAGGGTCCCTGACCCTACCAACTCAGACACTTTTATACACACTTCTGAAGTCAGACACTTCTGGACAAGATACCACTGGGGAAGAAACTCTGAGCCAGGACCTGCAACCTGCCAAGAGAAGCTGCCTGGCTGCCCAAAGGACTCACCTGACTGCTTTGCTGAAATGGACTGCTGCCCTACTGTTGCCCCGCTGCTTTCCTGCCCTCTGGCTCTGCTGAGAAGTGCTCTCCAAGGGCTTGGTTTGAGCTTTCCTCTTGTTCTCTGAAGTCTCCGGGCCAAAAATACTTAATCTCTGCAAATAACTCCTTGTGCTGTGAAAAATCGACGCTCAGCCTGACGGAATCGACGCACAGCCTGCACTGTGGTGAGAAAATCACTGCATGCGGAACCAGAACGATGCAGCATGGCTGCCCGAGTGGAGATCAACCCAGCACCAGGGTTGAGACCGGCACTTCGACGCACGCCGACTCGATCGAGGCATAGCCAAGCCGGAACACCGCAGCCCGACTTCCGGCAAGAAGAATTGACACAGCACCTGCTGTGCAACAGAAATTTCCCTGCATCGCCCACCGTATCGACGCAGCTCCTGAAACTTCGTCCCGCACGGCCAGGATTTCTCCACATCCTCCCCGGGACATCCAAACGTGCATACAAAAACTTATCAAACGTGAACATATGAAAAGTGCCAGATCCTCTGATTATAATATGAAGTCTGAAAATCTACATGCTCATGAAATCCGTTTAATAATTAGAAGCAAATACGTTGCCTTAAAGGCAGGGGCCGCCTGTACCCTCTGAAATGTATTGTGTGAGTGAAGTGCCCCACCACTTCCCAAAACAAAATAAAACACCCCCTCACTCCAAAACCGCGAAGTAAACCACCACTTCAGCCAAAGCCCAAATAAAATGATAACAACAGCTACAAAATAAGCACAACTACCACACTTACATGCATTACACAACTACATGCATTACACACTTACATATATTACACACACACATGCATTACACATTTAAAATAAAAAAGGCACCTACCCCTGGCTGTGCGTACACCTCGTGCTCTTCTCCTTCTCCGATGCCGGGAGAGCTCCCCTAGCCAAACCTGCTGTTAACCAGCATGAGAGAGGTGATTGGATGGAGCGGGCTGGCTTGATGCTCCTTCAGGCCCTGGAGGCCTGTGCTTGGTCTCCACCAAGCAGTTTAAAGACAGCTGAGTGGAGAGCTTCAAAGTGCGCATGTTACTTTGGCCAGTGCAAAACAGCCAGCCAAAGTGACATGCGCACTTTGGAGCATCCAGTCAGTCCTGCTTCAGTCCTCTGCTGCCAATTGGCAGTAGAGGACACGCCCAGCACGGTGCACGCTGCGCTGGAAAAAAGGGAATGGGAATGAAATCTTTTCATTGCCATTTTATTTTCACATGTGCGGCTCGCAGCCGGTGGCGGGTGACGGTCCCCGGCCTTTGAGAAGAAACCACCACTGCTTAAAGGGGTCAAATGGAGTCTGAAGAAGCTGTGTACATCCAAGTATGGAGACTCTACGAGGCAGTGCACCGGGTGTCAAAAACTCACTCCAAACTTAGCGAATGGTTTCGATGTTTCTCCCCGTAGACTCTAGAGCAGGATAAGGGGCAGAAGATGGATGAATAGCGCTGCTACGTGTATCGCTTATGAATATCTCTTAACAGCGTCCGATAACCCCGGCCTGATTACTTGTTCCTTCGCTTGTGGGCGAGCTCGTTTCACGCCCTTTACGCCTCCGCTGTCTAAGCTGCAAGTGTCCCTCCGTCGCCGTCCACAGTGTCCTGTGCCCAGGATAGAAGGACCCTGCCTTTCAGGGTTTACGTTGACGACTTTCTGCTATTCACAAACACACTTTACGGGTAGTATCTTTACGACTGCGGAGTCTCTGCACATGCACATAGCACTGTCCTGGGGGAAGGTGTGTGAAGGTCAGGGGCTGCGGCGTGTCTGGGTGTGCAGGGGAGGGTGGGCTACCTGTGCTGATAGCCTTAATGCCCCCTGCTGCCGGACATTCTCACAACTACCTCAGCTCCTTTCTGGAAGCCGTGCCTTCAACCTGTGCCCACCATCGATGCTGTTAACGCCCTCAGCCAAGGGCAATAACGCTTCATTGACCCGCCGTCTGCATGTACTACTGAGGTCTCTTCAGCACCGAGGTCCGATTACGCAGTAGTTTGATTCGCTGTGTGAAGTCAATAAACGTCAGGTTACCTGTGGAATCTATAATTAGTGCAAAAGTTCAGAAGAAAAAACCTGAGATGAAATGTGAGCCCCGGAGCAGGTCAAACGATGCTGTCAGCTCAAATCTGAGCACATTGTGAACAGAGGGAAGTGCTTTCATCCCTAACAATTAGCAGGATAATACACCCCTCACACACACACACACACACACACACACACACACACAGCTGGAGCCTGCAACACAACACCCAGAAGCAAGCGCAACAGTGACGCTTCACCAGAGTGGGGGCCCCGGACTCGGGGTGCAGACATTCTGAGAACAGGAGTTCCCGGAGCTCAACTGACTCCCAGGAACTGAACCGAGGGGTGAGTCATGGGGCGGGGAGTCCTGCAGAGAAACAGAGCGAAGGACTGAACAATGAAACCTACTCTTGGAAGGGGTCCAAGGTCTCGGGGCCCAGAGACAAGTGCCTGACATGTAAGGACACGTGCACCGCCTCCCGGAAGCCTTCAAGATTTCCCTCCTTGGGGATTTCTGGCCAAGGCAGCCCTGAGACTGCCCCTTGTAGCAGCAAAGAGAAATGAAATGCAGACAGAGTGAAGTGTGTGGGGAACTCATTCCCCGGAGCTGCAGTGGGGCTCGCTGTTCAGTGGCTTCCTTCAGTCCAGCAGCACCAGGTGACATCTGGGCCTTTGGCACTGGGCACTTTCTACTCAAGTTTCCAGCCTGGATGGCTCTTCCGGTTGCATGAGGCGTGTTTGTCCAGAGGGAGGCAGTATCCATGGCATCCGCTGTCCCCAACTCACGGTCTTGCCCATTTGGCATCATTTGACTCTTCTGACAGCATCTCTGCCATGCACAGCTTGCTGGGGCCTTCTCAGATTACTGTTTTTTTTAGATTATAAACACCAGGTCATTTTTCAATTGCAGCAGCTGCGGAATGGCTTTTCCCCAAAGTGGCTGCAGGTGGCAATTGTTCTGTCTCGTGCTTTATATTAGCAGCAAACTCCGGCATCAATGCGCGCTCTTAAACTCAGCGCGCCGCATAAATAATGCACACGAGACACGCAGTTAGCGTAGTAGGCTGCCCGGCATCAGACTGTTCACGCCTTGCCAAACCAGCCGCTTTATTCCTTCCCCCTACGTCAGGGGGTCTGAGCATTCCTCCCCCCGTTAGCAGGGGGAGGTAACCTTCCAGCATGTACTGACAAGGGCTGTGATAACCACACCCCTGTCCGCCGGGTAACTTGGGGAAGTCCCAAACATAACATTCCTCCTCAACTATAAAATAACTTGAAACTAACAGGGAGGCATTACACACAAACTGCTTTGTTCCATAGTGCTCAAGGAAAACAATATTTTCTACATACCTAAATACCTTCTTTTTACTCAAATAACTTTCGCTGACCTCTCACCCACTGTGGTCCATATATATTAAAATGTCCCCACTACTCACATACATAGTCCTTCAGCCTCTCTGGGGGTGATAGGCGGGATCGCAAATTGTACCTGCCCATCCCTCTTCTTTGAATCACCTCCCGGCTGTCTTCCTCCACTGGCACCTCTACCGGCTGATTCTCCTCGATCTGTGCCGGGACCCTCGTAGGTGCAACTTCTCTTTCTCCGAACTACTCCCGGGTTCGTGAAGGACTATTCCTCAGCCCGTTCTCATCGGAGGGACCTGGTCTCCAGAAGTCTTCGTCTTCTCTCTCTTGGCTCCTATCATTTCTGCTCCCTTGACGACCCATGTGGTCTCTCTGATATGTCTTGAAACATGAGATGTTCCTTGTCACAACCTCATTTCCTCTTGGAGCGGTCACTAGCGTTCCTTTTACTCGGGTGACAGTCCACAGACCTGATTCAAAAGTTGTTTTGAACTTGCCTCCCGGATGTCGATTCTTCATGAGTACCACCTCACCTCTACTCAAATGTCTGGTACACGCTCTCCTCTTCCTTGACATCCGCTCATTGTGGACCTGGCTTTGTTGCAGTCGTGCTTCCGCTTGTCTTTGCCTGTTTTTCAACTGTCCTGGCGTCTCTGTCATGGTTTCCACTTGGGGAATAGTGTCCCTTACTTGTCGTTGCATGCAAATATGGCTCGGGGGTACACCAGTTGTACTATGGGGGTCAGGCGATATTCTCTCAAGAACTCCAAAATCGCACAGTCTATATTTTTCTCTCTCACTACCGCAATCCTCAGTACTTTGTTTAGGGTCCTCATAAATCGTTCAGCCTCTCCATTGGCTTGAGGCCATCGTGGAGTAATTTTTCGGTGTTGGATGGCATGTGAGGCCAGATATGCTGCAAAGTCATGGCTCGAAAATGGGGGACCATTGTCGGTTCTTAGTTCTTGTATCATCCCATGCGTGGCCATTGTTTTCTCTATGCAACGTATTACTTTCTCCGTGACCGTAGATTCTAAAATTTCGACCTCTGGATATTTTGAGAAATCATCGATCACCACTAGCATATGTCTTCCATCCGGTAGACTTCCCAGATCCGCACTCGCTCTCTGCCAGGGCGTTGACGGGATGGATTCTGTGATGATGGGGGGTGGCGGATCCGTCGGCCCCACCAATTGACATACGTGACACCTCTATATGGTCCTCTCCACCCGGGTGTTTAGGTCTGGGAACCACACTTTGCTTCTCAATCTGGCCTTTGTTTTTACCATGCCCTGGTGAGCGGTATGGGCCAAATCTACTGTCCTTTGCCTCAGGCTGTCCGGGATGACCAGCCGACTTCCTTGCAACAGGCAGTTTTCAGGCGACACCGCCAGCTCGTGCCTGACTCGAAATAATGCTTGTAGGTTGTGGTTGGCCTCCTCAGTTCTTAGAGTCAGATTCTGCTTCAACAGGTGCCATTTCCCATCACTGACACAGGACATTGCCAATTGCAATACCTCATCTTCTTTTGTTGCGTCCTGTATTTCCTTCAGGGTCATTGGCAGTGGCCGAGATCTCTCCACTATCAACCTCACATACTCCTCCGTATTCTCAGTCCCCTCTTTTTTGATCACGGTAATCGGTCTTGCATGTCGAGACAAATAGTCTGCTGGGTTTTGTGCCCCGGGGCGGTATACCACAGAGAATTGATACCCTTGTAGTTGGAGAATCCATTTTTCAATCCTCGGGGAGGCTGTGAGGCTGTTTTGTTGAACAACGGTATCAGTGGCTTGTGGTCAGTGTATACAACAAATGGGTGACCATAGATGTACAGATGATAGTGGCGACAGGCCCAGTTGACTGCTAGCGCCTCCTTCTCTATGTGTGAATATCTTTGTTCCGTTTCTGTCAACGCTCGACTGGCATATGCCACGGGGGCCCAGTCGCCTTCTTTTTTTCTTTGGGACAACACGGCTCCGAGACCTGTGGGGCTCGCATCCACTGATAGCTCTGTTTCTTTTGCTGGGTCGAAGAAAACCAGAGTTGTCTCTGCCGATAGTGCCTGCTTCGTGTCCTGAAATGCCTTTTCCTGCGTCGCATTCCACTCCCACTGAGTGTGAGCCTTTGTTAACTCCCTTAGTGGGGCCATGAGGGAGGTTAGATTGGGAATGAACCTCCGGCAATATGTTACCATTCCCAGGAAGCTTCGAACACCAGTGACTGAGGTGGGTGGGGGGGTGCTGACTTTATATCTGCCACTTTCTCTGGGTCAGGTCGAACTCCTTTTTCTGAGAAGTGATATCTGAAGAATGCAATGTCCTTTCTCAGAAATTCACACTTTTCCCGATGTAATGTTAGTCCATTTGTGTGCAGTCATTGGAATACTGCTCGTAACCTCTGTAGGTGTGCCTCAACTGTGGGCGCATGTACCAGGATATCATCACTCACACTGATGACTCCCTCCAGGCCAGCCAGAACTCCTCTTATGGTGTCCTGGAAAACTTCAGCCGCGCTGGCGATCCCGAAACTCAGGCGTCGGTATCATCTTAGTCCCACATGGGTGGAGAACATGGTGATTGCTCGAGACTCCGGAGCCAACATTATTTGGTGATATCCAGCTCTTAGATCCATTTTTGAGAACCATTTGGACCCGCTGACCTCCACCACTATGTCATCCACTGTAGGGGTGAGGTGACGCTCCCTCCGGATAGCCACATTTGGGAGGCGCATATCTACGCATATGCGTACCTCCCCTGGTTGTTTGGGTTTTCTGGTGACCACAATGGGTGACACCCATGGGGTTGGTCCTTCTACCTTCTCAATTATGTCCGCTTCTTCCAGTTTCCTTAATTCTGCCTCCACTTGTGGGCGGAGATGAAATGCAATGCGTCGGTGCTTCAACGCGACTGGTTCTATGGACTTGTCAATGTGTAGTTTTACTTGACGGTCTTTCAGGCAGCCAATGCCTCGGAATAGATCTGCGTACTCTTCCTGTAAGCTTTCTAGCTCCCCCACGTGGATGCTGAACGCGAATGTCACCAGTTTCAGTTCTTCTGCAGTACAGCAACTGAGCAGCATCCCTGTTCCTATCTTGGTGACATACACCTTAGATTGTACCGTTACATTATCATGATTGATGTCCGTCACGAAAACTCCTGCCATTGGGAGGGGTCTTGTTGATCCGAATGCGAATACTTGTACTGTCGTGCGCCGTAGAGGGGGGTGATGCGGCATTTGGTCAAAATCAGATTGCGCCAGTATATTAACTGAGGCTCCTGTGTCAATTAGGGCAGTTACTTGGTGTTCCGCTACTTTGACTTGGCACTTTGGAATTTTCTTCCGGCTTTGGCAGCCTGGTTCCGTTGCATGGATTATGTACACGGTTCCTTCTGGCTCATCATCATCATCCATGTCGGGGATTAGATCTGGTGGTTGTACCGCTTTGGCTCCTTGACTTGTCTTTTGTCTGTCCCCTCTTGCTCTGGTATTCGAACGGCAAACTTTTGCGAAATGATTCAGTTTTTGGCAGTTGGTGCACTGTTTCCCCAGTGCCGGGCATTTCCCTTGGTGTGGAAATGTTCCTCCACACATATAGCATGAACGGTGTGCACCTGTCGATCTTTTCTTGTCCTTCTTTTTTGTCACACTGCCTGATGCTATGGCATTTATCGGTTCTGTTTTGATGGTTTGTTCGAGCGCCGATTCCATGTGTGCTGCTCATACCCTGGACAACTCTTTTGACCTGCCCATCGTCAGCATGTCAGCCATCGTCATGCATGGGATCTGGAGGATGTGTTCTCTTAATTTTGTTGAGTGGCATCCTTGGATAAATTGCGCTCTTATTTCATCATCCGGGTCAGGCAATGTGCATGTGCTTGCTAGTTCCTTTAACCTTGCATAGTATGTGTCTACCGATTCATCTGAGTGTTGTCTGGCTTGTCGCAGGAGGAACCGTTCGTAGTCAGGATTTGCCATGGGTTCAAAGTATGCAGTTATTGCCCTTTTTAGCGTTCGGTACGTGAATGGGGGCCCTTCTTCAGCCACTGTTTTGCTGATTCTGTGCAACATCGCTCCTCCCATGTGCAGGAGCATCGGTCTTTGTCTATCCGGGTCTAGTGCGACAGCTGCAAAATAATTTTCTAAACGTTCCACCCAGGATTTCCATTTTGCGGCCTGTGCTGATGGGGGCCCTTCCATGACAAAAGGCTCTATGACCGGGAAAGTGGCCATTTTTTTTTTTTTTTTTAGACCCCCTCTTTATTTCCTTGACCTCTGTCTAATTTTCATATACTTTGTTGTCCTTCTTTGTTTGCTCATATATCTATATATTTTCTCTTTGTTTTGATCCTGTGTCCCCCTTTTCTTTCTGTTTGTTGTTCTATGTGGGCGCTGGGGCCCGATTATCTGTGCCCCTTCATTTCTGGGCCTCACTCTCCCCCTCACCTCCTTTTTTTTCCATGCGTGGCTGCCAGCCGGTCTCCTGGGGCCGTTTTGGGGGCAGGGTAAAGTGTTCTTTCGGAGCGCGCGTCACCTGCGTTTATGGTGTTCCTCGCGTGGAACGTCAGGGCTCACTCGGGTATTTCAAGATGAAGTTTCACCTCACGTCGTCTTGCTTCAGGCGTTTTTTTTTTTTTCGGCGCGCGTTTTTGAAACTGCCGGGGGTCGCACCGCCGCTCTTCCCCCATGTGGGTTTATCCCACCTTCGTCGCCAATTTGTTCTGTCTCATGCTTTATATTAGCGGCAAACTCCGGCATCAATGCGCGCTCTTAAACTCAGCGCGCCACATAAATAATGCACACGAGACACGCAGGTAGTGTAATAGGCTGCACGGCATCAGACTGTTCACGCCTTGCCAAACCAGCCGTTTTATTCCTTCCCCCTACGTCAGGGGGTCTGAACCATTCCTCCCCCCGTTAGCAGGGGGAGGTAACCTTCCAGCATGTACTGACCCGGGCTGTGATAACGACACCCCTGTCCGCCGGGTAACTTGGGGAAGTCCCAAACATAACAGCAATGTGGGGACCGCTGTAAGGGCCGCTGCGCAGCTTCTGCCCATGCTTCCTGACCTGTTTGACTCCTCCCAGTGGCGTAACAAAGGCCTCGCAGCCACCGCAGTGCGGGGGAGCGAGCTCCTGGCGGCCCCCTCAGCACAGGCCTTGGCCTGAGTTAGTCCGGGAGGGAGGATGAGGCTCCATGTGTTTTTCAGGGGCCCCCTTCAGTTTCTGAGCTCACTGAATTCTCCTCCTCCCGACACACCCAAAGTGCGCATGTCACTTTGGCCGGCGCAAAACACCTGGCCAAAGTGACGCGCACTTGGAGCATCCAGCCAGCCACTGCTCCAGTCACAGCAGAGGATACGCCCCAAATGTCTTTTGCCTCGGGCCGGCACCCTGCAGCACGCACATCAGGTGAAAAGATAAAATGGCAATTCAATCATTACATTGCCATTTTATGTTTGTCACCCGTGACGCGCAGTGGGCAGGGGGGCAATAGTCCCCTGCTCTCGTGGAGAAGCCGCCGCTGTTTGAGTGCCCCCCACTCACCGCTACTTCCCGTGACCGAGAGAGTCCTTGGCATGTACTCAACCCATAAAGGTACTTCCACGGAGCAGGAGATGGGATGGCGATCACATCACCTTTAGGGCCCCCATAAGGGTGGTGCCCCCATAATGGTGTTCCCCATGGCTTTGGTGGCGTCTTTACCCAAAGCAACCAACCCACCTCGGTGCAGCAGGGAAATGGTGAGGAGGTCTGTGGGACACGCAGCTGTGTTTGGCTAATGTCCAGTTACTGCCCTCAGGTGTTCATTGATGTCTAGGTACTGCCCATGTATGAGTCTGCATCTCTTGGACTGAGGATAGAGGTCTGTATGTTTTTGCTTTATTCTCATGTGTTTCAACTAAAGGGACACATCTCCCCTCAGGGGTGTGGAATTTTATAAAATATCTACTTGCCCATGGGACAGGTTGCTTCATAAATCTACTTTTCCTGTACAAATCTCAACTTGTCCCTTTGGTGCCATGTAGCGTGTCGACAAATTATGGCAGCGATCTCATTGTATAGGAGGTCTGATACCAGCCTCTCTGATTATGCCAGGGCTCATACGTTTGTAGGGTTTGAATACTAGCGATTACTTTATTTTGGCACCTTTCAGCAGATCTACATCCTGAGGCTGGAGATAGGAGTAAGCAATGGTTCTAGAGTTGGCATGCCATTTTGAGTCTGTGCAAACCTAATACCATGCAGGTTTTAGGGGGTTTCACCAGCCCTTCTGTAATCTTTGCTTATACAGAGAAAGGCTGGAAATTTACACCTGACAAGGGCAGAAGTAAAACTACTTCCTGAGTTGGAAAAAAGTGGTTGGAGGGAAAGAGAACTTGTAAACGCTCAACGGATTTTCGCATGAGCAAATCTACAGATGCATATTTGCTCATGCTAAAACGCAGTTCACAAATATTTTCTAGGAGTAAGTTTTCTTGGCCTCCTTCTCTAAATTCTTGTGAATTCATGAGTGCTGTAAATCTGCACTACTGCAAGAACATATACAATGCATACACTTTTGTGATTTTCTTTAAGAACTGGACCCCTAATTATTTATCTTTTATCAACATCCTGTCTCTCGCTATTTATTGCTGTTTTCACTTTGAATGTCAGTATTCTGCTCTTTCACAAGGAGCATATTGGCACAGAAAGTACAATTGTTCAGTGGCCTGAATTACTGTGGCAAAGTGTGCTTTTTGAGACCAAAAACATTTTTGCTTTTTGCCAATGTTTGTTATAATGGTGAGGGCCTGGCAGCTCCCTCAACAGTAAAGTTTTACAAAAACCAAGGCAAAACAAGACATGCACTGACAAAACCAAAAGGCCAATCACCAGTGTCAGAACTATTGGTTTTGCCAATGCTTGTTTATTTTCATGTTTCCCATTATCTTTTTGGAACTGGTTACAGTGATCTTTCAATTATGAATAATTTTCTGGAAACACCAGCGTGCATCAACACATTTTACTGAATGATGCTCCAAAGAAATGATACTTAAATGTCAGTTGTTTTAGCAAAACGTTTTTTTCCTAGTTGCAGTTTTTTGTGAACGTTTTATTTTGAAAGCACAGAAATCACCAATCTTGCTTTCAAGCTCCTGCAAATATTCACATCAAACCATTGAGCACGCTTGGGAGCATTATATGTAGCCTCATATCAAACTTCACATTTTATACTGGAACCACTGTCACTAGTGCAGTCCGAGCTCACAACATTTTCTTAAAATGCTCACCCTATTGCTAAAGACCTTGCATGAGTGGACCATAGATACAAGTCTGAGCATCATTAGCACACGGACATGAATATTACATTAATTGCGGACAATGCTCTTTCATGATCCCTGTGAACTGGCAGTCAAAGGGTTTGTGCTGCAGGGGGTTGGGCCTACTTGTCCCAAGGACAAAACAAAGATGGAAACTGGATCCCCGGGCCAGCATTAATGAGGGGAGAGAAGTGGGCCATGTGCCCCTTCTCTTTAATTAAATATACCCCCCCCCAAAAAAAAATAGGCTCAGGGCTGAAGGCCCTTCTCATGTCCCCTCCCCATATATATTTTAAAGGAAATTGAAGCAGCCATTTTCTCTGTTTTGTGTTTGCCGCAATCCTGTGGGACTCCCTTCCCGAGCCTTTGTTGGTCCTGGAGACCACATCTCCCGGGGGCCTCCATTATTTATAGATGTGTGCCCTGGTGCCCACCCTGGGAACTCACCACACACGTCAGAGGTGCGGGGGGAGCCCCAGGGCCTCCGCATCCCCAGCCGGCGCCATGCATGGTGCGAGAGCCGGCATTGCTCCCGCCCAGTGGGAGCAGCTACTTATGCACCTCCCACTGGTGGGAGCTTTTTTGAAATCTCCCGCCAGCTGGGAGCTGACTTAGGGCTTGATTTATAGCTTGGCGGACGGGTTACTCCTTCACAAAGGTGAAGAAGTAACCCATCCGCTGACATCTAAATCCCATTAAATATGATGGGATTTGGATTTCGGAGGACTGGATATGTGTCAGATTTGTGATGGAGTAACCCGTCTGCCGACTTCTAAATCAGGCCCTTAGTGTTTGCTTCTGATTGGAGGAAAAATTATAAATGCTCCCACCAGACAGGAGCAAACACATGTTTACCTGCCCACTGTTGTGCGGACAGGGAAACTACTGTGTCCTGGGGGTGGGCTCCCCTGGCCCATTAAAGGCTCAAGGAGAGGGGCTGTGTAGCCTCTGCCCTTTTAATTTACATTATGGCCCTGGGTAATGGGGTTCCCCTTTTTAAGGCTTTGGGAGGGGGGGGCGCAAAGCCCCCCACCCCTTTTTTATGATTTCAGACCTGGGGGATGGAGTCCCTAGGGCCTACCAAGTTTTGGGGAAAGAGGCCGCACGGATCTCCCCTTCATAATAAACCCAGCCCTGGGGGATGGGGTTCCTGGGGCCCAAAATGGGATACTTAAAAAGAATGGCGGGCACTATTTTCTCATTTGTTTTTGCTGCAATCCCACTGGAGTCCTGCGGGAGTGCAGCAAGAAATGCCAATGTTGTTGTTAGTTTGACCTCGTAAGGGGGGTCTCTCTGGGTCCCCCCACAGGGCCTAGGGGGAGGGTATCTCTACCCTGCTCCTTATTATTATTATTTTCTTTTGCTTCGGGACAGGTGACTACGTTCCCAAGTCCTGTAATGGCTGCTAGCAGCGTTTTCCTTATATAACTAGCATCCAATCAGAGTGCTTGCTCCGGCGGGAGTCTGACTCCTGTGGGACCGAATTGGCAGAAGTGAATAAAAGCTCCCTAGGTAACTCAGAACGCTCTATTTTTAAAGTGATGCTCCCACAAGACTTAAGCGAGGCTCCAGCGGTTCCAACCATCCAAATATACAAGTATATTTGAATCTTAATTTCTCAAAAACTACTGAAAGGATTTGCACAAAATCACAAAAAGCACAATCTGCAGAACACAATCTAGCTTCCTGACTACTTTGGTGTAACTCCGTTCACCAGTTTTTGAGGTAGCCCAAATGCACGTAGATTTTGCTTTTTGGGATCCCCTTTTTTCTCATCCCCTGTTTGATGGATCACCCCAAAACTTTCCATGCACAAAAAGGGAAAATAGAACACTTTTTTGGAAAGTTTTGTGAAGATTTGTCATCAAGCGGTTCCAAAGTTCTAAGCAAAACAAAAAAGGCATTTCCAGTGCATTAGACTTGGCATCCTTGGTGTGGTCTCCCCTAACTTTGTGCCTCTGTTTCCCAGGTTGTTGATGTGTGCTGGACTCTGTTTTTGCTGTTTTTGATATTCTGGGCACTTTACCACTGCTATCCAGTGCTAAAGTGAAAGTGCTCCTATGTAAAATGAATGTGTAATTGGCTTTTCATTATTTGCATATTTGATTTACTGGTAAGTCCCTAGTAAAGTGCACTACAGGTGCCCAGGGACTATAAATCAAATGCTACTAGAGGGCCTGCAGCACTGGCTGTGCCACCCACGAGTAGCCCTGTAAACATGGCTCAGACCTGCCACTGCAATATCCGTGTGTGCAGTTTTAAACTACCAATTCGATTTGGCAAGTTTACCCACTTGCCAGGCCTAACGCTTCCCTTTTTCTACATGTAAGGCACCCCATGGGCTGGGTGGACTGTCTGTAAATATGATTAAAGTGCAGATTCCCTTTGGGAGCAGATTGAAAGTTTGAGTTTAGGGTCTCTGAGCTCACAATTTACAAATACATCTTTTAGTGATGTTGGTTTTTAGATTCTGTGTTTGAAAATGCCACTTTTAGAAAGTAGGCATTTTATTGGTTAAACCATTCTGTGACTCTGCCTGTTTGTGGATTCCCTGTCTGGGTCAGTTTGACAGTTGGGCGGTTTATACCTCTCCTCTAGAAAGTGACACAAAGGGAGCTGGGGTGTAGCCTGCGTATACTGAAGAGCCATCTTTGTTGGGAGGGAGGGAATGAGTGGTCACTCACACCTGAAAGGGCTGTGCCTGTCCTCACACAAGGCAGTCTCCAACCCCCGGTGTGTGTCTGGGGCCTGGCCCGGACAAGGCAGGATCCTGCAAATAAGAGAGACTTTTTTTTTAAGTTTGCCTACTTCAAATGCAGAAAGGAGTATAAGTAGTGGGCTCAAAGCCCCTGAAGATTAGATCCCTTCTGGAACCAAGAGGAACCTCTGACAAGGAAAAAAGCTGAAGAGCTGAGGAGAAGTGCTGTCCCGGCCTGTGACTGTGCTTTGTTGGGCTATCTTGCAGTTGCTGCTTCTGCCTGTGAAAGGGGACAAATACTCGACTTTGCTGCGCATTCCTGCTAGAGAAGAATCTCCAAGGGCTTGAACTGAGCTTGCCTCCTGTTGTTGAAGTCTCAGGACCATCAAAGGCTTCAGCTGCCAGCACCTGGACTCTCTGCTGAGACTCCTGCTCTCCCAACTGGTGCCCTAACAAGTTCCTGGGCCCTTGAAAGGATGAAGTTGGCAGCTAAGAACTGAAAATCAACGAACAGAACGCCGTGCGGGACATTTAATACGCACCTTCCATGACGCGGCTGATAAGCGACACGCCACAAGCTTCGTGGCTAAAATTGACACTCCACCTGCATCATGGCTGGGAGATCGACGCAACATGGCTGGAGAAACAACGCACAACACCCACTTACAGAGGCTGATAACGACACAAACCCCACACAGCTCAGTTTTCGGATACCAGGCATTGTTCCTGGGCCTCCAAGTCAACCTGACTGTATACGGATCAGAGGTGGCCCGACTAAAAATCGGCGCATCATTCTCGTGCGAGGGAGAAAAACTACACATCTCGACCAAACCGGAGAAGGAAACGACGCACACCCTCACTTGCGAGTAAGGAATCAACGCATCGCTAACTTTTCCAATGCACGCTTGTCTGTGCAGCTTTATTTTTGACGCTAACCAGGTACTTTGTGTAACAACAGCATTCACACTGTTTTCTAAGGATTAAGGCCCTCATTATGACATTGGCGGAATATCCTGCTGACTGCCACCAACCTACCGCTGCAGCAGCAGACATCCGCTCACCATTTTATGACACACACACACTAATCCATCACTATTCAGCAACAGACACAAGTCCGCCACACCAAAGGTCAGTGATAAACTGGCGTTTTCAAAATCCACACCGTTACACCCACAGAACAACACCAACCACATTATGACCCACGAATCACCACGGCGGACATTCAACGGCCACGCTTAAAATACACACACACATACAAAACAACATCACATTGGACAATTCAAACTACACACACCTGACACCCATACACACACCACACCCACACCACCATAAAACACACCCCCACATTACCCACAACCCCCTTATGAATATAAATCATTGCCAACAGACTGACACCATGACTACAGACCAGAGCCACACACCACCATCACCCATACACCACCCACGCACCATACATCACACACCCCAAAGTATCACCCTACACACCCTCACCCACACTAGTCACACAACAACCATGGCACCACAAAGACTGCCCCGATTCTCAGAGAAGGAGCTAAGGGTCATGGTGGAGGAAATCTTCCGGGTAGAGCCACAGCTATTTGGAGCACAGGTGCAGCAGATATCCATTGCTAGGAAGATAGAGCTATGGCGGAGGATCGTGGACAGGGTCAATGCCGTGGGACAGCACACCAGAACCAGGGATGACATCAGGAAGAGGTGGAACGACCTACGGGGGAAGATACGTTCCATTGCAGCAAGACACCAATTTGCTGTACAGAGGACTGGCGGTGGACCCCCACCTCCTCCCCCACAACTAACATGGGAGGAGCAGGTCTTGGCTATTCTGCATCCTGAGGGCCTGTCAGGAGTAGCAGGAGGACTGGACTCTGGTAAGTCAACTCACTATTTCTATCACCCCACTACCTGCATACAATCACATACCCTCACCCTCACTCCCATCACTCCACCACCTCCCTACCATCACATATGCAAAGCCCTGCATTCCATACCAATGCATGGACACCACTCACAGACCTGCATGGACACCTATCACTAAAGCATGCACAATAGAGAGATTCAGTTACCCCACCACATACCAACCCACGTGAAAGCTGCCAGGGCGAATACAACCAAAGAGGGCAACCCACTGATGCACAATATGTCACACACAGAAAAAGTAACACTGCATTCACATCCCCACAGGTACCCCAGCCAATGTCACCGGAGAAGAGGTGCCAGCAATATCCAGTTCTCCCACAGTAGAAGCCCACAGTGATGACAGCGACTCTGGACGCCTGGATCTGGATGAACAACCTGGCCGATCAGGGACCTCTGTTCAGTCGGTAACCCAGCCACAGTCACACACCACCACAGAGCCTCCCCCCTCAGGAAACACCACCACAGCACTAACCAAGCCTACCCATACCTCTGTCCCCAGGACACATCAATCAGCAGTGTGTCCACCACTACAGGGACTCCAGGGCACACCTCACCCACAAGACAATCAGGGGCGTGGGGTCAGTGGCAGTGGGCACACGGTTCAGGGGACAGAGACACAAGACAACAGGGAAACTGGGAGAACTGCTGTGTGCCAGGGGGAGGACAGGCCCAGGGAACCGACTCTCCAGGAGGCACTCACCAAGATCCTGGGAGCATACCAACATTCCCAGATCCTGGCCAACGTGCGGAAGAACAGGAGGCTGCAGATGGGACAGTACCAGGGGATCAGAGAGGACTTGCAGGCCATTAACACCACCCTGGTCTCCATTGCAGAGGTGCTGGCAGACATGGCCAACATTATGAGAGAGGTAGCCTCACAACAGCGGGTCCCTGCCACTAGCCAGACATCTAAACTGCCTTCCACCTCCACTGCCGCTAGTGGACTGGAGGCCCCACCACAGGACCAACAGGCCATCCGGCACCACTCCCCCTGCAGAAGGAGACCCACACCGCAAACATTCCTTGTGATCCAGGCAGAAGCCAGAGACTATTGCCAAGACCCCCAACAGGAAATTAGACTCTTCTGATTGTCGCTCTTGTGTTCCACTCTGTAACCCTGTCCACTTTGAACTGCCATTGCTCCCCTTCCTATGGCCCCTTGAACAATGCACCTGTGCTACGAATAGACTGGAACAATACCCTGGACTTTCCTCCATCATCACCCCAGCCCAATGCACTTGCCCCTCTACTCCTTAGCACTTAAATAAACACCCTTTGAAAAAATACAAGTATGGAGTATGTCAAATGATATAAGTATGTATTTGTTTAACCAGGTTCAAATTTTGCATTCAAATGTTCAGTAATGTTCAAATTGGAAGACCTGTAGTTGGCTGCAGTGATCACACGAGGAGTGATAGTGGGGCACCAATATCTGCAAAATTAGTTACCAAAGGGTACTGTGAGTGGGCATAGAAGTGGGAAAAACAGCATGCCAGTGACAAAGATAAACAAGAAAATGTCAATGAAAGATGAAGTAACACTGTCCTACCTGGGTGTCATTGGAAGTATTGTCTGATCACTGCAGTCCTCATCTTCATCTTCATCCTCTGCCTCTTCGTCCTCACTGTCCACAGGGTCCACTGCTGCCACACGGCCATCTCCAGCCTCCTGCAGAAAAGGCACATGGCGTCTCAAGGCAAGGTTGTGCAACATACAGCATGCCACAATGATCTGGCAGACCTTCTTGGGTGAGTAGTACAGGGATACACCTGTTAGATGGAGGCACCGAAACCTGGGCTTCAGGAGGCCAAAGGTACGTTCTATTATCCTTCTGGTACGCCCATGTGCCTCATTGTAACGTTCTTCTGCCCTTGTCCTGGGATTCCTCACAAGGGTCAGCAGCCAAGGTAGGACAACATTTAGCCACACACCATCGCATATGGCCTACACCATACCCATACACCAACATATGCTGGGTTGGAACCAGGGCTCACCTATTAGCCACACCCTGTGCCTCTATAGTTTGGCCACACGATTTGGGAAGCTGCTATTCCCCAGGATATAGGCATCATGCACAGACTCAGGATAGTTAGCGTTGACATGGGAGATGTACTGGTCCGTCAGGCACACCATCTGGACATTTATGGAATGAAATGTAATATGTGTTCCATCGATTGCCCCAATAATGTTGGGAATATGTCCCATTGCATAGAAGTCAGCCTTCACTGTGGCCAAATCCTCCACCTGGGGGAATACAGTGTAGCTGCACATGTATTTTATCAGTGCAGACAACACTCTGGTCAGCACTATTGAGAACATTGGCTGTGACATTCCTGCTGCCAAGCCCACTGTCACTTGGAAAGAACCAGTTGCCAGGAAATGGAGCACTGATAGAACTTGCACAAGAGGGGGGAGCCCAGTGTGGTGACAGATAACAGATATCAGGTCAGGCTCCAGTTGGGCACACAGATCTGTGATTGTGGCCCTCTCAAGTCTGTAGGTGAGGATATTGTGCCTGTCCTCCATTGTTACCAAGTCCACCAGGGGTCGGTACACGGGGGTATGTCTCCATCTCTTATTCATCCACAGCAGTTGCAGTCTAAGGGACAAAAGAGTGAGGAGCCGGTCACAAACTGAACATTGTAGCAACAACAGTACAATGCATGATGTTAATTTGAAATGTCGAAGTGGCAATTTTCCTGTATGTCCAATTGTGAACTGTGACATAGTTATTATACAGGGCCTGCCCCCCCTTGAAATGGCGTCCGCCTGTCCTGTGTGGAGGGACAGGTGGAAGTGAGGTAATTCCGCTGATGTTGTGCGCCGTTGCGGGAGGCGGTCGAGAACCACTGTGCAACTCCTCATTGGATAATATTGGCCCTATGGGGTACAGTGGCCAATGGTGATGTACGCTGGTGGTGACGGTATGCACCGCTGCGGACGTGACCGCCATTTTCTATCTGTTCACTCACTTGCTACCTGACCTTCAACAGGAGAGGACCTACACTGCATGTGCTGCTGTGACCTGTGGCTGGAACCTACCATGGCCCATGTGGCTGGGGAAAGGGCCCCTGCCTTCACCTTGGTGGAGTTGGAGTGACTGGTGGATGGGGTCCTACCCCAGTACGGACTGCTGTGTGGGCCTCCAGACCAACAGGTGAGTACACATGTGAGCACGATGCATGGGGCATAAATGCACTGGAGTGGTGTTTTTAAATGCCTTGTGTGGGGAGGGGGTTGGTGGATGTCCCCTGGGTGGTGTGCAGCTTGTGTGCTGGGCCCTGTGTGTGCAGATGGGCCATAAGTGTAACAGGCAGGACGTCTGACTAATAGCTTTCCCAGTGTGTATTTCTTTGCAGGTCAGCGCCCATCAAAAGAAGGGATATATGGCGTGCCATCGCCAAGTACGTGCGGACCCTGGGGGTCTACGGCAGGCAGAGCACCCACTGTTGGAAGCGGTGGGAGGACCTGAGATGCTAGGCACCCAAGACTGCGGAGGCCCAGCTGGTGATGGCCTCCCAACGAGGAAGGGGTGCCTGTCGAACCCTGACCCCCCTGATGGCCCGCATACTGGCGGTGGCCTATCCTGAGCTAGATGGGCGCTTGACGGCATCACAGCAGCCACAAGGGGGTGAGTACAGTGCCCATCATTACAACCTACGCCTGGTGGGGTGGTATCCGGATGGTGGATGTGTTTCTGTGGGTGCACCTAGGCCAGGCCTGACATTACAGAGTAGGTCCCATGTTGGACAGGGTTCTGATGTGCTATTCCTCTTACCCAGCATATAGGCATCCTCCACTGGGCAAGGCTGTGTGGGTCCCAGGTATGCTGCAATTGCCGGTATGTGTCCCTCCTCATGCCTTGGTGGCTAGCATTGTGACTGGTAGTGAATTACATAGAGCGTAGGCCGTTCCCTGTGTGTGAGGGTGGTATGTACACCAACTGTGGAGTTGGTGTAGCCATTGACCAAGTGTATCCTTTGTCCCCCCCTCCCCTTTTGTTTTGTCATCCTTTCCTTATGTGCATTAGTATCATCTGGTGGAGGAGCAGAGGCACTGGCAACGGAGGGAGCTGCATCCCACTGGACCCAGGATGTAGAGTCGACCCACGCTGAGGGCACCAGTGGGATGGAGGGCGAGGGTAGACTCGCCCTCCTAGAAGGGACAGTTCAGACACAGATACCTCCTCCGATGGAAGCTCCCTGGTGGTGGTGGACACTTCTGTGACCACCCCAGCTACAACTTCCACCCCCGTACCAGCACCACCCTCTCAGCAGCCCCTCATCGAGTTGCCCGTGCCCGCTCACCCTCGAGGGTAGGCATCTCCTACGCCCCAAGCACCTCTGGCCCTGCCCCAGTAAGCCCTGCTGCGATTAGTGAGGAGGCTATTGACCTCCTGAGATCCATCTCTGTTGAGCAGTCAACCATTGTGAATGCCATCCAGGGGCTGGCAGCCCAAATGCAACATACTAATGCATTTCTGGAGGGCATTCACACTGGCTTGACGGCCCAACAAAGATCAATCCAGGCTCTGGCCTCCTCTCTGATGGCAGCCATTGTCCCTGTTTCCACCCTCCAACTTCCTCTTCCCAATCCCATTCCCCTCAACCTATCCCAAGCACACAGGCAGACGAGCATGCACACAGGACAACACACAAGAGTGGCACAGGCAAACACAAGCGCCACACTTCATCCCACAGGCACTCACACAAACACCATCCAGATGCAGACATACCAACATCCATTGCCTCCACTGTGTCCCCCTCCTCCTCTTCCTCCTCCACCTCCCTCCCTGTTGCATCTACACTCACATCTTCATGCACTACACCAACATCCACTACCAGCATCACCACCACACCTAGCAGAACACACACCTCACTTGCAGACACCACTACAACAGCCATGCACATGTCCCCTGTGTCCTCTCCCACTGTGGCTGTCACCCCCCTCCCAAGATACATAAAAGCAAGCAACCAGACACCGAACAGCCATCCACCTAACAACAGTATTCAGCCCATGCACCTGCACCCAAACACAGCAGACAGATACCTCCCACAACCACTCCCTCTTCCTCCACTCCTAAACCGTCTCCCTCTTCCCATCCCAATGCCCCTAAGCAGCTTTTCCTCTCCACCATTGACCTCTTCCCTACCCCTCCCCCCTGTCCTTCGCGTCTGGCCAGGGTGGCTAACACCCAGGCAAGCACCTCAGCCACCCATTCCACGGGCCCAGTAGTGTCCACACCCACTTGTGGTGGTAAAGGATCCAGGGCACCAGGCAGCATCAAGGAAAGGGTGCCTGCCCCAAGTGCTGCCCGGAATGGCAAGGAGCCATTTCCAGCTGCTGCCCTGAAGGACAAGGTGCCACCCCCTACTGCTGCCAGGAAGGGCAAGGGGCCTGTCCCAATTGCTGCCCTGAAGGGCAAGGTGCCATCCCCAGCTGCTGCCGGGAAGGGCAAGGAGCCTGCCCCAAGTGCTGCCCTGTAGGGCAAGGTGCCATCCCCAGCTGCTGCCAGGAAGGGCAAGGAGCCTGCCCCAAGTGCTGCAAAGAAGAGCAAGGAGCAATCCCCATCTGCTGCCAGGAAGGGCAAGGGGCCTGCACCAGCAGGCAGGAAGGACAAGGGGCCTGGTGCTGGGACTCAGTTGGAGCCCCCAGCAACAACCATGGCTGTGCAGCCGTCCAAGGCTGCAGGGGATGGGCAGGAGCCTCACCCTACAACCGCCACCAGCAGCAGCAGCACCACCACCAGCTGTGGGCAGCTGTCCGAGGCTGCAGGGGATGGGCAGGAGCTTCCCCCCACAACCGCCACCAGCAGCAGCACTACCACCACTGAGCAGCCATCACCGCCAGTGGATGGTCTGTAGACCTGCCTCCATGGGCTGTTGTGCGGCCTGCCCCCTGCAAATCCTGTGAGTATGGCACCCACCTGAGAGACTGTGACCTTACACTCCCCAGGATCAGAAGCACAGGGCATGTTGTCCCCTCCAGAACCAGTGGGTATGACACCCACTCACCCCATCCTCCACAGGATCAGAAGCACAGGGCACGATGCCCCCTCCAGAACCAGTGGGTATGACACCCACTCACCCCAGATTCCCTAGGATCAAGAGCACAGGGCACGATGCCACTTCCAGAACCAGTGGGCAAGTCAACCATTCAAGAGACTGTGGCCTTGGACTTCCCAGGACCAAGCACAGGGCATGTTGCCCCCTCCAGAACCAGTGGATTTCTTCCATCTGCCGGCTGAGGTGCCCCCTGTTCTCCGTCCCCCTGAAGTGGCTGCCTCTTTTCCAACTGATGCCCCTGCAGTGTTCTCTCTGTGTTGGTGCAGGAGACAAGTGGGGCCTTGAATTTTGTCATGTGGCCCTGTGGCCCACGCACACTGAGGACTGGGCAGTGTCCCTTTAACTGTACATATGTGTATTGTTTTAGATTGAATGTTAGTATTTTTACTGTATTTATCTTATTACACTCTCAGCTATTCGTGTTGTCTTGCATTATTACTGAGGGGTACTGGTCAATATGTTTTCTTACTGCATCTGATTGTGTGTTTGGTGTTGGGGGTGGGAGTGCTGCGTGTGTGTGTCACTCTCTTTTTCCTCCCTTCCTCCCCTGTGTGCTAGGCGGCTGTACTCACCGTGGTCATCTTCGCCGTCGTTGGTGTTCATGTTGGAGCAGGAAGTAAAATATCATAGGAAAGATTTGCAGCTCGGGCTCCATGGCGTTGTGGTTGTTCCCTGTGTCTCCAAAGGTGAGTCCTTTCCCTTCTGACCTCAGTTTCCACCAGGCTTTTGATGTTGTTGGTACCGCCCCGGAAAAGATCTTTCCGCCATTGCCATAATTTGGCGGTAGTTACCGCCAGCCTGTTTGCAGTATTACGGTCACTTTATCACTGACCGCCAGGGTTGTAATGAGGGCCTAAGGCTCTTAGAGGGTCATTACGTCCCTGGCGGTCGGGGGAACACTGGCGGTAACACCGCCAACAGGCTGGCAGTGTTCGGCCAGTGTATTATGACTGTAGCGCATTAGCCACGGCCATACTGGCGGCCCTGCCACTACACCACCAGGCTTCTGCCAGGCGGTGATAAACCCCAGGGCAGCACTGCCCTGGGGATTATGAGTCCCCAACCGCCAGCCTGTCCATGGCGGTAAACACCACCATTGAAAGGCTGGTAGTAAGGAGGACTCTGATGCCCCTGGGGGCTCCTCCACTGCCCATGTACTTGTCATGAGCAGTGCAGGGGCCCCCAGGCACAGCCCCATCGTGCATTTCTCTGCCCGAATTTCGGGCAGTGAAATGCGCAACCGGTGCTGCTGCACCCGCTGCACATCAACATTGCCGCCGGCTCTATTATGAGCTGTTTCCATACGCTGGCCTAGCGGAAAGGTCAAAATAGGGAGCCACCAATACCGCCAGCACTGGCGGTATTGCGGTGCCCACGGCTTCGGTGGTCTTTTTGCAAGACCGCCGAAGTCGGAATGAGGGCCTTAGTCTTTCGAAATTTCATACCTTGACTTATGTATGTTGGATTTTTGTTGTTTTGGTCTTGTTTTGTTTAGATAAATATTACCTATTTTTCTAAACCTGTGTTATGTCATCTTGTAGTGTTTTCATTGAGTTACTGTGTGTGTTGGTACAAATACTTTACACATTGCTTCTGAAGTGAAGCCTGCCTGCTCGTGCCAAGCTACCAAGGGGGTGAGCGGAGTTAACTGAGGGTGATTCTCCTTTACCCGGACTAGAGTGAGGGTCTTTGCTTGGACAGGGGTAACCTGACTGCCAACCAAAGACCCCATTTCTAACACCGTGAAAACATTGACCTAACTATGACTCCTCAGTGGTGACCGCCATTGGGTAATATGATATTCTTGAGGTTGTTATTCTGATGTGGAATCCGCTACTGTTGTGCATCTCCTGTTCTCCCAGTATTTTCTAGCCGGCGATGGTTGCACAAGCACTAACATGCACCCACCATGACCTGACGTGACAAAGAAATCCTTTGTTGAGGCTGTGCACACCAAAGGGTTCCCTGTCTGAGTCACAACATTTGGAACAAAATGTTGAAAACCTAGAGAACAGGCAGCTGAGGTCACCAGGTACCCTCTGACATGGAAGCAGAAGGTCACAGCCTTCGACCCCCTGTCCGAAGGAACAATCCGATTGGTTAATTCATTGACTCATGACCTTGTGAGAGGGGAGAGGTCAGAAAGGCCACAAGGTGCATGGTTTAATCATGCCTTCCTCTTCTTAAATAATTCAGGGGGACATAAACACCCTCCCTCAGGTCACGTGCAGACATCAGGTTCCCTGTGAGGGCTTGAACATAGCAACATATTTAAAAGGCCTTTGCAATGCAATGGGTCTAGGGTGACCACCTGGCACTGAGGCAAATTCTGGACAGGACTGTAAAAAATTCAGGACAAAGGGTCAAAATTCAGGACAAAAATTCAGGACAAAGGGTCAAAATTCAGGACAAAAATTCAAGAACAAACATCAGTTTTACAGACATACGCAAGAGAGGCCATGCCTCACTATGTTGTCAGTGCATTTATTTACTCTTTTTTAACATAGCACTATTAATTCACTGTGGACCTTTTGTGATTGCCTCCTGGTGTGCTACATTCAGGTGTCACATTACGTCCTTGTTCAGTAGTAAATTAATGCCCTTCACGGCAAGGCCATCATCCCTACCCAAATCTACCCGATCTTTCCTGAAGAGAAAGTAACAGCAACATTTTGATTATGTTTCTGAACATTTCAAAACCCCTGGCAAACAGTTTGGGAAACATTAAGGTAATTAACATTATGCTAGTTTAAACAAATTGAACAAAAACATCTGGCTTACCCCAACCGCCCATGGACTTTCAACCTAATTTTTTTTAAAGAGGCAGGGCAGATGGTGTGGGTGACAGTCTCACACCTAATGACAGGATGTGATGTACCCATAACTAGTCTGTAGTCTAACTGCACTAGAGTGTATGTTTGGGACTCTACATTTATCTCAGAAATGGGAGCCCGGACTACCAATCAAAGATAATAAAAGAGTAGGATGAAATCGAGATCAAATGGGAGATCCACAGCAAGTAATTCAAAGGGTTGTTGCTAACAACTAGATAAATAAAGAAGAGATGAACAAGGTGGGACAATTCCTAAAATCAGACAAGATGGGTCCACCAAGACTATTTGAAGGTATTGGGTACCTGGGGAGTTGTCTGCACACAGGAGAGAAACAGAAGGGGCACTGTCAAGTGGTTGAACAATCAACACCCATCCACCTTGGCAAACTCTTCTGGTGCAATGGTTCGCTGTTAGTGCTTGTGAAGGGTGAGCAGGGGCCAGACCCCTTGCAAGGTTGTGCAAGGCAATTGCTCATTTAGTCCATGTCTTTATATGGTTTTGAAATTGAGCAAAAGCCAAACTAGAGATCTGGATTATCCCTAAGTGTCAAGTAAACATACAATCTTCAAAATATTTGGGATGTAAATTGCACAAACAAAATTTACAAATTTTAAAATTTAATTAGTGTTTCTTTAACATATGGCTCTGTTTACACCTTCATACACAATTAGATCTCAGATTGAACTGGGAACCAGTTACCTTTCGATACCTAATGATTAATATCTACCATTCTTACACTGATTTCCAGGATGAAAATCTCGGCAGAGCGAACGGTCCCTCCAAGCCCAGTTTGCTTTGTGGTCTTCTCTTCTGCTTTCTGTAGAGGCCACGTGGCACTAGCGAAGATGGGGTGCTACCCCAATGATAGTATTATTTTGCAAACCTTCCCCTGCTCGTCCTTCATTCCTTCTTCAGGCAGGCCACACATCTGATTTGGTCGCTGCGGCGCCATTGGTAGCTCTTTCCACTCTAAAGCTAACTGTGACTGCGGGTGGATTAGATCTTCTGGACTTAGAATGCTTTTATTCAGCTGCAGATGTCCAATGGGTGGCTCACTGGCTTTCTGCCCACCTCCCTGCATGAGATGGGGTTTACCAGTAAAGACTTTTAAGGAAGGCTTAATGCACTGCTCATCGTTTCCTACTGACCATTCTATGGATCACCATCCGGGGTTATCATGCATGGTTTTCTCTTGCCTTGCCAGAACCTGTAAACTCACTGACACGAAGAAACCCTATGCTCCTGCACTACCTTTGCTAAGCCTTCCCACTCGCACAGGATGGCTGTGCTCAGAGCAACTCCATCAGTGGCATGTTGCAGGTGTCTTAAAATTGGGGACTTTGTTTCTGAACAGTGAGCTACTAAATTTCCAAACCCTTGTGGCAGTCTACCATCTTCACCCCGGTCAACTCCTTACTTACAACCACCTTAAATAATCATTTAATGCCCTATTTCATGTCTGCTACCTAGCACTAACCCTACAAGAGGTGTGCCAGAAACTCTGTACCATAGGAAATGGTGGCAAACTGATGGAATGGGTGTACAGACCTATCATGCAACATGGAAACCACTCCAGGTCTTCTTGTCGTACTGCCTGGGTGATTGATGTATCCAAACCTCTGCAAGATATGGACTAAAATACTGGACTTTCCCCACAAAGTATCCCACAGCTGTCACTTTAAGTAAATTCATAGTACTTCCTTGTGAATGCATTCTGCCCGTTGCTTGCCATTGGCCTTGTGGTTTGTAACTCACAATTTGTTGCTTTCAATTTGCTGGCTTTATTTGTTTTAGGCTATGCAGCTTGAATTCCTCCCTTCCCTTGCCAAAACCTTATTTACAGTATCCTGCTGAGTGCCCCCTTTCTGTAAACAGGCCTGTAAATCTTGTTCTTATCTTATCATATTTGCTGTGCATTCAAAGAACAAAGTCAAATGTCAGGCTCTGTCTTAGGTGGGAACTTAGTGTTTACTTTCCTTTCTCTGACTTCAAAGTGAGAGGATTTATGAAACAATCTTGCTGGATACTGGGGTTAGGAAAGAGTTTTTTCTATCACATGACAACATTTAAATAGACTTCAGAATATATCAGAATTCGAAGTACAAATCAAGCACATTTTTGTTAATTCTGAACTGTGCTGGAAACAAATACCTTTACATGATTAAAACAAATCATTGCATTAGGTGATGCAATTTCCACACATCATCGTCTGTGCACAGTATAGTTTGATTTGAAAAACTGTATATCTGTGCAAATGTAATGGTCATTTCAATCAAAAATGTGTTGTCTGTAATGGCAGTGTGTTAGCACACCATCCATACTGCACTCCACTCTGCTCTGCACCACTACACGCCACTGCACCCTAGTCTGTATCACTCTACTTTACTCCACTCCATGCCACTGCACTCTTCTCCATTCGGAACCACTCCACATTATGCCACTGCTCTCTATGCTACTTCACACTATGCCTCTCTACTCTACTCTGTACCACTCTACTCTATGCCACTGCACTTTACGCCTCTCTACACCACTGCGCTCTGCTCGTCTGCACGCCATACCACTCCAGTCTAGGCAACACCAATCTAATCCACACAACTCCACTCTCTGCCACTCTGCAACGCTGCACTGTACGCCACTGCACTCTAAGCTAATACACTCTATGCTAATGCACTTTACTCTGTAACACTCAACTCTATGCCCCTGCATTCTTCATCAATACACTGTACATCATTCTAATCTACTCTACGCCTCTGCACTCTATGCCACGGCACTCTACACTACTTTACTCTATGCTATCACACTCTATGCCACTTTATGCAACTCCACTCTAACCTGCACTTCTCCACTCTAAGCCACCTCACTCTACTGTGAAATAATCTACTTTACGTCACTGCATTCTATGCCACTGCACTCTACCCTGCACCTCTCCACTCTATGCTACTGCACTATACTCTGAAACAATCTATTCTACGCCACTGTACTCTATACCACTCTGACCACTGCACTCTAGTTCAATGCACTCTACACCACTGCAAGCTGACACTCTGCAACACTGCTCTGGCCGCCACTATACTCTACACCACTCTGCTCTGTACTACTGCATTTTGCACCAATATACTCTATTCCACTGCATTCTATGCCACTCTACTCTGCCCAATGCCACTCTATGCAACTGCACTCTACACCAGTGTACTCTAAACAACTGCACTGCCCTTTAATCTGCACCACTGTACTCTATGCCACTGTTCTCTGTACCACTTTACACTACTGCACTGACACTCTACTCTGAAACTCTGCACTCTACACCACTCTACTCTATGCCACTGCACTCTAGGCACTATACTCTACTCTACACCTCTCTACAATACTCCGCTCTGCACCACTCTACACCACTACACTCTATGCCACATGAGTCTACTCTGCACTCTATGACACTGCACCACTCTGCATTACTGCACTCTCTGCTACTCTATTGTATGCCACTCTACTCCACTGCACTCTATGTAACTCTACCCCATGCCACTCTATGCCACTGCACTCTGCGCCAATGCACTCTAAACAACTGCACGCCACTGCCCTCTACTCTGTACCACTGTACTCTACGCCACTGCTTTGTGCCACTCTACTCCACAAAACATCACTGCACTGACACTCTACTCTGCAGTGTTGCACTCTCCACCACCGTACTATACACCAATGTACTATGTACTACTGCATTCTGTGCCACTGCACTCTATGCCACTCTACTCTGCATCACTCCACTCTACAGCACTTTGCCCTACTCTGCACCACTCTACACTACACCACTGCACTCCCTGCAACGTAAGTCTACTCTGCAATCTATGCCACTGCATCACTCTACACTACTGCTCTCTCTGCCACTCTATTGTATGCCACTCTACTCCACTGCACTCTATGCCACTCTACTCTGTCCCATGCCACTCCATGCCACTGCACTCTAAACCACTGCACTCTACGCTAACGCACTCTAAACAACTGCACTGTACTTTGCACCACTGGGCTCTACGCCACTGCTCCTATGCTACTCCACTCCACACCACTATGCCACTAGCTTTAAGCCATGCTGAACAGCAGCTTCTCTGGTGTATAACATGGCTAATGGCTAAAACACATTTGCAAAGCCAATAACTCTTTCGTAGATGAGACCTACTGGCTTTGCCAATGTTTGTTAGTACTATGAGGTACTGAGGTACCTGAAAGAATTGTAAAAAATACAATTACACCATAATAAAGGCTGCTACAAAGTGCGCAAATACATTTCGGTTAAATTAAAAAAAAAGCGCTTCTCAAATACAGATTTGAATAATATACAGTTTCTACCTAGTGCTAAAAAAATGTTATACCACTCCATTAATACCACACACTCCACAGATCACCTTGTAACACCATTACAATACCTCTCTGAAAGAAATATCTTTGCCACCAGAAAACTTCAAGTGGCTCCTTTTAGTAAATTCAATGCAGGTTTTCAAGCCCCTTTGTATTTGCAGATTTACCAGTTGCCCACATTTGCATGTGTTTAGGGAAGGAGACCCCCTGGCAAGAAGGCCTTTTCTTATCTGTCTGCCCCTCCCTCCCTCAGAGCACAGGAGACCCCCTGCCTTCCAGTCCAGCTGGGGAGACTGATCTGCCCCTAATTTCGCCCTGCCTCAGTTGCCCTTTAGGCGAAAGGCTAAAATTACGGACAAATACCGTCCGTTAAAGCTTTCATCACGGACAACGGACAGCAGGGCGAAATTACGGACAGTCTGTGAAATTTACGGACGGGTGGTCACCCTAGGTCTCGTGTTTGCTGAGTTAGAGCTTTGAGTGTTGTAAATTGCTAACTGGACATTTCTTGCCACATAAGTTGAAAATGAAAAGTAAAACAGTTCAGACAAGCGAGCCGATTCAAAGCGCCATGGCCGCCATGAGCGCAAAGGAGAGACACAAAAGGGAAAAAGAAGTTCACTGGGAGTCAAAGGTATCAGCAAAGGTGCAGTTATCCATGTAACCGGGTGGGTGCCCAAGGCGGTAACAAAACCGCCCCAAGGAGGGGCAAACGTAAGGCATTTACCGATGATAACGGATTTTTGAAAGACAAATCCACGAATGGGTGATAGTGATGGGCAGGCGGTGGGCGCCGTTAAAAGCCTACAGATAGATTACAACACGTCAGAGCGCTTGCACACTCGACCTAAACATGTAAGGAGCCACCGGCCACTTGCTGTCAGTGAAACCTGCAAGGGGAGCCGGGGTGTGCAGCTCCCCAGCTCTCCAGGGCACTGACTCACCAGGTTGGGTCTCGGGAGTGAGTCACGACGCCGCCTCCGGGGCAGGAACGCCCCAGGAAGAAATGAAACAAGCACTGACACAGCCAACATGTGCCTCCTTCCTGTAGGGCACCTACAGACAGGCGGCGCTATAGAAATCAGAGAGAACATGCCAGCGCTACACACCCACACACAGGACATGTACACACAGGTGCACACAGACAGCACTGACAAATGAGAATTTAGATGGTGGTGTGTAATTCACAACAAATGACAATAAATCAAGTGTGCACAATAGCTTCTCCGTCAGGTATGTCTTTAACAGTGAACATTGCAGGCGTACCACATCGCCCGCCCTCTCTGGAACCTGGGAAAGAAGACCAGTTACAAATAAAAACACACAATCCTTAAGATACTTTCAAAATATCTGCTTTTTAGGTTTTGATAAATGTTACAATTCACAACCGCGCCTTTAATTGCAATGTATTTCTGACTTCCTAAATTTGTAACATAGCTCAGTGGATTAATGTGCCTGCTACCGAAATGTCTGCGTGGCTGGCATGAGGGGTGTGAATCTCATCTACCTCCAATGATTACCCTCAGATACATTAATCCATGTTCTGTGTAGCGCTACGAAGTCACAATGTCACGGCGCTATGAGGCCACTATACCGGGATACTAAGCATAGCCAGTCTGACGTGTTTTTTCCAGTCTAGTTCTCTTGGACCTGCGTTTAAAGCCTCATTGTGCAAGGCTCTGGTAGGAGCATCCCATGCCCATCTTAGACGCAGAGGGGCTCATTGAAAGGCACACCCACTCTGGTTGGAGCATCCCAGGCCCATCTTAGACGCAGAGGGGCTCATTGAAAGGCACACCCCCTCTGGTTGGAGCATCCCAGGCCCATCTTAGACGGAGAGGGGCCCATTGAAAGGCACACCCACTCTGGTTGGAGCATCCTAGGCCCATCTTAGACGCAGAGGGGCCCATTGAAAGGCACACCCACTCTGGTTGGAGCATCCCAGGCCCATCTTAGACGCAGAGGGGCCCATTGAAAGGCACACCCCCTCAGGTTGGAGCATCCCAGGCCCATCTCCATCTTAGAGGCAGAGGGGCCCATTGAAAAAGGCACAGCCCCTCAGGTTGGAGCATCCCAGGCCCATCTTAAACGCAGAGGGGCTCATTGAAAGGCACACCCCCTCTGGTTGGAGCATCCCAGGCCCATCTTAGAGGCAGAGGGGCCCATTGAAAGGCACACCAGGCCCATCTTAGACGCAGAGGGGCTGATTGAAAGTCACACCCACTCTGGTTGGAGCATCCCAGGCCCATCTTAGAAGCAGAGGGACTCATTGAAAGGCACTCCGCCTCTGGTTGTAGCATCCCAGGTCCATCTTAGACGCAGAGGGGCTCATTGAAAGGCACCCCCCTCCCCCCCCCCCCGGTTGGAGCATCCCAGGCCCATCTTAGACGCAGAGGGGATCATTGAAAGGCACACCCCCTCTGGTTGGAGCATCCCAGGTCCATCTTAGACGCAGAGGGGCCCATTGAAAGCCCCCCTCCCCCCCCTCTGGTTGGAGCATCCCAGGCCCATCTTAGACGCAGAGGGGCCCATTGAAAGGCACACCCCCTCTGTTTGGAGCATCCCAGGCCCATCTGAGACGCAGAGGGGATCATTGAAAGGCACCCCCCTCTGGTTGGAGCATCCCAGGCCCATCTTAGACGCAGAGGGGCCCATTGAAAGGCACACCCACTCTGGTTGGAGCATCCCAGGCCCATCTTAGACGCAGAGGGGCAAACTGAAAGGCACACCCCCTCTGGTTGGGACATCCCAGGCCCATCTTAGACGCAGAGGGGTTCATTGAAAGGCACACCCACTCTGGTTGGAGCATCCCAGGTCCATCTTAGACGCAGAGGGGCTCATTGAAAGGCACCCCCCCCCCCCCCGGTTGGAGCATCCCAGGCCCATCTTAGACGCAGAGGGGATCATTGAAAGGCACACCCCCTCTGTTTGGAGCATCCCAGGCCCGTCTTAGACGCAGAGGGGATCATTGAAAGGCACACCCCCTCTGGTTGGAGCATCCCAGGTCCATCTTAGACGCAGAGGGGCCCATTGAAAGGCACACCCACTCTGGTTGGAGCATCCCAGGCCCATCTTAGAGGCAGAGGGGCCCATTGAAAGGCACACCCCCTCAGGTTGGAGCATCCCAGGCCCATCTTAGAGGCAGAGGGGCCCATTGAAAGGCACACCCCCTCTGGTTGGAGCATCCCAGGCCCATCTTAGACGCAGAGGGGCAAATTGAAAGGCACACCCCCTCTGGTTGGAGCATCCCAGGTCCATCTTAGACGCAGAGGGGCCCACTGAAAGGCACACCAGGTCCATCTTAGACGGAGGGGCACATTGAAAGGCACACACACCCCGGTTGGAGCATCCCAGGTCCATCTTAGACGCAGAGGGGCCCACTGAAAGGCACACACACTCCGGTTGGAGCATCCCAGGTCCATCTTAGACGCAGAGGGGCCCACTGAAAGGCACAGCCCTGTGCGCCAGAAGGAAAGCTTTGCGTTGTGTTCCAGCTCGTACGGGCCTCAGCTGTAATTCAGCGACAGGAGTCTCTTTTACACAATCTGCGTGTTTCAGACCAGAATATTGAATTAATACTGACCTGCTCCAGGGCCGGCTTCAGCACTGGTGTCGCCCTGTGCAACAATTTGTTGGCATCACACCACCCCATCCCCTCCTCGGATTCCGACACTGCCACTGGGCAAAAGTGCCGCTCGTCTCTCCATAGCCCCCCTCGCACATACATTTCATTGGTTTTAAAGCGCTGGTGAAGTTTGGCACGAATCCACTGATGTGTTCTTTGCAGCAGGTACATTAACCCTCTGCGCTACTTTATGGCGTCAAAACTGACCCCAGACAAAGATCTCTCTCTCTAGCAGGAGCACTGATCACAGGAAATATCTTAACATTTTTAAGGCAGCCTGTGAGCTGGACACACAAAGAACTCTGCAGCAGGCGCTTTCCATCCCAGCACCCTGCCCCCCACCTCCTCCCCAGGTAAGTGCCCCCCCCTCCAGCTCAGCGCCCCGTGCAGCCGCTCACACTGCACTAATGCCGGCCCTGCCTGGCCCCCATTTAAACCACACTGGCGTAATTCGCTTAATGTCATTGATTTTGTGTTATGCATCTTACATGAAATTCCTGAACTTATGTCAGTACGCAACTTCACAATTTTGTTTGCAATTCGCAGTAGGAAAAACAAGCATTTGCAATGCAACGGGTCTCGCATTTCTCCCAGTTAGAGCTATTAGCGGTTGTAAACTCCCAACCGGACTTTTCTTGCCTCATTAAATGAAAACACGAGTGCAATCGAGCTGCTAAACAAGCGAGATCACGCTGCGAAAAAAGGCAAAAAGTAGTCCACAAACCAGACCGAGATCCGCGAGCCTTGTATGTTTTCAGTACTTGGTCGCTGCGCGCAAGGAGGACTAAACACCGGAAAAGGCATGGCGTATGCATGCTTTCCACTAATGAAAGCAAGCACATTTTAAAAGGCAAGCCCACGAGCCAATGAAAGACACTGACGTGACATGGGCGGGGCTCCGAGTCCTTTTCTAACTACTACAGCGTCGCACAACCGCATGCTACGCTGGCTCAACCCTAAAAATGACTGCAACCATGAGGGAACATGGCGACATGAACAGCTGGTGATTTAGGTTCAACGATTCCTTATACCAATAGTTGTGTATTTACTAGTTACTGAACATAATTTTGCACTAACATTGCATAATCATGCAAAAGCAAATCACGCAAATTTCGCACACCCCTTACTTACAATGATTAAGTATTGTTTTAGGAGGGTATTGGTGTAATGCATATCCAAGGCTTTGATTGCTTACAGCCGGGACTCTGAGGTTTCTCGTCCTCATGAGATGAGGTGAGAATGGAATCCATTCAGTCTCCTATGGCCACATCAGTCCATTCCGCTCTTTGAATTTTAACCCCTTTCATCTCTCTTAAAGCAGGTGGGCCGCACCTGGATCATGTGCAAGGTCTTCAGAAACTGCCTTTATTTTACTTTACTGACAACAAAAGGAACTCAGGGACCGATTTCCAAAGGGTCTTATGTGTAGTAAAGTTACGAGTGCAGAGTATCCACACTCATGCCTGTATCACTGCACTCTTGGTAGGATCTCCACACAGTGCGTTGCAGATAGTGCCCCGAGCAGAGATTCCACACTGACACTCCACACTTGTGGTGATATCTCTGCACTCGTGGTAGGATCTTGACACAGTGTGCTGCAGACTGTGCGTTGTGCAGAGATTCAACACTCACATTCTGCACTTGTGGTGATATCTCTGCACTCGTGGTGGGATCTCCACACAGTGCGCTGCAGACAGTGTGTCGTGCAGAGATTCCACACTGACACTCCGCACTCATGGCGATATCTGTACACTCGTGGTGGGATCTTGACACAGTGTGCTGCAGATAGTGCGTCGGGAGGAGATTCCACACTGACACTCCACACGCGTGTCAATATCTCTGCACTCGTGGTGGGATCTCCACAGAATGTGCTGCAGACAGTGCATCGTGCAGATATTCCACACTGATACTCCACACTTGTGGCGATATCTCTGCACTCGTGGTGGGATCCTGACACAGTGTGCTGCAGACAGTGCGTTGTGCAGAGATTCCACACTCACACTCTCCACTTGTGGTGATATCTCTGCACTCATGGTGGGATCTCCACACAGTGCGCTGCAGACAGTGCGTTGTGCAGGGATTCCACACTCACAGTCCACACTTGTGGTGATATCCCTGCACTCGTGGTGGAATCTCCGCACAGAGCGTTGCAGACAGTGCATCATGCAGAGATTCCACACTGAAACTCCGCACTTGTGGTGATATCTCTGCACTCGTGGTGGGATCTCCACACAGTGCGTTGCAGACAGTGCCGTATGCAGAGATTCCACACTGACACTCCGCACTTGTGGGGATATCTGTACACTTGTGGTGGGATCTCAACACAGTGCGCTGCAGACAGTGCGTCAGGAGGAGATTACACACTGACACTCCGCACACGTGTCAATATCTCTGCACTAGTGGTGGGATCTCCACACAGTGCGTTGCAGACAGTGCGTCGTGCAGAGATTTCACACTGACACTCCGCACTTGTGGCAATATCCCAGCCCTTGTGGGAATCTCCGCACAGTTTGCATCATGCAGAGATTCTGTCCCTAGACTTCACACTCGTAACTTTACTACATGTAAGTCCCTGTGTGAATCCATCCCTGCATTGACTTTCAGGCACACTTGACTAATTTCAAACTTAAATGTTGTTGAAAATTTAAAATAAAAGGTAAAAGTTAAACCAGTGAAGGATTGCTCACTGAACTGGACACCATGCAAGAACTGTAGAAGCAGATGGAGGGGCTGAAAATATATATCACATAATGACTACAAGGTACTCCAGCACTAACAGCAGAAAAGAGAAGCTTCATCTCCCACACACATATTAAATGATTTCCTGAATAGAAGAAGCCACAAGAATGGTTTGATCCTAGTGACAAAGGGACACTGATTTAAGGTGTCATGTGTTGATGTTCAACTTTAAATGGATGATAATTTACAGTAATGTATTTTTCTACAGCACTTCATACTGCATTTCTATTGTTGCAAAGCACTGTAAATATAGACGTTACAATTACCCATCCAGTGATATTCAAGATACTGGCCTTGAAAGGACGAGTCAGCCCTGCCAGGGTTCAAACTTGAGACCTGCTGATTACTCCATGCTTCAGCAGAAAATGTTAAAATCTCGGAGTCATCCCAAATTCCAGCTGTCTTCTCCATAATAGTCAAGGCACTGTGCCATCCTGGATGTAAGAATCCTTCTCCAAAATGTTCAAATCACAGAGCAGTCCTGGATGTAAGAAGTCTTCTCCAAAATGTTCAAATCACAGAGCCTTCCTGGCTGTAAGAAGTCTTCTACATAATGTAACAATCACAGAGCCATGCTGGCTGTAAAAGACTTCTTCAAAATGTTCACATCACAGAATCCTCCTGGATGTGATAACTTGTCTCCAAAGTGTTCAAATCACAGACCAATCATGGCTGTAAGAAATCTTCTCCAAAATGTTCACTTCACAGAGCCATCCTGGATGTAAGAAGTCTTCTCCAAAATGTTCACATCACAGAACCCTCCTGGATGTGATAACTTGTCTCCAAAGTGTTCTAATCACAGACCAATCCTGGCTGTAAGAAGTCTTCTCCAAAATGTTCACTTCACAGAGCCATCCTGGCTGTAAGAAGTCTTCTCCAAAATGTTTCAATCACATATCCATCTTGGCTGTAGAAAGTCTTCTCCAAAATGTTCAAATCACAGAGCCCTCCTGGATGTGAGAAGTTGTCTCCCAAATGTTCCAATCACAGACCCATCCTGACTGTTCTCCAAAATGTTCAAATCAGAGAGCCATCCTGGATGTAAGAAGTCATCTCTAGAATGTTCAAACCACAGAGCCATCCTGGATGTAAGAAGTCTTCTCCAAAATGTTCAAATCACAGAGCCCTCCTGGGTCTAAGAAGTCTTATCCAAAATGTTATAATCACAGAGCCATCCTGGATGTAAGAAGTCATCTCCAGAATGTTCAAACCACAGAGCCATCCTGGATGTAAGAAGTCTTCTCCAAAATGTTCAAATCACAGAGCCATCCTGGATGTAAGAAGTCTTCTCCAAAATGTTCAAATCACAGAGCCGTCCTGGATGTGAGAAGTTGTCTCCCACATTTTCCAATCACAGAGCCATCCCGGGTGTAAGAACTCTTCTCCAAAATGTTCAAATCAGAGAGTCATCCTGGATGTAAAAAATTGCCTCCAAAATGTTCAGATCACAGAGCCATCCTGACTGTAAGAAGTCTTCTCCAAAATGTTCAAATCACAGAGCCATCCTGGATGTAAGAAGTCTTCTCCAAAATGTTCAAATCACAGAGCCGTCCTGGATGTGAAAAGTTGTCTCCCACATGTTCCAATCACAGAGCCATCCCGGGTGTAAGAACTCTTCTCCAAAATGTTCAAATCAGAGAGTCATCCTGGATGTAAAAAGTTGCCTCCAAAATGTTCAGATCACAGAGCCATCCTGACTGTAAGAAGTCTTCTCCAAAATGTTTAAATCACAGAGACATCCTGGATGTAAGAAGTCATCTCCAGAATGTTCAAACCACAGAGCCATCCTGGATGTAAGAAGTCTTCTCCAAAATGTTCAAATCACAGAGCCCTCCTGGGTGTAAGAAGTCATCTCCAGAATGTTCAAACCACAGAGCCATCCTGGATGTAAGAAGTCTTCTCCAAAATTTCCAAATCACAGAGCCCTCCTGGAGCTGAGAAGTTGGCTCCAACATGTTCCAATCACAGAGCCATCTTGGCTGTAAGAAGCCTTCTCTAAAATGTTCAAATCAGAGAGCCATCCTGGATGTAAAAAGTCACCTCCAGAATGTTCAAATCACAGAGCCATCCTGGCTGTAAGAAGTCTTCTCCAAAATGTTCAAATCACAGAGCCATCCTGGATGTAAGAAGTCATCTCCAGAATGTTCAAACCATAGAGCTATCCTGGATGTAAGAAGTTGTCTCCAAAATGTTCAAACCTCAGAGCCATCCTGGATGTAGGAAGTCTTCTCCAAAATGTTCAATAGCAAGAGAATGTTTGAAGTAGGACCCTAGTTCTTCCATTGCATCAGGTTAAAAGACTGATTTTCAAAACTAAGGAGTCCCCCAGACTTATTTATTTCAAAGATTCAATGAAGATCGAGCAACATGAGAGGAACTCATCACACAATTATTTAAAATTAGATTGTCTGCGAAAAAACACATTTCCCCCGGAGCAACAGTGTGAATTGTGTACCTTTTCCAGATTAATCAACATGCTAGTTATGAGTAAACACAACCTCTGCAGTTGTCTTCGTATCACTGTTCCAAAATGTTATTACACCACCTAGATTTGATACTAGGACTCTATTTTATCTCCCGCCCCTTTGCACATCCACTTCCACTGGTCCTCAAGGCTATCCTGGACAGATCCCTTGACTACACATCTGAAACCATCACTCGCATAGGTCACAACCTTCTTGTGGTGCTTGAAACCTTTCTTTCTCTCTATAAAATCCTTTACATTGTTCAGCCCCATACCATGGAACACTCTCCACAGAGATATCCAATGACCCATCCCACAGTTTAAAGCTATAATTAAAACCTATCTCCTAAGAAGGTAGTGTTCACTAGGCTAAAGGAGCACATTTACTCTGGTCAAACCTCCTGTTTCTGTGTCTGTGTGTTTATTCCATCTTCACACAGAGACCTCAAGTCTCAGGTTCTCCAGAAACCCAAGGCAAGTGGTTGACTGAAAGGATGTTATTGTTGTTCAACATTGGTTCTTGGGATTTGTCTTGTGCTCTCAAGGAAACTATTCCATGCATTTCCATTGGTCTTTTTGTGGTGGATGAAATGAGGAGCTGGGTGTGACCATCAGTGTGGTTCTGAGATGGGTAGGAGCCCATTGTGGCCATCAGTGAGGTTGTAGGATGGGAACGAGTCAGGTGTGACCATCATTGTGGTTGTGAGATGGGTAGGAGCTAGGTGTGACCATCAGTCTGGTTGTGAGATGGGTAGGTTCTGTTTATGACCATCAATGAGATGCGTAGAAACCAGGTGTGACCATCAGCGTGGTTGTGGGATGAATAAGAGCCAGGTGTGGCCATTAGTGTGGTTGTGGGATGAATAGGGGGCGAATGTGACCATCAGTGTGGTTGTGGGATGAGTAGGAGCCAATGTGACCATCAGTGTGGTTGTGGGAAGAGTAGGAGCCATGTGTGACCATCAGTATGGCTGTGGGAAGGTGAGGAGCCAATGTGACCATCAGTAAGGCTGTGCGATGAGTAGGAGATGGGTGTGGCCACCAGTGTAGTTGTGCGATGAGTATGAGCCGAGAGTGACCATCATTGTGGTTGTGGGATGAGTAGGACCTAGGTATGACCATCAGTGTGGGATGAGTAGGAGCTGGGTGTGACCATCAGTGTGGGATGAGTAGGAGCTAGGTGTGACCATCGATATGGTTGTGAGATGAGTAGGAGCTAGGTGTGACCATCAGTGTGGTAGTGGGATGAGTAGGAGCCAGGTGTGACCATTAGTGTGGTTGTGGGATGAGTAGAAACTGGTTGTGGCCATCAGTGTGGGATGAATAGGAGCTAGGTGGGACCCTCAGTGTGGTTGCCGGATGAGTAGGAGCTGGGTGTGACCATCAGTGTGCTTGTGGGATGAGTAGGAGCTGGGTGTGACCATCAGTGTGGTTGTAGGATGAGGAGGAGCTGGGTGTGTCGATCAGTGTGCTTATGGGATGAGTAGGAGCCAGGTGTGACCATTAGTGTGGTTGTGGGATGAGTAGGAGCCGGGTGTGACCATCAGTGTGGGATGAGTAGGAGCTGGGTGTAACCATCAGTGTGGTTGTGAGATGAGGATGGGCTCTGTGTGACCATCAGTGTGGTTGAGTAAGAGCTGTGTGGTACCATCAGTGTGGTTGTGGGATGAGTAGGAGTTGGGTGTGACCTTCAGTGTATTTCTGTGATGAGTAGGAGCCAAGTGTGAACATCAGGTGGTTGTGGGATGGGGAGGAGCTGGGTGTGACCATCAGTGTGATTGCAGGATGAGTAGGAGCTAGGTGTGACCATCAGTGTGGTTAAGGGATGAGGAGGAGGTGGGTGTGACCATCAGTGTGCTTAAGGGATGAGGAGGAGCTGGGTGTGACCATCAATGTGGTTGCCAGATGAGTAGGAGCCGGGTGTGACTATCAGTGTAGTTGTGGGATGAGTAGGAGCCAGGTGTGACCATTAGTGTGGCTGTGGGATGCATAGGAACCGGGTGTGAACATCAGTGTGTGATGAGCAGGAGCTGGGTGTAACCATCAGTGTGGTTGTGAGATGAGTAGTGGCTTGGTGTGACCATCAGTGTGGTTGAGTAGGAGCTGTGTGTGACCATCAGTGTGGTTGTGGAATGAGTAGGAGTCGGTGTGACCTTCAGTGTATTTCTGTGATGAGTAGGAGTCAAGTGTGAACATCAGGTGGTTGTGGGATGAGGAGGAGCTGGGTGTGACCATCAGTGTGATTGCAGGATGAGTAGGAGCTAGGTGTGATCATCAGTGTGGTTAAGGGATGAGGAGGAGGTGGGTGTGGCCATCAGTGTGCTTAAGGGATGTGGAGGAGCTGGGTGTGACCATCAATGTGGTTGTGGGATGAGGAAGAGCTGGGTAGGACCTCAGTGTGATTGTGGGATGAGTAGGAGCTGGGTGTAACCATCTGTGTGGTTGTGGGATGGGGAGGAATTAATCTGACCATCAGTATGGTTGTGCGATGAGTAAGAGCAGAGTGTGACGATCAGTGTGATTGTGGGATGAGTAAGATCAGGGCATGACCATCAGTGTGGGATGAGTACGAGATGGTTGTGACCATCGGTGTGGGATGAGTAGGAGCTAGGTGTGACCATCGGTATGGTTGTGAGATGAGTAGGAGCCGGGTGTGACCATCAGTGTGGTTGAGTAGGAGCTGTGTGGGACCATCAGTGTGGTTGTGGAATGAGTAGGAGTCGGGTGTGACCTTCAGTGTATTTCTGTGATGAGTAGGAGCCAAGTGTGAACATCAGGTGGTTGTGGGATGAGGAGGAGCTGGGTGTGACCATCAGTGTGATTGCAGGATGAGTGAGAGCTAGGTGTGACCATCAGTGTGGTTAAGGGATGAGGAGGAGCTGGGTGTGACCATCAGTGTCTTAAGGGATGAGGAGGAGCTGGGTGTGACCATCAGTCTGGTTGTGGGATGACGAGGAGCTGGGTGTGACCATCAGTGTGATTGTGGAATGAGTAGGAGCCGGTGTAACCATCTGTGTGGTTGTGGGATGGGGAGGAGTTAATCTGACCATCAGTATGGTTGTGCGATGAGTAAGAGCAGGGTGTGGCGATCAGTGTGGTTGTGGGATGAGTAGGAGCTAGGTGTGACCATCAGTGTGATTGCAGGATAAGTAGGAGATGGGTGTGACCATCAGTGTGGTTGTGGGATGAGGAGGAGCTGGGTGTGTCCATCAGTGTGCTTATGGGATGAGTAGGAGCCAGGTGTGACCATTAGTGTGGTTGTAGGATGAGTAGGAGCCGGGTGTGACCATCAGTGTGGGATGAGTAGGAGATGGTTGTGACCATCAGTGTGGGATGAGTAGGAGCTAGGTGTGACCATCGGTATGGTTGTGAGATGAGTAGGAGCCGGGTGTGACCATTGTGTGGTTGTGGGATGAGAAGGATCCAGGTGTGACCATTAGTGTGGTTGTGAGATGAGTATAAACCGGTTGTGACCATCAATGCGGGATGAATAGGAGCTCGGTGTGACCATCAGTGTGGTTGCCGGATAAGTAGGAGCTGGGTGTGACCATCAGTGTGGTTGTGGGATGGGTAGGAGCCGGGTGTGACCATCGGTGTGGGATGAGTAGGAGCTGGGTGTGACCATCAGTGTGGTTGCCAGATAAGTAGGAGGCGGGTGTGACCATCAGTGTGGTTGAGTAGGAGCTGTGTGGGACCATCAGTGTGGTAGTGGGATCAGTAGGAGCCGGGTGTGACTTTCAGTGTGGTTCTACGATGAGTAGGAGCCAAGTGTGAACATCAGGTGGTTGTGGGATGAGGAAGAGCTGGGTGTGACTATCAGTGTGCTTGTGGGATGAATAGAATCCGGGTGTGACCATCAGTGTGGGATGAGCAGGAGCTGGGTGTGACCATCAGTGTGGTTGTGAGATGAGTAGGAGCTTGGTGTGACCATCAGTGTGGTTGAGTAGGAGCTGTGTGGGACCATCAGTGTGGTTGTGGGATGAGGAGGAGCTGGGAGTGACCTTCAGTGTGGTTGTGCGATGAGTAGAAGCTGAGTGTGAACATCAGTGTGGTTGTGGGATGAGGAAGAGCTGGGTGTGACCATCAGTGTGTGATGACTAGAAGCCAGGTGTGACTATCAGTGTGGATGAGTAGGAGCTGGGTGTGACCATTAGTGTGGGATGAATAGGAGCTGTGTGTGACCATCAGTATGGCTGTGGGAAGGTTAGGAGCCAATGTGACCATCAGTAAGGTTGTGCGATGAGTAGGAGCTGGGTGTGGCCACCAGTGTAGTTGTGCGGCGAGTATGAGCCAGGTGTGACCATCATTGTGGTTGTGGGATGAATAGGACCTGGGTATGACCACCAGTGTGGGATGAGTAGGAGCTGGGTGTGGCCATCAGTGTGGGATGAGTAAGGCCTGGTGTGACCATCAGTGTGGTTGAGTAGGCGCTGTGTGGGACCATCAGTGTGTAGTGGGATCAGTAGGAGCCGGGTGTGACCTTCAGTATGGTTCTGTGATGAGTAGGAGCCAAGTGTGAACATCAGGTGGTTGTGGGATGCAGAGGAGCTGGGTATGACCATCAGTGTGATTGTGGGAAGAGTATGAGCTGGGTGTGACCATCAGTGTGATTGCAGGACGAGTAGGAGCTGGGTGTGATCATCAGTGTGGTTGTGAAATGAGTCGGAGCTGGGTGTGACCAAAAGTCTGGTTGTGGAATAAGTAGAGGAACAAGAGGAGGTTGTATTTTTTTATGTACATGAATATCAATGGAATGAAGAAGAGGCTTTGATCTACAGTATGACATGTGAAGAGGTTGCAGAGATACAAAAACAGAGAGTAAGGAAGACAGGCATACGACGGACTGAGCTACACTCAGAGACATTAAGGCATGGGGGACTAAGGAGAGAGTCGTTTAATAGAAAGGAGAAGCAGGAACAGTCAATAGTTTTAAGTCAAGTTCAGTGTTTCTTCCAGGGATTTATAATATAGTGGATGGAGGCTTTTTGGGAAAGCAACCAATCCAAGGATGTAAATCTGCAGAAGGGCTGATGGTGGTCACGCGAGGGCAGGCACGATATGTGAGGCACCCTTGGTGTTCTGTTTTGCTGCTGACGCTGTTGAAACCTTTTGATGGTAACATTCATAGTAAAGATAATTCCAAATCTTTTTTACTTTGTCTTCGGCTCTTTCTAATGTGAGTTACTGTGTTATTTCACAAGTCCGGAGAGGGGGTACTTTGCGTTGGACAAGTAAGATGTTATATAGTTCCTACGAATGAAGTAGGACTGAGTATCCAGTCAACATAAACATCAAGGTAATGGGACTTGGTCTGACTATACCAGAGGGAAATGTTGAAATGATTCCTAGCTAACTCACAGTGCCGCATCTGAAGCCCTAAACATACAAGGCTACCAGATAGTATCTACAACCTCAAGCATAACTACAAACATTCCCAAGGAAATCATGGAAACAAATCTACCCTTTCGGTGTCATACTGCATACTCAAGATGAGACACAAAAAAGGTACTAAAATGTATTTTCAAACATTTATGGTAACAGTCGTATTCTTACATTAAAAACATGAGCTGTGTTTATTAGGCAAAGCATTGTAACCAGCATTAAGAAAATAGTGAAAAAGATAAAATAGGTCAACCATTATAAAGTTATTAGTTTGTGTTAAAAATGGGGTCTTGGGTTGGCATTCAGTTTACCCCCTGTCCAAGCAAGGGCTCTCACTCTAGTCAGGGTAACGGAGAATCACACTCAGTTAAAGCCAGCTCGTCCTTGGTAGCTTGGCACAGGCAGGCAGGCTTAACTTCAGAAGCAATGTGTAAAGTATTTGTACCAAAACACACAGTAACTCAGTGAAAACACTACAAAATGACACAACACAGGTTTAGAAAAATAGGTATTATTTATCTAAACAAAACAAGACCAAAGTGACAAAAATCCAAAATACACAAGTCAAGTTATGAATATTCAAAAGAATAAGACCCTCATTACAACCCTGGCGGTAAATGCCACTTACCGCCGTGCAGAAGACCGCCAACATATCCGCTGTGGCCGCGGAATTCCGCTACAGCTATTACGACCCACAGCTCGGAACCCGCCATAATATAGACACCCACACAAGTCCGTCACACGAAAGGTCAGTGATAAACTGCCGATAACAAAACCTCCACCGTCACGCCAACAGGAGTACGCCCACATTATCACGACCCACAAATCCACGCGGCGGTCTTTCAACCGCGGTATTCCATTGGCGGTACACACCGCCGCGCTCAAAATACACACACATTTACAAAACACAACCAGATTGGACAAATCGAAATACACACACCTGATACACACACCACACACCCAATCCAATATAAAACACACACCCACATCACCCACAAACCCTTACTACCAGAATTCTGATACCACGCCAGAGATAGAGACACCACCATAAACAACACCAGCATCCACAGACACACAACACCATCACTTACACAACATCCACGCACCTCAAACAACACGCAACAACACATCCCCTCACACATCACAACACACACTACCTCACACATCACCCACACCACATCATGGTACCTCAACGACACCCCAGGTTCTCTGAGCAGGAGCTCAGGGTCATGGTGGAGGAAATCGTCCGGGTAGAGCCACAGCTATTCGGATCACAGGTGCAGCACACCTCCATTGCAAGGAAGATGGAGCTATGGCGCAGAATCGTGGACAGGGTCAATGCAGTGGGACAGCACCCCAGAACACAGGATGACATCAGGAAGAGGTGGAACGACCTACAGGGGAAGGTGCGTTCTGTGGTCTCCAGACACCAGATTGCTGTACAGAGGACTGGCAGTGGACCCTCACCTCCTCCCCCACAACTAACAACATGGGAGGAGCAGGTCTTGTCAATACTGCATCCTGAGCAGGAGGACTGGGCTCTGGTAAGTCAAAGCTTTACTATTATATCCCCGACCCTACCTGCATGCCTTCACATACTCCCACCCTCACCCTCACCCCCATCACTCCAACATCTCACATATGCCCCACTATCACAACCCACCCATCCCAACACCAAGCTTTGCATGCAACACCAAAGCATGGACACCCATCACCAAAGAATGTCCACTACAGATACCCACACAGACCCCAAACCAAATATCACACAAGGACCAAGACAAGAATGCAAGCACTGGAGTACATAGTCACTCACCCATTGCACACGATTGCACACACAGATGCAATAATCATGCCTTTATACCCCTGCAGGACCCCAAACCAACGTCACCGGACAGGAGGTGCCAGACATGTCCAGTCCCCCCACAGAGGAGACCCACAGTTATGACAGCAGCTCTGCACAACTGGATCAAGATGACCAGCCCGGCCCATCTGGGACCTTGGGACAGTCAGTTTCCCTGACACTGGCACAAGCCACCACAGGGCATCCCCCCTCAGGAAACACCAGCACAGCACCCACCCAGCGGGCCCATCTCTCTGTCCACAGGACACGTCAATCAGCAGTGTGTCCACCACTACAGGGAACCCAGCCAAACCCACCAACCCAAGACAACCAGGGACCTGGGGGCAGTGGGCACACGGTTCAGGGGACAGAGGCTCAGGAAAACAGGGAAACTGGGAGGACTGCTGTGCGACAGGGGGAGGACAGGCCTAGGAAACCCACTCTCCACGAGGTCCTCTCCAATATCATGGGAGCTTACCATCATTCCCAGTAGACGATGGCAACGGAACTGGCCAAGTTTCAGGAGATCCAGCGGCTGCAGGAGGAACACTATCTGGGGATCAGGGAGGACCTGAAGTCCATTATCAACACCCTGGTCACCATTGCAGGGGTGCTGCAAGACCTTGTCAACACCAGGAGGGACACTGTGGCACAACAAGGGGCCCCTGACACTAGCCTGGATGATGAACAGCCCTCCACCTCCGCCGGCACTAGTGGACAGGAGGCACCGCCACAGGAACACGACACCAGCACCCCACCCCCTGCAGATGCAGAACCACCCCGCAAACAGCCCCTGAGATCTAGGGACAAGACAGAGAACATTGCCAAGACCCCCGCCAGGAAATGAGACCCCCCTGAATGTCACCCTTCTGTCCCACTTTGTCACCCTGTCCATCCTTAAACTGCCATTGCTCCACTTCCTATGCCCCTTTGGACAATGCACCTGTGAAACAAATAGACTGGACTCTGCCATGGACATTCCTCCACCATCACCCCTGCCTATTTTACAACCGCCTCCACTTATTTGCACAGAAATAAATACACTTCAATCACAAAACAATCTGGAGTCAGTCTGTGCTTTCACAAACGTGTATTTGCAATAACCATGGAATATAGCAATGTCAATTTAATTGTTCACATACCAATGTAACACAGCTGTAGGGCTGGAGGAAATATAGCAGAGGGCACAAAGTGGGACCCACATCTGTGAAATGGAAAGGCAAAGTGACAAGTCAAGGTCCATACACTGAGTGAAAATGACAGACTTATGCTAGTTCCAACAATTGTATGAGATGTGGGAGGCAGTGACATCTTCTTACCCGTGTCTCACTGGAAGTATTGCATGATTATGTTGTTTCTGTTGTCGATATCCTCTTCTTCTGCCTCCTCTTCTTCACTGTCTACAGGCTCCACAGCTGCCACAAGACCACCAGCTGGACCATTCTCCTGCAGAAAAGGCACCTCCCAACACAAAGCCAGGTTGAGCAGCATAAAGCAGGCCATGATGATCTGGCACACCTTCTTTGGTGAGTACTAGAGAGAACCACCTGTCATATGGAGGCACCGGAACCTGGCCTTCAGGAGGCCGAAGGTGTGTTCGATCACTCTCCTAGTTCGCCCATGTGCCTCATTGTAGCGTTCCTCTGCCCTTGTCCTGGGAATTTTCACTGGGGTCAGTTGCCATGACAGGTTGGGGTAACCAAAGTCACCTGCAAATGTCGAGGGACAACTGTTAGACACACACTAACCCGTAAGGACAACCCCATACCCAGACAACTATTCACACTGTATAGGGTCCTTGTCATCACCTATTAGCCACACACGGTGCCTCTGGAGTTGCCCCATCACATAAGGGATGCTGCTATTCCTCAGAATGTAAGCGTCATGCACTGTGCCAGGAAATTTGGCATTCACATGGGAGATGTACTGGTCAGCCACACACATGGTAGCTCTTCCGATTTCTGTACACCGGTTCACTCCTGCGGGGTGGTACCAAGGCCACATGTGTCCCATCAATGGCACCTATGATGTTGAGGATATGTCCCAGGGCATAGAAGTCACCTTTCACTGTGGGCAAATCCTCCACCTGAGGGAACACGATGTAGCTGCGCATGTGTTTCAGCAGGGCAGACAACACGTTAGAGAACATTGGCTGGGATATCCCTGATGCAATGGCCACTGTTGTTCGAAAGGAACCACTTGCCAGGAAATGGAGTACTGACAGGACCTGCACTAGAGGGGGGATTCCTGTGGGATGTCGGATAGCTGACATCAGGTCTGGCTCCAACTGGGCACACAGTTCATGGATTGTTGCACGATCAAGTCTGTAGTTGACTATTACGTGTCTCTCTTCCATTGTCGATAGGTCCACCAGCGGTCTGTACACCGGAGGATGCCGCCATCTCATCACCTGCCCCAGCAGACGTGCCCTATGGACGAGAACAGCGAGCAGAGAGTCATCCAAAACAGAGGTACGACAATATGTCATTTGCACACATTTATTAATCCGCAATGTGCCTGTTACTGTGTGTATTCAAGGCCTACATTGGTGTGACGCAGTTAATATTAATGCCATGTGGCCCCCTGAAATGGCGGCTGCCTGACCTCTAAGGTGGGACAAGGGGATGTGAGGTACCTGCGCGGGCGTTGTACACCGTCACGGTAGGCGGTCGAAGACCGCGGCGCAATCAGGCATTGGTTAACTTTGGACCCTATGGGTCTGAGGAGCCAATGACGATGTATGCCGGTGGTGACGGTACGCACCGCCGCGGACGTGACCGCCATTTTCTGTCTGTTCACTCACTTGATACCTGACCTTCAACGGGAGAGGACCTACTCTGCAAGTGCTGCTGTGACCTCAGTCTGGAAGCGACAATGGCTCAAGTGTCTGGGGAAAGGGCCCCTGCCTTCACTTCGGAGGAGTTGGAGAAACTAGTGGATGGGGTCCTCCCCCAGTACACACAACTGTACGGTCCTCCAGACAAACAGGTGAGTACACTGTGAGCATACTGCATGGGCAATGCCTGTTTGGAGTGGTGTGGATGGACGATAAATGGGGGGGGGACTGAGGCCTGCATGTGTGAACGGTGAGTGTATGTGCATCAGGGCAAGGGTGGGAACGTGGGCCAATGAGTATGACGGTCCGGACGGGTAAAGATTTTCCTTTTCCCCTGTACTATTCCTCTAGGTCAGTACCCACTAGAAGAAGGCTATTTGGCGTGCCATCGCCAAGGACATCCGGACCCTGTGGATCCACCACAGATGGAGCACCCACTGCCAGAAAAGATGGGAGGACCTTCGCCGCTGGAGCAAGAAGACGGCGGAGGCCCAGCTGGGAATGGCCTCCTAACATGGGAGGGGTGCCCATCGCACCATAACCCCCCTGATGTTCCAGATCTTGGTGGTGGTCTATCCGGAGTTGGATGGGCGCTTGAGGGCATCACAGCAGCCACAAGGGGGTGAGTACACTCTCATTCAGCTGACTCTGCGCGCATTACAAGGTGTCTGGGTGGGGGAGGTGGGCAGTGGGTTCCCCTAGGCCAGGGCGATCTTGGTAGGCAAGGTCACTTGTGAGGCAGGCTCAGAGGCACCTCAACCCCACTAGTGGTTAGTGCCCTCTACACCTAGTCAAGCTCCTGTGACTTCCATGTGTGCAGCAATCTGGCTTAGGCCTTGTACCCCATGGGCATGTGATTAATCTAGGAACTAAAAGTGCATGGCGTAGTGCAGAGGGCTGCTGTGTCTATAGTGTCCGCCAATGGTAGTGGTGTTGCATGCACTGAACATGTCTTTCTTCTGTCTCCCACCCCCCTTTTGTTGTGGTCTCCCTGTTCTTGTGCGCAATAGCATCATCAGGTGGAGGAGCATTGGCACCGGAGCAGGAGGGAGCTGCATCCATTTGGCCCTGTTGGGCAAAACAACGGAGTCTGAAGCCACCAGTGGGACGGAGGGCGAGGGGAGCTCCACGGCGGGGACAGGAGCTGACAGCAGTGACAGCGACTCCTCCTCTGATGGGAGCTCCCTTGCGGTGCCCCCCGCATCAACAGGTACAGCTGCCACCCCCCTACAAGCACCGCCCTCCCAGCAGCCCCTCAGCGTGTGTCCTGTGCCCGCTCACCCAGGAGGGTGGGTATCTCCTTCGTCCCAGGCACCTCAGGCCCTGCCCCAGTCAGCCCTGCTGCCCTCAGTGAGGAGGCCATTGACCTCCTGAGATCCCTCATTGTTGAGCAGTCTACCATTCTGAATGCCATCCAGGGTGTTGAGAGGCATTTGCAACGAGGGCAGGCGGGCATTCATTCTGGCCAGACAGCCCAACAGAGGGCATTTCAGGCTCTGGCCTCAGCACTGATGGCAACCATTGTCCCTGTGTCCAGCCTCCCCCCTCCAACTTCCTCCACCCAGACCCAATCCCCTGTACCTCTGCCTATCCCAAGCACACCATCAGACCAGCATGCACACACCTCAACACACAAGGGTGGCTCAGGCAAACATAAGCACCATACATCCCACAGGCACTCACACAAGCATCATACCCATGCAGATATACCAAAATCCACTGCCTCCACTGTGTACCCCTCCTCCACGTCTCCCTCCTCCCTCCCAGTGTCGTCTCCACTCACACCTGCATGCACTACATCCTCAGCCACTACCTCCAGCACGCCCATCACCACACACCGCTCACGTGCACTCACCACCCCCACTACCATTCACACATCCCCTGTGTCCTCTCCCAGTGTGTCTGTGAGCCCTCCTCCCAAAGTACACAAACGCAGGCACACACCCACCCAACAGCCATCCACCTCACAACAGCCTCCAGCCCATGCACCTTCACCCAAATTCAGCAGACGTACACCTCCTACAACCACTACCTCTTCCTCCACCTCCAAACCCCCTCCATCTACCCCTCCCAGTGTGTCTAAAAAACGTTTCCTGGCTAATATTGACTTCTTCCCTACACCTCCCCCCGTCCTTCCCCTAGGGCCAGGCTTTCCAGGTCCCAACCCAGCACCTCAGCCACCACATCCCGAGGCACAGTGGTGCCAGCAGCTGCGGGGTCATGAAGTGCGCAAACCATCAGGGCTGCCAGTGTGCCACGGAGCGAGGGCAAGGACATTCCGCCACCTGCCAAGGTGAAAAAGGTGCCCACATCCCAGAGGGAGAAGCCAAAAACACCTGCCACCAAGGGGTCAGGGAAAACAAAAGGGGATAGTGGCAAGACAGCTGCGCCACCATCAAAGGTGGGGAAGGGCCAAAAACTGAAGGGCGGGTCAGGAGAGGGCATGGTGGCACGGACTGAGGGACCAGTGTCACACCTGTCCACGTCGACGCCAATCTGTACAGCGGAGAACACTGCCACTTGCACTGCCACCTGCACCGCCACAGACCCCGCCGCCAGTACCGCCGCCACAGACCCCGCCTCCAGCACCGCCGCCACAGACCCCGCAGCCAGCACCACTGCCACAGACCCCGCAGCCAGCACCGCCGCCACAGACCCCGCCGCCAGCACAGCTGCGACTGACACCGCCGCGAGCACCACTGCAACTGACACCGCCGCAAGCACCGCCAGCGGCCCTGCAACATCCTCAGCCAGTGGCACCACCGCAGACACGGCTACCATCCCCAGTGGTCAGTCATCCGAGGCTGGTGGTGAGTTTCAGGACCCTGGGCATCTTCCAAGAAGCATCAGTGTCATCACAGTTGTCACCTGCATATGGAATGCGGAACCGCAGCAGTGTGGGGTATGTCGCTGCCTCCATGGCGTATCATGCTACCTGTACCTCAGCAATCTCGTGGCACACACACCCAGGTGAGGGAATTGTACCGGCCACACTGCACGTGGAGCACTCTGGGCACCAGGCCCCCTCCAGAACCAGTGGAGAAAGGCATCCACTACCTCAGTCCTTGGCAGGATGAAGCACTCTGGGCACAAAGCCCCCCTCCAGAACCAGTGGAGAAAGGCATCCACTACCTCAGTCCTTGGCAGGATGAAGCACTCTGGGCACAAAGCCCCCTCCAGAACCAGTGGAGTACCTCATCCACTACCTCAGTCCTTGGCAGGATGAAGCACTCTGGGCACAAAGCCCACTCCAGACCCAGTGGAGAAAGGCATCCACTACCTCAGTCCCTGGCAGGATGAAGCACTCTGGGCACCAAGCCCCTTCCAGAACCAGTGGAGAAAGGCATCCACTTGAAAGACTGTGGCTTTGCACTCCCCAGGATAAAGCAGTGGGCAAACCACCCACTGAAAAGACTTGAGAGACTATGGCTTTGCACTCCCCAGGATAAAGCCGTGGGCAAACCAGCCACTGGAAAGACTTGAGAGACTGTGGCTTTGCACTCCCCAGGATAAAGCAGTGGGCAAACCACCCACTGAAAATACTTGAGAGGCTGTGGCTTTGCACTCCCCAGGATAAAGCAGTGGGCAAACCATCTGGACATCTGGGCCAAGACAAGACCTTTGCCAGGCTTGTCACCCACTTCCATTGGCCTAGAATGCGGGTAGCCTCAGATAATTTCTGCAGGGCCTGCCCCACCTGCCAGGCTAGTGGGAAGACAGGGAAAAGGCTTAAGGCCCCCCTGATCCCACTCCCCGTTGTTGGCACCCCCTTTGAAAGGGTGGACATCGACGTCATTGGTCCCTTGGACCCCAAAACTGCCTTGGACAACAGGTTTATCCTGGTTTTGGTGGACCATGCTACCCATTATCCAGAGGCAATCCCTCTGAGAACAGTGACTGCACCAGTGGTGACCAGAGCTCTGATGGGAATATTTGCCCATGTGGGATTCCCTAGGGAAGTTGTGTCTGACAGAGGCACAAACTTCATGTCTACGTACATGAAGTCCATGTTGGATGAGTGTGGGGTAACCTACCGGTTTACCACCCTTTATCATCTTCAATCCAATGGGCTTGTTGAGAGATTCAACAAGACCCTTAAAAGCATGATCACTGGCCTACCTGAGCCTATGAGGCGTAAGTGGGACTTCTTCTTGACATGCCTGCTCTTAAAGAGAGATGCCCCAGAAAGGGGTGGTGTTCAGCCCCTTTGCGCTTCTCTATGGTCACCGTGTCAGGGGACCGCTAAGCATTGTTAAAGAGGGCTGGGAGATAGCTCCCAAGACACATCCCCAAGATGTGGTCAGCTACATGCTGGCCCTCCGCAACCAAACCCAACGCTTTTGGAAGCAGGCCGAGAGTAACCTTGAGGCCAGTCAAGAGGTGATGAATGAGTGGTATGACCGGAAGGCCACTCTGGTCGAGTTCTCACCTGGAGATAAGGTTTGGGTAATGGAGCCAGTAGAGCCTAGAGCTCTCCAGGACCCCTGGTCTGGCCAATTTGGAATCAAGGAGCAGAAGGGGGAAGCCACTTACCTAGTGGATCTTCAAGACCCCTAGGCACCCCCTAAGGGTTCTCCATCATAACTGACTCAAGCCTCATTTTGAGAGGTATGAAGTCAGTATGCTCCTGGTCACAGATGAGGGCATGGAAGAGGAGAGTGAACCTCTCCCTGACCTCCTCTCTGCCAAAGAAGGTGATGAGTCAGTGGAGGATGTAAATCTCTCTGACTTCCTGACTCTAAATAAGAGAGGTAACTGCTACGAGTTGTTGGAGCAGTTCTCTTCCCTATTTTCCTCCTGGATTCACCTACCTGTGTGTCCATGATATTGACATGGGAGAGAGTCCTCCTGTAAAGGACAACATTTACAGGTTGTCAGATAAGATGAAGGCCAGCATCAAGGAGGAGGTCTCCAAGATGATGGCCCTAGGGGTTATTGAGAAGTCCAGCAGTCCCTGGGCCAGCCCTGTGGTGCTGGTACCCAAGGCTGCTGCACCCGGTGCCAAGCCAGAACTCTGGTTCTGTGTGGACTACCGGGTCTCAACTCAGTCACAAGGACTGACGCTCACCCTATCCCCGATACGATGAGCTCGTAGACAGGCTAAGTGCTGCCAAATTCCTGAGCACTTTTGATCTCACATCAGGGTACTGGCAGATCACCTCGACTGAGGGGGCTAATGAGAGATCTGTATTTTCCACACCTGATGGTCACTATAAGTTCTGCGTGATGCCCTTTGGGTTGAAAAATGCCCTGCTACCTTCCAATGGTTGGTTAACGGGGTCCTAGCTGGCAAGGATGCCTTCTGCGGAGTCTACCTGGATGACATAGCTGTCTATAGTTCCAGTTCGGAGGAACACCTTCTCCACCTAACGGAGGTGCGTAAGGCTCTGCAGCAGGCAGGCCTGACCATCAAGGCTAGTAAGTGCCAGATTAGCCGGGTTCCGTGGTGTACGTGGGACACCTAGTAGGTGGTGGCAAGATGCAGCCACTCCAGGCCAAGATTGAAAGTATTGAGGTCTGGCAACCACCTAGAACACAGACAGAAGTGAGAGCCTTCTGAGGCCTCACTGGATACTACCGTAGGTTTGTCAAGGGGTATGGTTCCATTGTGACACCCTTGACAGAACTTACTTCCAAAAAGCACCCTAGGTTGGTGAATTGGACAGAGGCATGTCGGAAAGCCTTTGAGCCCCTGAAGGAAGCCATGTGCACGGCCCCCCGTGCTCAAGGCCCCTGACTACTCTCAGGAATTTATTGTACAGACAGACACTTCAGAGCATGGCATACGGGCTGTTCTAGCACAGCTAAATGAGGAGGGCCTAGACCAACCAGTAGCCTTTATTAGCAGACGGCTATTACCACGGGAACAGAGGTGGAGTGCTATTGAGAGAGAAGCGTTTGCTGTGGTCTGGGCACTGAAGAAGCTGAGACCATACCTGTTTGGGACTCACTTCCGGGTTCAGACAGACCACAGGCCCCTCAGATGGCTCATGTAGATGAGGGGCGAAAATCCTAAACTCTTGAGGTGGTCCATTTCCCTACAGGCGATGGACTTTACCGTGGAGCATCGCCTGTAGGGGTTGACCACGCCAATGCTGATAGTCTCTCCAGATACTTCCGCCTTAGCGATGAGAGCTCCCAGGAGGTTGGGCAGCTCTCCCCACTTTCAGCTGGGGGGGACACATGTTAGACCTGACAGCCTTAGGGTGGCCACCCCTAACTTTTTGCCTGCCTCCCTCCACTGTTTTTGCTGGTTTTAAGACTCTGCGCACTTTACCACTGCTAACCAGTGCTAAAGTGCATGTGCTCTCTCCCTTTAAACATGGTAACATTGGATCATACCCAATTGGATTATTTCATTTACTTATTAAGTCCCTAGTAAAGTGCACTATATGTGCCCAGGGCCTGTAGATTAAATGCCACTAGTGGGCCTGTAGCACTGATTGTGCCACCCACTTAAGTAGCTCTTCACCCTTGTCTTAGGCCTGCCATTGCAAGGCCTGTGTGTGCAGTTTCACTGCCACTTCGACTTGGCATTTAAAAGTACTTGCCAAGCCTAAAACTCCCCTTTTTCTACATACAAGTCACCCCTAAGGTATGCCCTAGGTAACCCATAGGGCAGGGTGCTGTGTAGGCAAAAGGCAGGACATGTACCTGTGTAGTTTACATGTCCTGGTAGAGTAAAAACTCCTAAATGTGTTTTTACACTGCTGTGAGGCCTTCTCCCTTCATAGACTAACATTGGGGCTGCCCTCATATATTGTTTGAGTAGTAGCTGCTGATCTGAAAGGAATAGGAAGGTCATATTTAGTATGGCCAGAATGGCAATGCAAAATCCTGCAGACTGGTGAAGTTGGATGTAATATTACTATTTTAGAAATGCCACTTTTAGAAAGTGAGCATTTCTCTGCACTTAAATCCTTCTGTGCCTTAAAATCCATGTCTGGCTGGGTTTAGTTGACAGCTCCCTTGTGCATTTAGTCAGACACACCCCAAACACAGGATACTTAGCCTCACTTCTATACATCTGCATTTTGAATGGGTCTTCCAGGGCTGGGAGGGTGGAGGGCCTGACAATTACATGTCAAAGGAAAATAGCCTGCCCTTGCAGAAAGGACTGCCACACCCCCTACTGGGACCCTGGCAGAGAGAATTGAACTGAAAGGGCACCTTGTGCACTTCTAAGCCACTCTTTGAAGTCTCCTCCACTTCAAAGGCACATTTGAGTATTTAAACAGGGCTTCTGCCCCTACGAACTCAGACACTTCCTGGAGAAGAGCACCTGAACCAGACCCTGCATCTTGCCAAGAAGACCTGCCTGGCTGCCCAAAGGACTCACCTGTCTGCTTTCTGTGAAGGAATGCTGCCTTATTGTTACCCTGCTGCCTTGCTGCTCTCTGGCTGTGGTGAAGAAGTGCTCTCCAAGGGCTTGGATAGAGCTTGCCTCCTGTTCCCTGAAGTCTCAGGACCAAAAAGACTTCATCTCTGCAAGAAGGACTCCTTGTGCTGCAAAATTCAACGCACAGCCTGTCAGAAATGACACACAGCCTGCACCACGGTGAACAATTCACTGCATGCCGAACCGGAACGACCCAGCCCGACTTCGCATTGAGAAGATCGAGGCAATGGGAGCGTACCGACTGGAAATTCAATGCACACCCACCAGATCGACGAACAGCCGAGCCAGAACGACGCAGCCCAACTTCCAGAGAGGAATCGAAGCAGCGCCTGCCGTGCGGTATAAATTCTGATGCAACGCCCACCGAATCAATGCAGCTCCTGTGACTTCTTCCTGCCAGCGCAGGAAATCCACGCATCGTCCCGGTGTCTGAAATCCCCACAGCCCAAAAAGGACCCATGACTGGGAGCTGGAAATCAACGCACAGCCGTCCCTGCATCAAAACTAAACGACGCATCCCCGCGTGCAGCCCGGGAAATTGAGGCACACCCCTTTGTTTCCACACACCTCCTCCTCTGCAGTTCTTTGCAGAGATTTTGCACATGAACTAGGTACTTTGTGTTTGAAAGAGACATTTATTGCTTTTTTAAAGACTAAAGCCATGTTATATCACTTTTACAGTGATATCTCAACATATACTTATTGCATTTTAATCATTTTGACCTGCATGTTATCCAATAAATATTGTATATTTTTCTAAATATTGTGTGGTGTATTTTTGTGGTGCTATACTGTGTTATTGCATGATTTATTGCACAAATACTTTACACATTGCCTTCTAAGTTAAGCCTGACTGCTCAGTGCCAAGCTACCCGAGGGTGGGCACAGGATAATTTGAATTTAATGTGACTTACCCTGACTAGAGTAAGGGTCCTTGCTTGGACAAGGGGTAGCCTGACTGCCAACCAAAGACCCCATTTCTAACATTGGTGATCAGCGGTGAGGATAGGACTTGTATTTGTGCAGTGACAAAGGGGACATAGGAAGGGGAGCAATGGCAGTTCAAGGTGGACAGGGTGACTGTGTGGGACACAAGGGTGACAACCAGTAGAGTCTCATTTCCTGGCGTGGGTCTTGGCAAGTGTCTCTGGCTTCATTCTGGATTGCAGGGAATGTTTGTGGGGTGGTTCTCCTTCTGCAGGGGGAGGGGTGCTGGTGGACTGTTGGTCCTGTGGCGGGGCCTACTGGCCACTAGCGGCAGTGGAGATGGAAGGCAGTTCAGATGTCTGACTAGTGGCAGGGGCCCGCTGTTGTGAGACTGCCTCCCTCATAATATTGGCCATGTCTGCCAGCACCCCTGCTATGGAGACCAGGGTGGTGTTGATAACCTGCAAGTCCTCCCTGATCCCCTGGTACTGTCCCTCCTGCAGCCGCCTGTTCTGCTGCACATTGTCCAGGATCTGGCCCATCGTGTCTTGGGAATGTTGATATCCTTCCAGGATCTCTGCAAGTGCCTCCTGGAGAGTCGTTTCGCTGGACCTGTCCTCCCCCTGGCACCCAGCACTCCTCCCAGTTTCCCTGTTGTCCTGTGCGTCTGTCCGTTGAACAGTGTGCCCACTGCCACTGACCCCAGATCCCTGATTGTCTTGGGTATGAGGTGTGCCCTGGGGTCCCTGTAGAGGTGGACACACTGCTGATTGACGTGTTCTGGGGACAGAGGTATGGGTACGCTGGGTGGGTGCTGTGGTGGTGTTTCCTGATGGGGGAGTGTAGGAGGCTGGCCTAGCCTGGTTAGTAGTGGGTACCTTGGGTACTTACACCTTACACTGGGTCCAGTTATCCCTTATCAGTGAAATGTAGTAGTGTTCTAGCAGCTTAGGCTGATAGAGGTAGCTACAGCAGAGCAGCTTAGGCTGAACTAGGAGACATGCAACGCTCCTGCAATACCACCCTGCCAACCTAGAAGAGGGTGCAAAAGAAGAGTCCCCGGTTGGACGAAGACTGCAGAAATGCACCCTAGGAAGATGCCAGTGGGTTCCTGTATAATGCAAATGATGTCCCATGTCGTGAAGATGGATGCAGGTGAGTTTTGGTGCTGGGTTCCTCCAACAAGCCTTGGTTCCGGCAAAGTTGTGTTTTGAGTCAACTGGGCGCTATCTGGATCCAGAAGGGACATGGGGGCCTCAACTCTATGTGAGGAGGAGGAGGGGCCTCTCAGCACTCCAGAGAGCCCTCAGAGCACCAGATAGCACCACGAGAGGCCTAGGCCATGGGGACAAAGGAGGTGCAAAATGCAGTTGGTGCTGCACTACAAAGGAAGGTCCCACACCGCCGGAGGACAACTCAGTGAGTTGAGCAGCACAGGATAGAGTGCTAGGGACCTGGGCCAGGCTGTGCACAAAGGAATTTTGCAAATAGTGCACAGAGGCCTCAGGAGGTGAAGAAGACGCAGTGCACAGGGGTACTGTTGTTCTGGGGGAAGGCAGGGTCTTACCTCCTCCAAATTGTGACAGTAGGACCTCAGGACAGTGTGTGTCGATGGAGTCCACCCTCTGTGTTGCAAGGAGCACGCTCGTTGCTGTGAGAGGAGTCCAAGAGAACTGGTCATCAATTTAGAAGGTGCCTGCGTGAGCGGGGGAGTGACTCCGTCACCCCACAGGAGATTTCTGGTGCAGGCTGAAGACAGGGAGTCCTCAGAGGGTGCACACCATGGAAACTGTTGCAGTTGCTGGCTGGAGCTGAAGTTGCAGAGGAAAAGTATCCTTTCTGGATACTTTGTTGCTGTTACAGCGGTTCCTGGAGTAGGCTATGGTTGATCCAAGGTCAGAGGATGAAGTAGTAGTTGCAGAGTATTCCTGCTGGAAACTTGCACGTAGAATATGAAGAGGACCAACAGGAGAGACCCTAAATAGCCCTGAGAGGGGGATTGGCTACCTTATCAGGTATGGACCTATCAGGAGGGGTCTCTGATGTCACCTGCTGGCACTGGCCACTCAGAGCCCTCCAGACTGCTCCCACACTTTGCAAAGCAAGATGGCTGAAGTCTGGGACACAATGGAGGAGCTCTGGGCACCACCCCTGGGGTGGTGATGGACAGGGGAGTGGTCACTACCCTTTCCTTTGTCCAGTTTTGCGCCAGAGCAGGGGACAAGGAGTCCCTGAACTGGTATAGACTACCTTATGAAAGGAGGGCACCATCTATGCCCTTCAAAGCATTTCCAGAGGATGGGGGAGGCTACCCCCCCAACCTGTAACACCTATTTCCAAAGGGAGAGGGTGTAACACCCTGCTCCCAAAGGAAAGGCCTTGTTCTGCCTTCGTGGGACTGAGCTTCTCAGACCCCAGGAGGGCAGAAACCTGATTGTGAGGTGGCAGCAGCTATAGCTGCAGTGCAAGCCTCAGAGAGCTGGTTTGGCAGTACTGGGGGTCCATAGTGGAGCCCCCAGAACGCATGGAATTGGCTCCCCAATACCAGATTTGGAATGGGGGATAATTCCATGATCTTAGACACCTTACATGGCCATATTCGGAGTTACCATTGTGAAGCTACATATCGGTACTGACCAATATGTGTTGCACGCATGTAATGGCGTCCCGCACTCACAAAGTCCCAGGAAATGGCTCTGAACTATGTGGGAGCACCTTTGCTAGTGCAAGGGTGCCCTCACACTTAGGGCCTCAGTACGACCTTGGCGGCCGGCGGTAAGCTGGCGGTGTACTGCCAACGTATTATGACCGTGGCGCATTAGCCACGGCCATACCGCCGGCCCCTCCAACATACCACCAGGCTTCAACCTGGCGGTGATAATCCCCAGGGCAGAGGAGCACGCACCGCTGCCCTGGGGTTTATGAGTCCCCAACCGCCAGCCTGTCCATGGCAGTAAACACCGCCATGGAAAGGCTGGCGGTAAGGGGGACTCGGGGTGCCCCTGGGGGCCCCTGCACTGCCCATGCACTTGGCATGGGCAGTGCAGGGGCCCCCAGGCACAGCCCCATCGCGCATTTCACTGCCTGAATTTCGGGCAGTGAAATGTGCAGCGGGTGCTACTGCACCCACTGAACATCAACATTACCGCCGGCTGCAATGTTGATGTTACTGTTTCCGTCCGCTGGCCCAGCGGAAAAGTCATAATAGAGAGCCACATATACCGCCAGCCCTGGCGGTATAGTGGCACCCGTGGCTTCGGCGGTCTTCTAGTAAGACAGCCGAAGTCATAATGAGAGCCTTAGTAACTTTGCACTTAACCTTCAGCAAGTGAAAGTTAGACTTATAGGTGACTTATAAGTTACTTAAGTGCAGTGAAAATGGCTGTGAAATAACGTGAGCGTTATTTCACGCAGGCTGCAGTGGCAGTCCTGTGAAAGGGTTTGCCTGAGCTCCTTATGGGTGGCAAAAGAAATGCTGCAACCCATAAGGATCTCCTGGAAACCCAATGCCCTGGGTACCTATTTACCATATACTAGGGACTTACAAGGGGGGGTCCAGTGTGCCAATTGAAATTGGTAATTGAAATCACTGGCCTATAGTGACAAATTTAAAAGCAGAGAGAGCATAAGCACTGAGGTTCTGGTTAGCAGAGCCTCAGTGACACAGTTAAGCACTACTGACAACACTCACATCAGGGCACAAACTATGAGCACTGGGGTCATGGCTAGCAGGATCCCAGTGACACAGTAAAAACACACTGACACACACTCACAAACAATCTAAAGGTGTGGGTAACCATGTTAGAAAGAGGCTACTTTCTCACAGGGACGCTCAGTGGTGGTGTGTGACTGGGCCTGGGCCAAGTTGGTCATCCAGATCCTGAAGTCCAGAGTTGCTGTCATCACTGTGGGCCTCTTCTGGGGGGGACTGGATGTTGCTGGCACCTCCTCTCCGGTGACATTGGCTGGGATACCTGTGGGGATGTAAATGATGTGTTATTGTTTCTGTGTCTGACATATTGTGCATCCGTGGCTTGCCCTCTTTGGTTGTGTTCGCCCTGGCAGCTTTCACTTGTGTGAGTTGGTATGTGATGGGGTAGCTGATTCTCTCTAATGTGCATGCTTTAGTGATAGGTGTCCATGCAGGACTGTGAGTGGTGTCCATGCATTGGTATGGCATGCAGGGCTTGGCATAGGGATGAGTGAGATGTGATGGTGGGACTTGTGGGACGTGGTGATGTGATGGGAGTGAGGCTGAGGGTATGTGATGGCATGCAGGTAGGGAGGTAGTAGTAGTATAGAGTTGGCTTACCAGAGTCCAGTCCTCTTCCTACTCCGGCCAGGCCCTCGGGATGCATGATCGCCAAGACTTGCTCCTCCCATGCTGTGAGTTGTGGGAGAGGAGGAGGGGGGTCCACCACCAGTCCTCTCTACAGCGAGTTGGTGTCTTGCTGCAAAGGAACTTACCTTCCCTCGTAGGTCGTTCAACCTCTTCCAGAGTGGTTTAAGCAAGAAAATGCCTACTTTCTACAAGTGGTATTTTCAAACACACAATTTCAAAACCAACTTCAATAAAAGATGTATTTTTAAATTGTGAGTTCCGAGACCCCGAACTCTACATATCTATCAGCTCCCAAAGAGATTCTGTGATTTAATCATATTTAAAGGCAGCCCCCATGTTAACCTATGATGGGGATAGGCCTTGCAACAGTAAACACTGAATTTGGCAGTATTTCACTGTCAGGGCATGTAAAACACATAAGTGCATGTCCCACCTTTAACAAACACTGCCCCTGCCCCTGGGGCTACCTAGGGCCTACCTTACGGGTGCCTTACCTGTATAAAAAGGGAAGGTTTAAGCGTGGTAAATGGGTAAACTTGCCAAGTCGAATTAGCAGTTTAAACTGCACACACAGACACTACAGTGGCAGGTCTGAGCCATGTTTACAGGGCTACACGTGGGTGGCACAACCAGTGCTGCAGGCCCTCTAGTAGCGTTCGATTTACAGGCCCTGGGCACCTCTAGTGCACTGTACTAGGGACTTATTAGTAATTCAAATATGCTAATCATGGAAAGTCAATTACATAGACATTTTATATAGGAACACTTGCACTTTAGCACTAGATAGCAGTGGTAAAGTACCCAGAGTAACAAAAACTGCGTAACAGGAGTCCAACAACCTGGGAAACAAAGGCAAAACGTTAGGGGAGACCATGCCAATGATGCCAAGTCTAACAGGCTGGTACACTCCTATCTGTTACTATCTACACTATCAAGGGCATAGTGGGAGTACCCTCTGCCAGATCAATACCAAGAAGCCTGTGTAGTGTAGGCTATTGTCCCTTGCAGGGTGAGCTCGGAGTCAGCAATGCTGCAGTTTGGCCGCATTGCACCGTGTTCCAGTATAATCCTAGCAGAAGTGCGTTGAATGTAGCACAGAGGCCATTTTTATAATACAAGCACCTTTCATACTGCACTGTGTCTCGGACGCAGAGCCGATGATATGTCTGCAAGTGACGAGCTGTCTCCAGACAATAAAAATACTCGGGCATCGTGTTCTGTGTGCCTAGCCTTGGATGGAGTGTCCAGACTGGATGGGAGCGACGCTTACAAGAGACTTGTGGGATATAAAGTGATTTCCCAGTACATTATTGCATAAGTTAAAATTGGCAATCTAAAATGGAGACTTTAAGAGGGTCCTGTCGTGCTTTACCACAAATGCTTGGAGAAGTGAAACATCTCTGTGACTGTAGTGATCATTCTGTTACAATAGTCCATAATCCAGATGGAGATAGGAGGGCCACCAGTGGATATCTGCCTGTAAAATTGAGTTATTAGAAACGGTACCAGCCACTGAGCTATATTACAGAGGTTATAAATGTGACCTCAAGGTAACCCAGGAAATACCTGGAAGAAAAGCAAAGTGAGAGATAGTTTGCACAGAGTCCAAGGGTTCCCCTTAGAGGTAAGATAGTGGCAAATTTAGATAATACTAATGCCCTATTTTGTGGAAGTGTGGTCGAGCAGTAGGCTTATCAGAGGGTAGTGTTAAGCATTTGTTGTACACACACAGACAATAAATGAGGAACACACACTCAAAGACAACTCCAGGCCAATACATTTTTATGTAGAAAAATATATTTTCTTAATTTATTTTAGAACCACAAGATTCAAGATTTGAGGTAAGTACATGAAATGCAAGGTACTTCACACAAGTAAGTATGGAACTTTGATTCAAAGCAGTAGTACACACAGAGGGTCATTCTGACCCTGGCGGCCGGTGGCCGCCAGGGCCACCGACCACGGGAGCACCGCCGACAGGCTGGCGGTGCTCCAATGAGCATTCTGACCGCGGCGGTTCAGCCGCGGTCAGAAGCGGAAAGTCAGCGGTCTCCCGCTGACTTTCCGCTGCTCATTGGAATCCTCCATGGCTGCGGAGCGCGCTCCGCAGCCATGAGGATTCTGACCCCCCCTACCGCCATCCAGTTCATGGCGGGAAAGCCGCCATGAACAGGATGGCGGTAGGGGGGGTCGCGGGGCCCCTGGGGGCCCCTGCCGTGCCCATGCCAATGGCATGGGCACGGCAGGGGCCCCCGTAAGAGGGCCCCAAAATGTATTTCACTGTCTGCCTTGCAGACAGTGAAATACGCGACGGGTGCAGTAGCACCCGTCGCACCTTCCCACTCCGCCGGCTCGATTACGAGCCGGCATCCTCGTGGGAAGGTCGTTTTCCCCTGGGCTGGCGGGCGGTTTAACTGGAACCGCCCGCCAGCCCAGGGGAAAACTCGTAATACCCGCCGCGGTCTTTTGACCGCGGCGCGGTAATTTGGAGGGCGGGATCCTGGCGGGCGGCCTCCGCCGCCCGCCAGGGTCATAATGAGGCCCACAGTTTGGTTAAAATGGCAATAAGCAATTTTAAAAGTGGACACTGCAAAAATCAACAGTTCTTGTGGGAGGTAAGTTTGGTTACGTTTCTCAGGTAAGTAAAGCACTTACAAAGTCCGTCTCCTGGGCGTAGGCAGCACACCGTTGGGGGTTCAAGGCAATCCCTAAGTCCCCACACCAGCAACACAGGGCCGGTCAGGTGCAGAGGTCAAAGGAGGGCCCAAAACACCTATGGAGAACACCTGTCTCCTGGCAGGTAAGTACCTGAGTCCTCGGGGAGCAGACCAGAGGGGTTTTGTAGAGCACTGGGGGGGACACAAACAGGCACACAAAATACACTCTCAGCGGCACAGGAGCGACGTGTGCAGTGAGCAAAGTAGGCGTCTGGTTTGCTATTGGAAGCAATGGAGGGACCCGGGGGTCACTTAGGCGATGCAGGCAGGGCACAGGCAGGCTTCTCGGGCCAGCCCCCGACTGGGCTAGGAAGAGGGCCCCCTGCTGGTCACTCCTGTACTGGTGGGTGGTTCCTCTTGGTCCGGGGGGCTGCGGGTGCAGTGCTTGGTCCAGGCGTTGGGTTCCTTGTTAACAGGCAGTCGTGACCAGAGGAAGCCTCTGGATCCTCTCTGTAGGCATCGCTGTGTGGGTGCAGGGGGGTCGACTCAGGTTACTCACGTCATCGCAGTTGCCCAGGACTCCTCTCTGTGGTGTTAGTTCTCTGGAGCTCGAGTCTGGGGTGTTGGGGTAGAGTGAGAAGTCTCACGCTTCGGGGCAGGAAGAGAGACTTCTTTGGAAGTTGCTAAAAAGTTGCAAAGTCGCTGTTTTTGAACAGTGCCGCTGTTCTCTGGAGTTTCTTGGTCCTTCTGGTTCCGGCAGTCCTCTGAGTCCTCAGAGGTCGCTGATCCCTGTCGGATGCGTCGCTGTGCAGGTTCTTCGAGTCTGGAGACAGGCCGGTAGGGCTGGGGCCAAGTCAGTTGTCATCTCCGTCGTCTCTGCAGGGCTTTCAGGTCAACAGTTCTTCTTCTTTCTTCAGGTTGCAGGAATCTGATTTTCTGGGTTCAGGGTCGCCCCTAAATACTAAATTTAGGGGTGTGTTTAGGTCTGGGGGGTTAGTAGCCAATGGCTACTGTCCTGGAGGGTGGCTACACCCTCTTTGTGCCTCCTCCCTGAGGGGAAGGGGGCATATCCCTAATCCTATTGGGGGAATCCTCCATCCACAAGATGGAGGATTTCTAAAGGCAGGAGTCACCTCAGCTCAGGACACCTTAGGGGTTGTCCTGACTGGCCAGTGACTCCTCCTTGTTTTTCTCATTATCTCCTCCAGCCTTACTGCCAAAAGTGGGGGCAGTGGCGAGAGGGGCGGGCATCTCCAGTAGCTGGGATGCCCTGGGGTGCTGTAACAAGAGGCATGAGGCTCACCGCCAGGTGTTACAGCTCCTGCCTGGGGGAGGTGATAGCATCTCCACCCAGTACAGGCTTTGTTCCTGGCCACAGAGTGACAAAGGCACTCTCCTCATGTGGCCAGAAACTCGTCTGGTTGTGGCAGGCTGGCAGAGACTGGTCAGCCTAGCACTAGGAGTCATACTGGCATTCAGGGGGCATCTCTAAGATGTCCTCTGAGTGTATTTTACAATAAATCCCACACTGGCATCAGTGTGCATTTATTGTGCTGAGAAGTTTGATACCAAACTTCCCAGTTTTCAGTGTAGCCATTATGGTGCTGTGGAGTTCGTGTTTGACAGGCTCCCAGACCATATACTCTTATGGCTACCCTGCACTTACAATGTCTAAGGTTTTGCTTAGACACTGTAGGGGCACAGTGCTCATGCACTGGTGCCCTCACTTGTGGTATAGTGCACCCTGCCTTAGGGCTGTAAGGCCTGCTAGAGGGGTGACTTACCTATGCCACAGGCAGTGTGAGGTGGGCATGGCACTCTGAGGGGAGTGCCATGTCAACTCAGTCATTTTCTCCCCACCAGCACACACAAGCTGTGAGGCAGTGTGCATGTGCTGAGTGAGGGGTCCCCAGGGTGGCATAAGACATGCTGCAGCCCTTAGAGACCTTCCTTGGCAACAGGGCCCTTGGTACCAGAGGTATCATTTACAAAGGAGGTATCTGTGTGCCAGGGCTGTGCCAATTGAGGGAACAAAGGTACAGTTTAGGGAAAGAACACTGGTGCTGGGGCCTGGCTAGCAGGGTCCCAGCACACTTTCAATCAGGAGTGGCATCAACACAAGGCAAAAATTAAGTGGGTAACCATGCC